>NW_028258441.1:2516116-2830631 GCF_053883595.1 Heterocephalus glaber | reverse complement strand
CTTTATCAATTATGTTTTGGCTACAAAGTCTAAGAAGTTAACCCAAGTAAATCATTGAACTGTACAGAAACAGTGATAGAAACTGACAAACTGGGAAATAGATCCCCACTCTAAAATGGGGAGCTACTTCTCATTGAACACAGATTCTTTCCACAAGAGAATGAAAATGAGGTGTGTCAAACCATGTGACTTTTCAAAAGAAGCCCAAAATTTCGATTTGTAGTAGCAATTCTCAATTTCTTAATCTTTGGACATCTGCAACTTTGCAAGCTTTATTATGAGCTCCAAACCTTCTGCAGGATTTTACTGGAGCCATCTGGTCTCAGGGTGAAACACCCAGGGTAGTGTCTAGTTTGGATCTCATCTAGATTGTCTTCTCAATTGAACTTGTTGGAATTTCTATGTCCATATTTTGTGCTTTGCTAGAATTTATACATGTACTTGCTATTAACAGATAATACTAATCTATATGAATCTGCTCTTACAAAGAGTTCAGCCTTGAAAATTCAAAACTTTTCATTTTACTATAAAGAAATTTGCCTGTGTATTTATTATTTTGCTTTTTACTTCCTACTTACTACTGGTTAATGTGGGTTAGTACTGAAATACTGGAACTGATGTAATCTTGGAATAAAAGTGGTTTCCACTAATGGCTTCTACAAAATAGCTATCGGAGGTGAAATGAGATGAATTTTTTTTAACTTCCCTGGTTCTAGAGTGGGAAAAGAGCATCTTTTAAAGAAAGTTTTGCTCCAAAAAATCCTTCCTGTTCTGGTTGTTTCCTGTTTACCACTACCAACAATTGGAAATAGAAGGGATTAAGTGACCATAATTTCATGTGTAATTACATCACTGCGTAATTCTATTAGAAACCATACTCTCTGTCTTCTTTACTGGAATATGAGTGCCGATAGCAAGGACTATTGTGTATTCATTTCAATATTCCTAATGCCAAGCACAGTGCCTGACACATGGTAATAGTGCAGTATTTGCTAAATGCATAAATGAATAAGTATATTCACTATGTATAGATATGTTCCACCCCTCTTTCCAGTGAGATGAATAAAACCTAGCTCATATTAATGATAATGAATTGTGAAAACCAAGTCAGGGAAGATCTTTATATGTGAACCACAGATCATCAGTTAAAAGACATTACAGTTGTGATAACCCCTGCACCATGTGTGAATAGATAAACCCACCCCTGAGCCCCATGTGGGTGGTGTTTACCACCATCCGACTCCTCACTTATTTATTCTGTGTACTGGAAACAGGTACCCAACAACTCCAAACCCCTTCTGTGGTTTGTTTCTCCTCTGCATCAAGCAAGAAAGGTGCCAACCAACCAACCAATCTGATTTTGGACAAATCCAATGCCATGGAAGAAAAGTTAAACCTCAGAGAAGGGTCGGATCCAAGGAGAAACAAAAGGCCTGGCCATAAGCACTAGCCCAAGGAAAAACCTAGGGCTATTGTAAACTACAAGGAGGATTAGCTATCCTATTTTCAGACAAAGTGAACCTTAAATCAAAACTGGTTTGTAAGAGGTGAAGATGGTCACTACATATGGGTTAAGGGAATGACTCAACAGGAAGATATAACAATTATAAAGTTATATTCACTGCACTGGGGTGCACTCACCTTTATAGAACAAACATTACTGAATGTAAAAGGTCAGAAAATCATCAATGCAATTGCAATGGGAACCTCAATACTTCACTATCACAAATAGATCATATATACAGAGAATCAACAGAGAAATATCAAGGTAGAACCAAATCTTTGAATAAATGACCTTAATAGAGAGCTCTGCAGATTTGTTCCACCCAACAACAGATTATACATTATTCTCAGCAGTACAAGAAATTTTCTCCAAAACAGAACACATACCAGCCAATAAACCATATTTAACTAAACGTAAAAGATTCAAAATTATACCATGTATATTATAAGATTATAGTGCAAAGAATCTAGAAAAGCGAGCAAAAGAAGCCACAGAAATAATGGAAAGGTATGGGAATTAAACAATATGCATATGAATAATCAATGAGTCACAGAAAAAATCAAGAAAAACAGTAAGATATTTCTGAGAATTAAATGATAATGTCAGTGAAGCATATCAAAACTTATGAAACACAATGAAAGCAGTTCTAATAGAGAAGTTTATAGCATCCTCACATCAGGAAAACAAAGTGAGCTCAAATAAATAACCTAATGATGCAGCTCAATGGCGAGGTACAATATGAGCCATCCAAAACAAACCTGGTACAAGGAAGGACATTAAAAAATCAGAGTAAAAATCAGTGAAATGGAGACTAACAAATACAAAGAATCAATGAATTGAAGACCTGGTTTTCCAAAAGAATAAAGAAAATAGATAAACCACGACAATCTTACCCAAAAAAGGAAAAAAAATCCTGAAATCAATGCAATTAGAAATGAAAAATGCAAAAATCACAACAGAGACTACCCAAATCCAGAAGATTAGTACTAACTACTTGAAGAATATATACTCCTATAAATTAGAGAATCCAGAAGACATCAATAGATACCTGAATATATATTAATAACCAAAACTGAACCAAAAGATATGAAAACCCTGAATAGTCCAGTCCAGACAACAAAAATAAAATAAATAGTAATAACAAAATACCAACTAGGAAAAGCTCAGATTCTGATGGATTCTGTGCCAAATTTTACAAGAATTTCAGGAAAGATCTAACACCAATACTCCTTAATCTCTTTAATGAAATTGAAATATAAGAAGTATTTCCAATGTTGCTCCTAAAAGCTAGCATTCCACTGATTACAAAGCCAGACAAAGATCCATTGAAAAAGACAATTACAAGCCAATGTGTTTAATGAACATAGATGCAAAAATCCTTAACAAGATACTGACAAACACAATGTGACAAGTTTATAAAAAAAGATCATGTAGGCTTCATGCCAGGAATGCAAGGGTGCCAACACATTTCTGAAGGGGCTATAATTCATATGTCTTACTGCCAGGCAGCTCTGATTTGAACATGTTACATTCCCATCAGCTTGAACCACTGGTGGAATATGCATGACTGTCCCATCAGGTAGCATGGGACAGTCCTATTGGCTGGTATAAGCCTCCTGTTGGGAAAGTTATGCAAGTACAAATAGTGGTACAATTTATATGATGTAAAAGTCCTGTATGTACCACCAGTGATGTAAGCAGCCCAATGGAATTGTCATGCATGTACCACTGGTGGTTCAAGCTGGTGGGAACATGTTAACATATGCAAATCCATAAATGTAATCCATCATACAAACATAAAAAAGGAAAAAAAACTCACATTATCAGTTCAGTAGATACAAAAAAAAATATCAATTGACAAGATCCAAAATTAATTCATGATAGAATCCCTGAAGAGAGGAAGACCAAGGAACCATGCATCCTGGCCCCAACTGATGCCACTTTCAGGCCTTGTCTCCAGGAAAGAGGACAAAGGAATCACGTGCCCCACCCCTAGCTGATGCTGCCACCTGCCCAGGCTCTGTGCAGAGGCAGGAGAAATGAAGAACTGTGCTCCCCTCCCCCAGCAGATGATAATGCCAGCCCATACCATATGCACTATGAGTGCTAGTGGAGGAAAGCACCCAGACTACCAAATCATAGCCAGCTCTACCCCTGGGTTCTCCACAGCACAGGGTGGAAGATGTGACAACCAAAAAAAGACTGATCTGATCAAGTTAAGACCAACATTCAGAAAGTAAGTTTTGTTGAGGACTGAAGTGTTACTCTACCACAGTGACTGGATGAGAGACATCTTTGGGAGACAGGCTTCGAGAGGATGAGGCTTAAACAGGGATCTCCTGAGATCCTCTGGTGGGCCCAGGCTCAGAACAGAAAGATCACTGGATCTGTATTCTGTTGTGGCAGGCCAGGTTTGTTGGGTGTAATTGTCAGAGAAGACTAACCTAAAGGAGAAGGCTTTTAACTCAGTGGCATGATTGCACTCTTGCAATAATGCCTAACCCAGCAGAAATTAGTGTTCTGAATTACTATAGATCACTATTTGGGCAGGCTAGTTGTGTTCACTAAAATCATAGACCAATTTGTTCTGATTAGGGGCTTGTCAAGACTGATTCTTAGTTTTTGTCAATATCTTTGAGATTTGATGCCATTCTTGTCCCAGATTTTGCTACTATAGACAAAGTGATATAGCAGTTTGGGACTAAAATGGTTTTCTTTCTCTGCTAATATCTGGTTTGTATTAGGGTCATAAACAATACTGTGGCTCCCACCTGAAGGAAAGGGCATTAAGCCAAAGAATCTTCAAATCCCAGTATAAAAAAACAAATTAAAAATAAAAGCAGAAATATGAAAAGACAAGGGAACAAAATGCCTCTAGAAAAACCTATTTCCCCAAAACCAGTTTATGGACATTCATGGGGTAGAAAGCCAAAAGCCATATAGCAAAAAGGTCTATAAAAGGATGTCAATGGAGTTTTTAAAAAGTTCAATATGATGTAGGATGAACTTAAATTAGATATGACTAATCAGATAATGACCCTCATGAAACAAATGATCAGAGAATCTAGAGAAGATATTAATAAAAATCAAGTGGAGCTAAATAAGGACATGCAAAACATAAATGTCCAGCATAGAAAAGAAGAAATCTAGGTGATTAAAACCATGATTGAAAGTATGAGTAACAGAAGTGAAGACAGAATGTCACATCTAGATCACAGGGCTATGGTCAATGATCAATTAATGAGAGATACATTAGAAAAAATTAGAACATGAAAAATGAATCCAACAGCTCTTAGATGAGTCAAAGACAAATATCACAGTAATTTGAATTAATGAAAAATCATAAGACAGCACAAAGGGGATGAAAACTCTTTATAAAAATAATTGCAAAAACTTTTCCAGAAGTGAAAAAAGTATTTAACATACAGATAATTGAAGTACATAGTATCCCATATAGTGATGATTGGAAAAAATATCACTCCATGCCACATAATAATTAAAATACCAGAAATTCAACACAAGAACCGAATCTTAAAAGAGTGTAGAAGAAAGCAATGTACCGCCAGAAAGGAACACCCATCAGAATCAAAACAGAATTCTCAACACAAAACGTAAGGGCAAGAAAATCATGGAGTGAAGTCTTTTAGGCTCTAAAAGAAAACAACTTCCAACCCAGTCTGTTCTATCTTGTGAAATTACCTTTCGAATTCGATGGAAAAGTGAGATATTCTCATGATAAAGAAAAACTGAAGAAGTTCATGACTACCAAATAAACTCCAAAAATTTTTCAAGAATATCTGAGAAGAATGCAATGAAATCAGCAATGACAAAAGCCCCAGTAAAATGAATGTTATCAGGTAGGGATAGCAATGAAATAGAAGGAAAAGCAAGTAAAACAACTACAGGAAAGCAATAAAATGGTAGAAGTAAGTCAATACTTATACACTATAACTATCAGGGTAAATGGACTCAAATCACCAATCAAAAGACACAGATTAGCAGAATGTATTAAGAAACAAAATCTAATGGTATGCAGTATGCACAAGACATTTAACACAAAAAGAAACTCATAGATTAAAAGCCAAAGGTAGGGAAACTATATTGTACGGAACAAAAACTCTGAAACAAGCAGAAGTATCTATTCTGTTCTCTGACAAAGCAGATTTCAATTCAAAGTTGATCAAAAGATGCAAAGGACTTTGCATATTGGTTAACAGAACTATAAAAGAGGAAGAGAACACTTTTAAACATGTGTAAACACTTTTAAACAGCAAAACGTGTGTACCCAACTCCACAAAATAAACAACCATAGTCATTAAAAATCTGAAATGTGTCAAAACAATTATGGTGAGGGACCTCAATACTCCACTAGGAAAAACAGACAGATCAATAAAACAAAAAATCAACAATGATTATCAGAGCTGAATAAAACTTTCAAACAATAGGTATATGCAGAGTGTTCCCAACAAAAACAGAATACACATTCCTTTCAGCTGTACATAGTACTTTCTCCACAATAAACCACATAGCACATAATAATGCATATCTAAATAAATGCAAAATAATAGAAATTTTACTGTGCATATTATCAGATCACAATGCAATGAAGCTAGAAATTAATAGCAAAAAACTACGCAATGTATGCAAATATGTGGAAATTAAAACAGCATGCTCTTGAATAATAAAGAGTCACAGAGGAAATTAAGGAAGAAATAAACAGTTCCCATAATTAATATTGATAATGCCAGTTAAATATATCACACCTTACAGAACACAATGAAATCAGGCTTAAAATGAAAATTTATTGTCTTTATTGTTCAAATCAGAGAAACAGAACAAGCCAAAATAAATAACTTAATGATGCATCTGAGGGTTCTAGAAAAACAGGAACAACACAAATTTAGGGCTTGTATGAAGGAAATAAGAAAGATCACAGAAAAGATAATGAAATGGAGACTAAAAATGCAATGCAAAGAATCAATGAATCAAAGAGCTGGTTCTTTGAAAGAATAAATAAAATAGACAAACCCTTAGCTATTTTACTTTGAAAAAGGAAAGAGAAGCCACAAATCAATGCAATTTGAAATGACAAAGATGAAATCACAATAGACACTGCTGAAATCCACAGAATTTTTACCAACTACTTCACAAACATATATCCCAAATAATTGAAGAACTCAGAAAAAATGGAGAGATAGTTAGATATATATGAATTATCAAAACTGAATCACGAAGATTAAAAATAGTGAACAACCCAGTAATAGGCAATGAAATTGAAGCAGCAATAAAAATCTATCAAATAAGATAAGCTCAGGGCCTGTTGGATTCTTCAACATATTCTATGAAAACTTCAGCAAAGATATAACACCAATATTCTTCAAACTCTTTAATGAAATGGAGAGATAAGGAGTACTTCCAAAATTATTCTCAAAACATAACATTGTCCTGATCCCCAAACCAGACAAGGATCCAACCAAAAAGAGAACTATGGGCCAATTTCTTTAATGAACATAGATGCAAAAGTCCTTAATAAGGTACTGGAAAAAATGCAACAAATCATGAAAAGTTTATGTGGCATGACCAAGTATGGAAATCAACAAATGTAATTCATCATATAAGAAGGAAGAGCAAAAGCCACATGAGCATCACAATAGAAGTTGTAGAGAAACCTTTGGAGTATAACATCTATTTCTGGTAAAAAAAAAAAAAAAAAAAAAAAAAAAACCTTATGAAAATAGATATAGAAGGACTTCTCAATCTGATCAAAGCCATTTATTTTCAGCCTAGAGCCAACAACATAATAAATTGCCCAAAAGTGAGTCTTTCCGCTAAACACAGGAACAAGACTAGAAAGTTCATTATCACCACTTTTTTTCAAAATAGTCCTCAGAACATTAGCCAGAGTAATCAGACAAGAGAAAGGAATAAAAGGATACATATAAAACAGGATGAAATAAAAATATGTTTATTTGTAGATGACAGAATCTTGTACTTACAACACCCAAAATCTTTACCAAAAAGCTCCTACAATTAATAACAAGTTTAGCAATGTAGCAGGATACAAAATAAACTTACAAAAAGCAATGATATTTCTATACACTAACAATGCACTCACTGAAAAAGAAAAAAATACTATTTACCATAGCATCAAAATTTAAATGTTTAGGTATTAACATGACCAAGATAGTGAAAGGCCTATATAATGAAAATTTTATCACTCTGATAAAGGAAATTGAGGAAGACATCAGTTAAATGAAATATATTCCCTGTTCCTAGATAGGCAGAACAATTATAATCAAAATGGCTATACTTTCAAAACTGCTATACAGATTGAATGCAATATCAATCAAAATACCACTGGCACTTCTCACAGATCAACAGAAAACAATCTTAAAGTTCATGTGCAAACAAAAGTGACTCAGAATAGCAAAAGGAATCCTGGCAACAAAAGCAAAGTAAGTGGCATCACAATTCCACACTTGAAGCTATACTATAAAGCTATGGTGATTAAAACAACACAGTACTCGCACAAAAATAGGGATTTGGATCAATGGAACAGAATAAAAGAAGCAGAAATAACCCTGGCACATACAGCTCTTTAATCTTTTACAAAGGGGCCAAAAAACATGGACTAAATAAAAGACGGCCTCTTTAATGAATAATGCTGAAAACATTGGATGTCCATATGCAGAAGACTGTGTTTAGACCCATACATTTCACTGTATACTAAACTAAACTGAAAATCAATCAAATATTAAAATGTTGAAACAAAAACAATGCTGAAATAAATAGGCACAATCCTTGAAGACACAGGCATAGGCAAAGATGTTGTGAATAGAAACCCAATGGCACAATTAATAATACTAAGAAACAAAAAATGGGATCATATCAAGTTAAAAAGCTTCTGCACAATAAAGGAAACAAACATTAGAGTAAACAGACACTCTATGGAATGCGAACATTTTTGGCCAGCTACTCCTTGGACAGAAGACTAAAATCAAGAATAATTAAAATAAAGAATATTGGACTCCCTAAATAAAAGATCCAATCAAATAATGGGCAATGAAAATGAATAGACACTTCTTAGAAGAAGAATTACAGATGATCAACAGATATATGAAAAATGTTCAACATCTCTGGCCTTCAGAAATGCAAATTATACTATACTGAGATATCATCTTACAACAGAAAGAATGGTTATTGTTGAAAAATCTAATAATAACAAATGCTGGCTAGGATGTTGGGAAAGGGAACTCTTCTACATTTTTAGTGAGAATGCAAATTAGTACAACCACTATGCAAATCAGTCTGGAGATCCCTCAAAAACCAAAAATAGAAATTCTATTTGACTCAGCTAACCTCTTTCCAGGTATCTTTCCAAAACAATTAAATCAGATTATAGCAATATACTCATACCCTTGTTTATAACAGAACAATTTATAATAACTAGATCTTGGAAACAGCATTTATGTCCATCAACAGATGAATGAATAAAGAAAATTTAGTTTTTATACACAATAGGGTACTACTTTGACATAAGGAAAGATAAACTTAAGGCATTCATAGGTAAACGGATGCAACTTGAGCATAATGTTAAGTAAAATAAGTCAAACACACAACCTTAAATATTGCATGGTTTCTCTTATATGAGATAATTAAAAAGATATATCAGTATATTATATCAGTCAGTGCTTACTAGAGAAACAGATTTAATGCAAATATACAAATATATAAGAATTTACAAGATAGGCTTACAATGTCTGCTGAAAGAGTCAATTATGGGAGAGTGCAAAAGGCTCCAAGGGCTAGAGATACAAAGGATCCAGTTAAAAGCCTGGATCTCGCTGTGGTCCCCCATGTGAGTCCATATCACAAAGCTGAAGGGTCTGCAAAGGAAAGCTCAAGAGTCTGTACTGGAATCTTGAAGGATCTGCACTGGAAACTGAAGAGTCTGTGCTGGAAGCCAGGAGATGATATCCAAGGTGAAATTGAAGACTGGAGCTCCTCCAAAGAAACAGAAGCTACTATTCCTTCTTTGTTTCTCAATTAATCCATTCGGGTGATTAGCCTTTTGGTTAGTGCCACCCACACCCAGAGTGGGTCTTCTGTCTTCATTAAATCCATTCAGCCACACACAGAAATATGATCCAATGTAGTTGGGCATTTTTTACTAAAGTTGACACAGTTAACTTGATATATATCAATAAGTTAATATATATATTAATAAGTTAATATATATGATATATATTCAAATTACATTCAAGTAAAGAAGATAATCAAATAATTCCCTAAATTACTAACTCCACTGTTTCAAAACTATTTTAATATATACTCCTACTGGTTTCGTTTTACTACTCATTTCACTCAGTTCATTGAAAAGAATGTTTTGTGCTATTATTTTCTGTGTTCCTTTTACTAAGACACAATCTTTTATGTCTGTCTACTCTAAGTAACTACTTTGATGATAATGACACACAGTGTAGTAACTATTCTTCTCTTCTTGTTATTTTGTTATAAAATTGTTTTATTTTCACATAAAATGAAATAAAAAGTTGAAGAAAATAGTAAGTATAGAAGGATCATGTCTCATTTGGTAAAAGTCATTTATGACAAATCATTTGAGGACATCATATTAAATGAGGGAAACCTTGAAAACACTCCATCTAAAATGAGGAGCAAGACAAGGATGTATACCACTCCTGCTCGGCATAATACAAAAAAAATATTAGCCACATCAATCAGTGAAGAGAATGAAATAAATGGGATATGTATAGGAAAATAAAGAATCACATTATCATTTCAGTCTGATGACATGATGTTCTAAATAGAAGACCTAAAATTCAACCAAAAGATTCCTAGAATTCATAGCCAAATTCAGAAATGTAGCAGGATACAAAATCAACACACAGAAATCGATATTATTCCTGTATACCAATAATGAACTCACTAAAATAAATTAGGCTAAAAATACCTTTCAAAATATCATAAATAAAAATGAAATATTTATTAATTAACCTAATCAAAAAAGGAAAATTTCTCTACAAAGAAAATCATAGTACTCTGAAAAATGGGATCAAAGAGGACATCAGAAAAATGAAAACAAAACCCTTCTTGCTGCGTAAGCAGAACCAATACAGATCTTATGCAATTCCAATCAAAATATCAACAATAATCCTGACAGAATGAGGGAAAGTAATCCTAAAATTCATAAGGAACCAGAAGAGAGCCAGACTAGTAAAAGCAATCTTGGGTGACGAGATCAAAGAAGGAGGCATCACAATCCCAGATTTGAATATATATTACAAAGCTACAGTGATTAAATACAGCATATTACTAGCCCAATGACAGACATGAATCAATGGGAAAGAATAGAGAATGCAGAAAAAACAGCAGGCACTTTTAGCTATTGCATTATTGGCAAAGGTGCCAAAAGCATACACTAGCAAAAAAATAGCCTCTTTAATAAGTAGTGCTAGGATAATTGGCTATCCACATGAGGAAGATTGATTCTAAACCCATATATTTCATCATGTAAAAAACTAAAATCAAAATGTATCAAAAATCTAAATATTAAAACAAATACTTAATCAGCTGCCAAATAAAACAGATAAAATTCTTGAAGCTAGAGGTGTAGGCAAGGAATTTCGGAACAAAACCTGATTGCAACAGGAAACAGTACCAAGAATCATCAAACGGAATTGTAACAAATTAACAAGCTCTGTACAGCAAAGAAAACAATCTACACAGTGAAGAGCCAACCTACAGAATGAGAAAAAAAGTTTTTTCCAGTTATTCCTCAAACACAGCACTAACATCTAGATATGTAAAGAACTCAAAAATATTTGACTTCCCAAAATGAAAGACCCAGTAAAAATTGAGCAACTGAAATGAATAAGCATTTATCAGAAGAAGAAATATAAATCCCAGTATATGTATGAAATGCTCAACATTACTGACCATTAGAGAAATGCAAATTAAAACAACACTGTGTTTCCACCTTACTCCAAAAAGATTGGCTATCCCCATGAAATCAAATAACAAATGCTGGCAAAGCTGTGGATAAAAAGGAACACTTCTACATAGTTGGTTGGAATGTATTCTACTACAACAATGATGGAAATCATTATGGAGATTTCTCAAAAACTAAGACTAGAAATTTCATTTGATCAAGAAATTCTCCTTGTAGGTATCATTCCAAAAGTTTTAAAGATATCATATCACAGTGATATATGCATACTCATGTTTATAGTAACAAATTCATAATAACTAAATCTCAGAAGTGGCCTGTATGTCCAATAACCAATGAATGGATAAAGAAAATGTGGTATTTATATGGAATGCAATACTACTCTGCTGTAAGCAAGGATAAACTTGAGTCATTTGTAGGAAAACAGATACACCCTAAAACCGTGAAATTAATCTGACACATAAGAATAAATATAATATGGTTTCTATTATATATGAGTAACTCAAAATATTAATAAAGGCCAAAATAAATAGTAAGTAGGGAGCTAGGTGTGGCTCTCACCACACCTAGCAACTCCATAAATGATGACAATGACAAGTTGTATTTCTAGTGCTATTTAAAGTTTCAGTATTTCTGTACCAACATCATCTTATTCTTTTTTCACAAGAAACATTTGACATAGGAAGTCCAGGTTACATTACCGCATGGACAGTGAAGAGCATTGAGGTCAAAAGTATGTGACTGAAATGCTGAGAATACACTAAAAATCATTTAATTGTACAATTTAAATGGGTCAGTTGTAGGTTAAATGAATCATATGTCAATAAAGAAACTGTTCAAAAGTCATTATTACCTGCAAATTAAAAAAATAGTAAATGGCCTCAAGCTCTCATTAACAGTTTCTTTCAGACCTGAATCTCGTTGGCCCAGATGGAGACTCAGGGAGTGGAAGAAACGTACAAGTAGAACACTGATTATTAATCCACTACATATCAGATCACAAGACATAATCATTTCAAACTTCCCTCAAAAATGGGTTCCCATCTCACCTTGCTTTCAGAAGGTATTAAATTTCAAGATGATTTGATCCTTTCCATTCTTTCCACAAGCACCCAATGATAAATGTAAAAGTATTGTATACGTAAAATGTACCAATAAAAGAATTTAAGGGAAAAAAAGATGATTTGATCAACTTCTCAGTTATTAGGTTAAACCTGAACCTAAGGGTAAAGGCTGTCAACAGATGGAGATCTGGAAAGTAGGACAGACAGAAGCAGTGGCAGTGAAGAAGAATGGCTAAAGTACTTTCCCAATGGACTGTGTATAATGACACTTCTGTTTGTCTCAAATAAAATACCCAAAATAAAAGTACTTGTGCTACACAAGGAAGCTAAATCCGCTAAGTACCTTACACAATCATTTGTATTCCAGCTTTTAACTGAAAGAACACAGCAATCTCCTCCACACTTACAAGATTGCAGAATCTTGAGCTTAGAATAAACATTATCCTTTATTTTTCCATTAGGAAGAGAATGTGGATTCTGTTATGAAACAAATATTACTGAGAATTTTCTAGACAAGATTGTGCATCACTCCACATCCCCATAAATGATATATGCAGATTTTACGTCCACATAATTCCCAGTGTGTACCTGATCTATGAACTGACATTTCTTTGTGAATATTTAAGCTGATATCTGCTCTGGTCTCCTGTGCAGAATCAAACAAATCTTTTCCTACTCAACTTTAGTCAAGTGTTATGTATTTGCTTATGAACATTGCTTGGGAAAATGGATCATCTGTTTTAAAGAGATTATTTGGTATCTGTATAAATGAGGGTCTATAAAAGGCTTTCTGGGGATTTTATTCTCAAAGAACACATTTCAAAAAATCTTTACATTTACCCAGACTATAGAAAGCTATCCCAGCTGGAAAAGGAAAATACCATCTCACTAATTACATCCTTTCATTATTGGAATTAAGTCCTGTTTGATGTACCAGGGCTGTTTCCGTAAATGATAACTTCAAATGTCTTTCTCAGAAGATGAAGGGCACTTAGTACACTTCATTGTCTTTAGATTTATGTCACTAAAAAAGGCAACACAACCTTCTTATAAATGGAAACCTTTTAAAGTGTTATTTTTTGTGTCTGAATTTTACTATTATTAAATTTTTTTATTACATCTGCTCAACCTATA
Source organism: Heterocephalus glaber (assembly GCF_053883595.1). Classification (NCBI taxonomy): domain Eukaryota; kingdom Metazoa; phylum Chordata; class Mammalia; order Rodentia; family Bathyergidae; genus Heterocephalus; species Heterocephalus glaber. Next base: position 2,816,962 of record NW_028258441.1, on the reverse strand, counting down.
ACAATCTTGTATTTCACAACTTGGGTAACTGACTCAAAATAAAGCAATGCATACTAAATTTTCAATTACCCATATAAAATATTTTCATTTTTAGTTCAAAGTTGATTGACTATTTTTATTAGGGGATCTGTTGGCACTATGTGGGTTCCAGTCATATCCCAATACATTTAGAGACATTTTTAAACTGGTTGTTTTTCCCCATGTGTCTAATATTTATTCACCTGATCATGTTTCACCTCCATTATTCTTTGTTCAAAACTAAAATTCCTACCTATGGATCAACCACATAATATTAAAAATTTACTTTAAATTTTTCCTCAATTTGGTGAATGAGACGAATATAGCCAATACACAGAGAGAAAAAAAAAAAAAAAAAAAAAAAGCAGAAACATTCATAGGCCAGGGATTTAGCTCAGTGGTTCCGAAACCTGCCTCACAGAAACATTTATAAAGCAAAAATGAAAAGGGTCTTAGAAATTATCTGTTCTATGCCTTCATTTTATTTATACAGAAATTACAGATTATACAAAAGACAACATTTTATTTATCACAAGGCCTAATGAAGAGTTATGGGAAATGTGGGGCCTAGAACTCAGATTCTCTCATGTATTTTTGCTTATTCCTCTAGTCCCTCCCCACCCTCTCTCTCTTTCTCAATTTCTATCATCAATATTTTATTTTGCTCTTTATTTATATTGTTGGTTTCTCATATAAGGGAAATCATGCAATATATTTAAGGTTATATATATGTCTGATTTATTTCACTTAAAATGATAGTCTTAAGGTGAATTCATTTTCCTACAAATGACTCATTTATCCTTGTGTATGGCAAGGTAGTACTCTATTATATATAGATAGTACATTTTATTCATTCATCTGTTGATGGACATATAGGCTCCTTCCAAGATTTAGCTATTATTAATTGTGCTGCCGTAAATATGAATAAGCATGTATCACTATAATATGATATTTTTAACTCTTTGGGGAAGATACATAGAAGGGGAATAGCAGGGTCAAATAGACTTTCTCATTTCAGTTTTTTGAGGAATCTCTATAATGATTTCCATAGTTCTTGTACTAGATTATATTCCTACCAATAATTTAGAAGTGTTCTTCTTTCTTGCAGGCTTATTAGTATTTGTTTTACAGATATTCCTTGTTTAACAATCTATCTGTTTAATGACTGTTTGGACTTAAAACCCGCCACTCAGAATTATGACCCTTTTTTTGTGCAGTTCTGTACATCTTGTTTATAGAGCCTCAATGCCTTTTTTGTACTGTACACCTGTTTTATACAGTACTGTAGTTCTTACTGATTGTACTATATAATATAGCACTTTAGTTTTATGTTCTGTTTTACATTAGAGTACTCCATGTAAGAGTTATGCAAATAAAAGCAAGGTAATCAAGTTGGAGTTTACTATGACCATTTCTCTGTTCTGGATATTGTAACGTGTACTATATACAATTTCTCATTTAGCTACTAATTCAACTAATGACCTAGTGGCAGGACCTTAAAGTGGTTGTTAAATGAGAAATGGCTATATTTGGTTTCTTGATGATGGCCATTCTTTCTGGGGTTAAGATAGAATCTCAGGGTTATTTTAATTTGCATTTCTCTAGTAACCAGTGATGTTGAGTGCTTCCTCATTTATTTACTGGCTATCGTCTATCTGTGAAGTGTCTACTAATTTCAGTTGCCCATTTTTTGATCAGGTTATTAATTTTGGGGGCCTAAGTTTTTGAATTTTTATATATTGTAAATATTAGTACTTTGTCTGAAGAACTGCTGGAATTTTTCCCCATTATGTAGGTTGTCTTCTCAGTCTGTTAGTTGTTTCTCTTGCTGTGCAGAAGCTTCATTAATTTGATATGATCTCATTTGTTGATTCTTGGTACTGTTTCCTATGTGACCAGGTTCTTTTCAGAATTTCCTTGCCTATACCTATGACTTCTAGAGTTTAACGTATTTTTTCCTCCAGCAGGTTAAGCGTTTATGCTTTAACATTTACTTGTATGATCCATTTGATTTTAGTTTAGTACATGGTAAGAGATATGGATCTAGATTCAATATTCTTCATGTGAACAGCAAATTTTCCCATCATTTATTAAAGAGGCTATTCTTCTTACAGTGTATGTTTCTGGCCCTTTTGTCAAAGATTCAATAGTTGAATATTCTTGGGATTGTTTCTTCAACCTCTGTTCTGTTCCACTGACTTTCATGTCGGGGTGTGTGTGTGTGTGTGTGTGTGCCAGTGTTATGCTGATTTTATCACTAGAGCTTTGTAATATAAGCGCATGTCTGGGAGTGTGATGCCTCCCTCTTTGCTTTCTTTCCCAGGATTGCTTTTGCTATTCTTGGTCTCTTCTGGTTCTATATGAATTTTAGGATTGCTTTCTCCGGTTTTGTGAAGAATATTGTTTATATTTTGATTGGATTGCATTAAATCTATATATCAATGTTGAACTTTTGACTATATTGATTCTGCCTCTCCAGGAACAGCGGATATCTTTATTTCTAATGTCCATTTTTATTTCCTTTTTCAGAGAACTGTAGTTTTCAATGTAGAGTTATCTCACTTCCTTAGGTTAATTCCTAAGTATTTAATTGTTCTTGTTGGTATTTTAATGATATTTTGTCCTAATCTTTCTCAATGGGTTCATAATTAGTGGAAAAGATAGCTATTGATTTTAGTCTGTTGATTTTGTATACTACTACATTGCTGAATTTGTTTATGTCCTATCATTCATACAGCTTAGTTTTTTTGTTCTGTTTTTCTGTTTTCCTTTTATATTCTTTTCATGTATTTGTTATAGCACTCTTCATGCTGTAGCAATATAGTAATTTTCTTATGTTTTCTTTCAGTGTACTGTAGATTTCTTGAAAGAAAGAATAGAATCATTTTTATTTCTGAAACTTTGTGTCTAGAAACCTGGCACAAAATAGGTACACATAAAATGTTTGTGGAATAAAGATAGATTTTAAGCTTTAGCCTCCTCATTCAAATGAAAACTGTTCCTCAAATACAATATTCACCCATAGGATTGAAAAAACTTTCTCCAATTTTAACAACATACTTTTGGTTATTAAGACCAAGGAATATAGACATCTGACTTAATGTTGCTAGGAATATAAAATAATATAATTTCAGTGGAAGGGAATTTGGCAGTGCCCAGGAAAATTGCTTATGTATTTAACATTCACCCCAAAAAACTCCCTTATAGGAATTTATCTCAAAGATATACAGGAAAAGTAGGTATACAGAACACCATTTACTACACACTATTTATCTTTTTAAAATCTGGAAAATTGCCCACATTTTCACAAAGAGGATTGAATAAAGAGACAAGAGTTTATCTATACAGTGGAGTATTGTGAAATTTTGAATAAGGAAGGAAATGAATAAGGTGGACGAGCACCCTATTATCAAGTAACTTCGGGGTTATATTGTTAAATCAAAAATAGAAAGGGAGGTATTGGTAAAATGGTTTGTTCTTTAATAATATGATTAGTACAATGCATTGTAGTATTTTAAACATGTATTTTATTATTTGATTACTATATATCTAAATTCATTTATTCCACTAAAAAGAAAAATTAAAGGCTAAATAATAAAATAGCAAAGCAACAATTACTAATTAGAAAAGTGAGAGAACAGTATGAAAGACACAGTGATAGAAGTTTGGATTCTTGTTGTATAAATTTGGCTCTTACAAGTGGAATATACCTTGGTTCTGAATAGGCCTTATTTTGTAGTTTTGATTTTAAAACCATGTCAATGTTTTATATAAATAGAAAACAAAATTCTATTTAAAAGCAATCCTTAAAAATAGTAAGTAATGTAAAGCAAATAAACCCAATACAAAATACAGGTGGCAATTCTGAGGAATTTAAATCATTTTAATTTGGTGGTACTGACTTGCTCAGATAGGGTGTCAGTATAAAATGACTTCAAAAAATATTTTAGTTTTTCTTAAGTTATCATATCATTGTTAGGAGTATTGGCATTGTTATTACAAGGTGAAATAAATACCAGAGTCATTATAAAGCACAAATTCAGTGAGTATGAAAAGAAATACATTTGCAAAATCAATGAAGATACGTAGAATAAGAAGAAAAGGTATTGGTACAAACTTCTAATGTGTTTATCCTAAACATCAACAAAAACAATACATATTCTCTATCTGCATACATTAAAATGGTTTAGAAACAATAGCCAGTCCCATGAAATTAAACATCACTAGTATCCAAATGATGATTTTGAAATACAACTTCCTACTAAATGGAACGACAGCTCTTTGGAGAAACAGCTGATTTTAGGATAGATGAAGGGCATGTAAAAAAAAATCCTGTAACACTGTTTTAACACATAAAACAAGAATGCCAGCAAATACATCTTGGGTTTTGCCATAAAGATGTAGAAATATAGCATATGTACACAATAGAATTTTATTCAGATGTAGAATGAAGAAAATCACCAGGTGTGGTCCTAACACTCTGAGAAGCTGAGGCTGAAGAATTAAAATTTCAAGCCCAGCCTGGGTAACAAAGTGACTTAGTGAGACCCTGTTTCAAAAAATAATAATAATATAAATAAAATAATAAGCTGGGATGGACCTCAGTGTGAAGAAGGGGAGAAAGAGAGAATATGAGGATCCTTTCATTGTAACAACATGAATGAACATGAAAATCATCAGCAACTAAACTAAACTAGGCACCAAAGACCAAAAGCCATATTTTCTCACTGATATATGAAACCTAAAAAATTCAAACACAGAAGACAGGAGTAGAATGGTGGTTGTCACAGGCTGAGGTTAAAAAAAATGGGAAATGTTACTCAAATGAACTTTCAGTTATAAAATCAATAAGTTCTGGAGGTCTAGTGTGCAAGATGGTAACTAAAATTAATAATACTCTACTATCTACTTGAAAATTGGAAAGAGAGTAGATATGCAACCTTACACCCTAATATGCCAAAGGATAACTATTATGTGTGGTATTGGCAATGTTAATGAATTTCATTTTAATGTAAATTAATTTCATTTTACTACTCATTTCACCATATATATATATTCATTTTGTCATATATCTTGAACTTTTATTTGAGAATTATACTACCAGAAAAGCCTGAAAAAAGAAAGAGTTAAAGCTGAACAATCTCTGAATGTCCTAAAATGGGATCATATGACTATCAAAAAGGATAACAGTTACAATACATACAATACAATACAATACAGTTTAAATACAACAGCTTTATTGATATTGATGCCTTCCTCATGATAATAAAAGGAATTATTACTTACTTTTTGAGCATACCAGGAAACAAACCCATTATTCTTAAAAGTCATTAAAGTGAAGAAATAATCATTTTTCTTGCTTTTCTGATATGATCCACATCTCCACAATAACTGAAAAGTAGATGAAGGGAAATTTCTCTTTGTATATGTACCCAGGAAAAACAAAGGAGAGGGTATCATGTTAGTGATATTGTGGTAATCCCAGCAATATAACCAGACTGTCAGAAGTTCCATAGACAAAAAGAGCATTTTTTCAAAAAATTTTCAAAAGAAAATCAGAAAATACTGATTAAGGGAGACTTAAGAGATAAATTCATTAATTGCAATACATGGATGGATATTATTTAGATTCTACTTTAAACAAACTGTACAAAGTTAACTACTGAAGAGTAGATATATGCTGATACTAAAGAATTATTCTCATTTACTTTAGAATAATATTTAAAAGCCCCTTAAATTTCAGAGATACATCTTAAAATATTTTCAAAAAAATAATAATGTATATACAATTTTCTTTAAAATAATCCTGAGTCAGCAACTGAGAAATAGATGAAACAAGCTTGGTCATAAATTGATAATTGTTGAAATTGGGTATTGGGTACATTAAATTATCTTCTCAAATTTTGCAAAAGTTTGAAAATGTCAACAATAAAATATTCATGAAATTTTATCCTGGAATATATAAAAAAGTAAATGAAATTTTGTTTAATATCAGTTATCAAAACTTTTATTAACCATTTTAGATTTGCCTTCTTGAATCATATATAAAAGAAAGAATAGCAGAGGAATTTATTCATTATATCTCAAAGTCTTCAAGAAAAACATTAATTGATTTTGTTTCCTCAGTCAACACTTAGACATAATGTTTTCTGTCTTCCTAGATTTCATCAGGATAATTTCTGTCAGCAAGGTTTAGATAGGAATCATGAAGCTAAGCGTTTTAGCCATATTCACTGACTAGTTACAAAAGAAGTGAAGAAGCAAAGTGGTTTACTGCATAAATGTCATTATGAAAAAGATGTAGTAAAACTGCATTTAATGTAGGTTTGTGTAACTAGCCAGAGAGACAGACATGTGGCTTTGTCATAGCAGCAGGACTTTAAAGTACTAATGATGCTTAGAATCAGATGGTACTGCCATATTTATTCAAATTTATCCAATAGGAGAATAATCATAGCGTACAGTAAGAAGGGCATCAAGACCTAGCCTCAAACAAAAGAGAACTATCAAGGGATAGACAATCTGGAACTCCTGCAGTTGGCCTAGATAGGAGTTCCAGTAGGGGTTCTGTGAATAAACCAAGGAACAAATAACTCATGTTATATGGATTTGATATGCCTAACAGTAATTGGAGGTGGGCTGCAGCTTAGATATTCTATAGTGCCATAGTTGTTCAAGGCTAATTTTATATATTTGGCTTGAAAAAATTCATTTGGATGATAAATATGATCATAAATACCTAGGTGACTTGGCCCATTTGGCTTTACAAATAGGCCACTGTAACTTTGCAGACTAAAATCATTCAGTGCTTACAGCTAAGTAAGAATGGAAGAGGCAGGGGTTGATGTACTCTACTTGTTACCATTCAGTTAGCTCTGCCTGTAATGTGCACTTTCCTTTTGAGGAGCTACTATTCATCTTTTAAAATTCAGGTCAAATGTCATCTCTTCTAGGAAACATTTCCTGATCTCTTGATTGAAAAGATTGCTCCTCCTTTAAACCCTTGGAGCACTGCACCTGTAATTCTTTTATGACATTTATCTCACCTTGCCTTTTTACTTTCCCTTGTGTATTTACCTTGACATTATGAAATTATAAATTCCTTAAGATAAGTATCATAACCTCTTCTTTTAATCTTCCTCACCACAGAGTAATACTATAAAAGTATGTATTTGATTGAAAGTTTGACTATCTTCCAAGCTGAAAAGATGACTCAGATCCTCAGGTTTAAAATGGTGCTGGCCCAAGTTTCTGTTTCACACTCTCCTATTTCCCAACAATAATACCTATGAGAACAGAAATAAAACCAAAAACCTATATTAATGCTAAAAATATGACCAACAAGCAGGTAATTGCCACTACCAGGAGTGACTTTTTTCTCTAATTATATGACATACAGGATGAAATTAATAATCACTATTGGAAGCTGGCATGTGGTTTGCATGATAAAATGAATTACACCTATTATCTTGCAAGAACTTCAGAGAGGTGTCATCTCTCCCACACTGCCTGGCTCCAGGGTATATACTGTTGAGAAACAGAACACAGAAAGTGGAGTGCAAGTGGCTGGGCCCAGGAAGTCAGTGGAGAGGATGAGAACACATTGAAGCTGTGGCTGGAGGTGCATCTGAAGAAGGTTAAAGTCACAATGGCCAGATTTTCATACTTCCCTAAGGGATGAACAGAAGCTTGAGATTATTGCACCACCCTTTTGGGCTTTCCTGTATAGATAGACCATCATATCATTGGGGGTGCGCCATCCTCTTCCATCCACCAAGACTAAGGCCGCTATGACTAAGACAACTAAGACTATGCAGACTATTGACCAAAGTTAGTGATGTAATCCATATAGCCTTGTTACTATTGGGTCAATGTTATCTAAGCAACTATACTTGTAAATTTATTCATTGATTATAGTTTTTTCATTAAGTATGTTGGTACATTTTAGGCATACAATATTTACATTTATCATTGGAAACTTGTACCTTTACATGATGTATCTTGGTTCTTATTTTTTCCTCATTCCCCTGCCCTCCCTTCAACTTCTCCACCCCTCCCTATTTACAAAGACTTTGTCTCCATTTTTTCATTTTCTCATACTTTTTCCTTTCCCTTCTTTCCTTTCCACTACCTCTCTCACTTCCCCTACCCCTTTAGAACTTTTCTTCCTATTTTACATTATCAATTATACATTTTGATCTTTATTAACACTTTTAGTTTTTCACAACAGAGAAACTATTCAGTATTTACACATGTGTGTCCTATTTATTTCACTTAAGAGTATGGCTTCAATCTGCATCCATTTACCTATAAATGTCCCACCCCTCATGATGTTGTTCTATAAAACTACCTTGAGAAGTAGGCTCATTGGCAACCCATTAGGGATCCCTCCTATTTCTCAGGAGCTATTCTTATTCCCCATCTTTATTCCCCAATACATTTTCCTACTATTGAAAAATAAAGGCAAGTCTCTTTTCAGGTGACCAGAGAGCCATCATACACTTCTATCAGTGGTTGCCTTTTTAATTCATTTAGAGTCTATAATTCAAGAAAACAGTGTGGCAGAAAGTGCTACACAAGATAAAAATTGACAGACATATTCCACCTTCTGTAAAGAATATGCACAAGGCCATCAGATTAGTTTAAATTAGAAAAAGAGCCTGTATGACTGAGATAGCCGCACAAGCAGGTTTGCCTTGAAAAACTACATACGTGCTATGTTATACCCCCTTCTGAATCAGAGGGCTGATGTAAAGGATAACTGCACAATCATACTTAGCCAATGTAAATAGTCACATTAAGTAAAAGGATGTAATTGGAGGAAGATATAGGAAAAAAACTGACAATAGCAGATGCTGGATTTTAGTACTTTTCATTTTTGATTGTTACAGAAATAAGAGTAGAAAGAAAACTCAACTGGTGATCCCACATCAATCTAACAAGTCTGCTTAGACAAATGGTTCACATTTAGAAACCAAAGAAAAATTTGTCCCCTAAACAATATAGGCAATATCTGGAGACATCCTTGGTCATCATACCTGGAACCCAAGAGAAGTGCCACTGCACCTATTGGATAAAGGCCAAGGAAGGTGTTAAACATCCTACACCATACAGAAAGCCTTCTCATAACAAATAAGGTGCAAAGTTCAAAGTGTTAATAGTGCCAATATTGAGAGATACTGGATTAGAGAGAGGACAACATGCTAAGCCATTGACAGTTGAGTTAATAAATAAGGATATGACCTTATTTGGAGAATAAGATTCTATGTATATACAAATTGGAAAATACCAAGGAATGCCTCATAATCTTCACAACATTGGAGCAAGCAAAACTGCACTTGATATAAGAGAAGTAAGACATATAAATAATTAATATAGAGTCTGTGAAAGGATACTGTAAAACAAAGGAAAGATGATGTATTTGAAGTGTTAGTGGATGAACAGACTGTGATTTTCTTTGCTCTAGGAAGCAGAAAAAAATAAAACTTCTTAGCATTCTAAATAAAATCCAACATGACATGATGTCTTGGAAATAAGAATAGAGAAATATAAATAAAAGATAAGAGGGTGTGATGCAAAGACATCTGGATGAGATAGAAAGGAACCTTGTAGGAAAATTATTTCAAAGTAACTAAAACAGCAAACCATGAATAAAATATACCCCACAATGAAAAAGAGGAGAGTTGTCACTGAGCAAAATCAAAGTGGGGGCAAATTGATAAAAATAGAGGAAATGATAGACAATAACAATAAAAAAGAATATGGATTCAATTACAAGTAATTGATGTTTCTAAAGAACAGACTTAATGGAATAGCTATTATAACAGAAACTATAATAATTGAGAGAATTTCTTAGCTTCATAAATATCAGGGTCCAAAATTCTTAGGGTTCACTATTGCTACATACATTCTGGTAAATATTTGATTTGAATGTATTAACAAAAATTTAAATTCTACAGACTTGCAGTTGTGCTCGGGTAGGGACTAGGTTTTCGATATAGGAATAAATGAGACATTGCAGAGTTCACAAATATTCTCTGATAAATTCAAAATACATATTAAAAGTCATGCAACATATGCAGAGCTCTAACAAAGGAACATCCTGCCCCAAGAGCTATATGCCTAAAAATGTTGTCATATATTACTATAAGATATGTAAGTGCAGGTAAAATGCACCAAACAAATGCCCTTTTTAAAAACAAATACTGAATCCATATTCCAGTGCACCTATCTGAAGCAAACAATGAGTCAGGCAAAGCCTATTGTTCCCATCACAGGGCTACCATTGCTCACAAAATAGAATGAAACATAGAGCCCCCAAAATGTGATCAACATGGTTCTTAAATTTAATGCAAGTAGTAAAAAGTTTTGTTACAAGAGATTTATGACTTGAACAATATAATTGCATGCAAAAAGTAGATCTTAAACTCTAATGGAGGGAGATGGACAATTAATTAGGAAAAGATTTAATATATGACTAAATATATAAATTAAGAGAAAATAATCAATATGTTATTAATTCTATAAAGGAAATAGGATGCTATGGAAAAAAGAACATGTTAACTTCCTTTAAATATGATGATCAAGATGCAACTTCTTAAGAATGCTTCATTTAAGTTAAGATCAGAATTACGGAAACTTGAAGTGTTGGGAGGGAGAAGTGCAGAGTGCATTTGGATGAAGGACAGAACAAGCACAGAAGACCCTTGTGGCAGGAATATGACATGTTGGAAGAACTGAGCTGCTTCTTTCACAGTGAGCCTAGGAAAGCCTGGGGCCACCTGATGCTAAAGATATGGACAGGAATAGTCACATCACACAGATTCTGACAGGATATAGCAAGAGTTTTTTAGTTTACTCTAATAACTATGATAAACTTTAGGCCAAGAAAATATTTAATATGATTTACTTTTCAAAAGAAAAGTAGAACTGTTCTGTGGAAATATATCAAAGTATTTTTAATGATCCAGAGATAAATATTTCATAATTTACACAAACTATTCCAATGCTTAGAAAATATAAACAGCTTCCCATAGAATAACATAACCCTAATACTAAAATCTGAAAAAGATGGCTTGAAGAAAGGAAGCTAGAGATAAATCTCACCGATAATATAGACATGAGTCCTAATTAAAATAATGATAAAACAAATTTATGGGCATATTAAAAGTTAAACATACCATGACAATCCCAGGGAAGCAGAGTTGACAAGCATATTTCAAAATTAGGAAGTCTATTAATATAATACTCAAATTACAAAAGCAAATGAAGAAAACCAGATAAGTATCTCCAAAGCAGGAAGGCTTTAATAAAATTAAAGACCTACTACGAACTTTAAATTTCCAAATAATTTATATGTAGAGGCACACATTCAGTTTTTTATCTTTTTATTTTATGAAAAAGTAAAACAAATTTTCACAACAAAATAAGAGAGTAAGAGAGAATAAGAGGCCCACGTTCTTAAGATGATAATAGTTAATAGTATCAAAATCTTAAAAGTAATTACTCACAGTACAAGACACAGACAAAAAAAGATTTTCTTACAAAGAAGAAACAAACTGATAATAGCACAAAACTTTGTTTTGATGAACCAAGAAAAACTGGTAGTATAAATAAAACAAATTAACATATATATTCATATTTTTTGAAACAATGGAATAGGCAATTTGGGAAATTATTTTGATTTCTCCCTATCTCTTATTATCTCTTTTCTATTTTGATCTAAAAAAGTAGACCCCCCAAAATAAAAGATTCAATCAAAAAATGAGCAATCAAAATGAATAGACACTTCTCAAAAGAAGTACAAATGTCCAATAAACACTGGAAAAATTGTGCATAATTGCTGGCTACAAAGAAATGCAAATTAAAACTACATTGAGGTAATATCTTACTCCAGAAAGAATAGCTGTCATCAAAATATCTAACAGTGGTGAGGATGTGGTGGAAAAGAAACTCATCTACATTTTTGGGGGAATGTAAACTAGCACAACTACTATGGAAATCAGTATGGAGATTCCACAAAAACTAAAAATAGAAATTTCATTTAACCCAGCTATCCCAAAAGAGTTAAGTTCATCATGTTCCAGTGATACATGCATATGAATGTTGGTAGTAGCAGAATTTATAATAGCTAGAACGTGGAAACAGCATATATGCACATCGACAGATGAATGGATAAGAAAAAAGTGTGGTATTTAAACACAATGGAGTACTATTGTGTCATAAAGGACAAGCAAGGCATTCATAGATAGAAGGATGCACCTTGAGAACATAATGTTATAGTGGATCCTTCAGTTATGACTGGCCTCACATACAAACAACTTGGGTTATGACCAGAATTTTAGTTTTAACTTACAACCAAAATCTTGAGTTATCACTCAAATTCTGGCCACTTGTGTGATTGTAAACAAAGACTCATACTGCCAGAAAAGCATATGTAATCACATGTGAGTGTCAGTCTGAGCCTAGATGCATGTGTTTGTGAATGTGATTTTGGTCAGTGGTTTATATGATTACAAGGATTACTGGTACCAATTTTGCTCACAAAAAGTTAGAAAAGAAGCTGAGGAAGGAAGGAAGGGAAAGTAAAGAAAGCAATCCCAATAAAAAAGAGAAGGAAATTGTGGATAAATATGAGAGGGATGCTCGTGTGACCGATCTCACTAATATGTACAGTATGTAAAAATCCGCCATCTCAATAATTTTACACAGAAAAGATTTGTATAAGAAAGCTAGTGTTGTTAAAGGTGTTACTCAAATTAGTAAGTCACAATCAACAGTGTTAGATTAGGTAGAAAGGCTATTATCCGTGTGGATAACAGAAAGACAGAAGGCAGGCTATAGCCTGAGTCTATAATTTGTGAAAAAGCTAGGGCTATAAATGCAGATCTCACAAAGGATAATCCATCAACAAGTAACAATGGTGAACCATTTTGTGCTGTAAGGAGTGGTTTCACAATTTTAAAGTGAGAACTGGGTTCATAGTGTAACTAGGCATGATGAAGTAACCAGTGCTAATAAAAGGGCTGGTGAAAATTACATACATCACTTCAAAATGATGACACAGAGAAATGGCTTTTGCTCTCATCAAGTTTTCAACTGTGATGAAACTGGCCTTTTCTGGAAGAAAAATGCCCAGGCAAACATACGTTACCCAAGAAGAGATGAAAATGCCAGACCATGAGCCTATGAGGGATATGCTAACCTTATCACTATGTGCCAATGTGAGTAGTGACCTCAAGATAAAGCTTCTCTTTGCTTATCACTATGAGACCCCTAGGGTGTTCAGAAAACAAAGTCATGAAGAATAGGCTAGATGGAGATCTAATGCAAAAAACTGGTTGACAAGAGTACATTTTCTTAAGTGGATCAGGGAGGATATCTGTTCTACTGTTAAGAAGTATCTAGAGGACAAAGGTTTACCATTTGAGGCTCTTCTCATCACGGACAATGCTCCTGCTCATCTATGAGAATTGGAAGAATTAGCTGAAGAATTCTCATGGCTTTCAGTTGAGTTCCTCCCACCTAATACAACTCCTGTTGGCCTATGGACCAACGGGTTATTGCTAAATTTAAGAAGCTATACACCAAGGAACACCTGAAGTGCTTCCAGATAGTCTCGCATACAGATTTAACCCTTAAAGATTTCTGGAAAGAACATTACAGGATCCTTTCCTATGTGTGGTTAATTGAGAAATCCTCTCAATTAACATCTGCCTCCATGAAAATGTGCCTAAAATTATACAGGAGAGAAACTTCAAAGTCTGTGTAGAGGAGCCTGAGCCTTTAAATGACCCTGTGATTGATGACATTGTCATTATAACAGAGACCATAGGCTTGCAGGTAGAAAGTGGTGATGTTGAGGAACACTCAGAGGAACTGTTTACAGAGAAACTTCAGTAACTTCTGGCTGACCAACAGAGAATAGCAGCTGAGGAGCTTTCTGAAGAGGAAGGGGAGTATCAACAATCAGTGCAGCAAATTTTTTCTTCTGAAAAAAAAAAGAAATCCTGAAAAAATGGACAAAGCTACAAACATATTTATAGAAGAACCACCCAGACAGAGACAAATCTAATCACTGCATTTACTTGCTTAATGACAATGTCATGTCATACAACACAACAGTGTTAAAGAAAAGACAGAAACTAGAGCCTTAGGCATATTTTTAATTCTGAAAGGTTGAGACCTAGTGAACCAGAGGCAGGTCCTAGTGGGCTACTGACTCACCTAAGACGAGACAGGACACCAGGGAGCCAGATTTCTGATATCCTTATAGAAGGGGACTCTTCTTCCATACAGTAACCACTTCCATTTCACCTTCTCTTCCTGCAAGCCAAAGATGTCAACTTGAATGGTGAGTACACTATCAAATTGTTGTTTCTGGTAAGCTAGGCACATTTTATAACTTTTTGGTGAATATACTAGGAAAATTATTGGTGTTTCTGGTAAATTACACATATTATTCAAATTTTTTTATTTGAAAAGGTTGGTTAAGGGGTGCTTTGGGAGATTGAGAATGCAGTGTAGATATTTCCATTATTTCTCATGGGAAAAAATAATCTTGACTTAAAACCAACTTGAGTTACAAAGAGCCCTCACAAACAAATTGAGTTCATAAGTAAAGGGTCCACTCTAAGTGATATAAATCAGACACACAAACTTAAACATTATATGGTTTATCTTATTTGAAATACTTTATATAGCTTTATATAGTGAGCAATATATACAAATAAAAGGCATACATCCTTAAAATGATAAAATTTATCTATTTCAAAGACTCTCAAAACGTGATTGTAAGTTTTTCAGTGTTGTTCTGCAAGTCCCATACTCTGAACAATAATATCAACAATAGCAAGAGTAGTGGTAGCAACATTTAAGATGATTTACCATATGTAGAACAATGGTGTTTCTTATTTTATGTGGTTTATCCTCTTTAATTTTCATATTCCTAACTATAAGTGCTATTTTTATTTCCATTTACAAATGAAGAAATTGAGATCATAAGAAGAAATGATACATTAAAAATGGATACAATTATTTTTGTCAATGGTTGGATTATATGCCTAGATATTCAAGAATATTACTTACTTTTAAGTGAAAAACAGAGTTCACATGGTTGACAACTTCATTTTTTGTAAAACTACGTAATTGTAGAGCAGTATATAGTATTAGATAAATACATAGATTATGAATAACAGTGCTTAATATTGTAACTTTGTTCATTCTCTCATATATATATATATATATATATATATATATATATATATATATGTTCCAAATGAATTCTACATTCAAATATTTTGACAAATAGATAACATTCATAGCAATGAATAAAAGTGTGAGAATATTTGGGGAATATTTGGAAAAAAATGTGATGAAAATTACCCCTATAGTCCCCCTCCTCCACTGTTTTGTAGAACACTACAACTTTTTACTGCTATCAAAGTGTATAGAACACTGAGACTGGGGTAGGACTATATATAGATCATAATAACCTATTATATGTTTTATAAATAACAAAAAAAGAAACCCAAAGTATCCAATGTAATAAGAAGGTAGAAATATGAATTATCCTGATTTCAATACATTTGTACTGAAATATCACACAGCAGCCCATAAATTAATACAATTAAAATAATAGCTTTAAAATACACACACATATATTTAAAATAAAATGCAAATAATTATATGATCTTCAGCAAGATCAAACATCTTTAAGTCTCAAATTTGTGAGTTGTAAATCATAAAATAAGAAAGTGAAATGGTTTGTCATTACTGTTTATAAATGTGTGTTGACAACTGCTCACGAATACATTCACTTTGTTATAATGAGGTGGAATTTTTGAGTGCAGGCTGCCTCCTCAGTAGGGTAGCATATATTTAAGTATGCGAAGAACAGGCAAATTTAGCAGTTTTCCAGGTAGATTTATTGGTAGGAAATGCGAGTCACAAAGCACTTTTGGTACAGCTAAAGTAGAGTTCGGTCACAACATTTTATAAAAAAATCATTTTTCTACTTCCTTTATTTCTATGTTTCCATGGAGGATGAAGTCTGTTAGACATTTTTGTCACTTGCAATTACATAAGGGACAATTTGGCTTTTATTTTTGAAAATACAGAGTATCTCAGAATAGGATTCATATGATGTTGATCTTTCATGTCCTTGATAAAATAAAAATAAGTACTTCAATGGGAAGACTTACTCTCACAAGGAAACAAATCCACAAATGTAGGTTTAAACTCTCAGGAAAATAATTTTATAGAAAGTCCCTAAAATATGAAGAGAGAATATATCACAAACTATGAGCATGTTGCTGCAAACTTGCTGTAAATATGTAAGTCAATCATTTAGATGGAACTAGAGAAAAAAATAAAATACTTCACTTATTTGGATTTTAGATCTGGTTATACAAAATTTTAACAAAAAATCTTTATTGAATAAGTGGATACATAAACCCAAAGCTTGGTTATTTCATCTCACAACAGAGGGAGCAGATTGAAGATACTGCTGGAGAGTGACAGCCTGCAGTAAAACAAATAGCTGACAGTAAATTTATTTAAAAAGTCTTTATACACAGCCTAGAGCCATTTACTGCAGGGACAAACAGCCCTACAAGCTGCATGGTCCCTGAAGATGTCTCAGCATTAAAAGTCTGCTTAGTAATTATCAACATAACAGCTACTATTGATTGAACCTGTATTATGCAGACAGGTACTATACTAAAACTTTATACACACCATTTCATTTTATCCTCACAACAATCTTATAATTAGTATTATTTCCCTAAGAAAATAGAAAGAATAAGCAAAGGACAAACATCACACAGATTGTAGGCAACAGAATTTGGATTGAATTCCAGAACTTTCTGACTCTAACGTCATGAAGATTTCTCGATTCTGCTCTGTTGTCTTCCCCAGTCACTTCCACTCACTGTACTGTATGGGGGAATCCAGACTTTCACTTCCACTTCACTTATCAATCTTTCAATTAACAAGCATACTGAGCAAATAAACAGATGACTAGCATTTCTCTCAGGGTTATCCTAAAGGAGCTCCCATTCTACCGAGGGAGCACATATGTGAAGAAATTTATCAGCAGCACAACAAAGAAACTAAACTATTTCTTGGTTGGTGGATGGTAAATAATTATTACTACACACTTGCATTTCTTTGTGTTGGAATGTAATTTCAATACTTAGTTTTCATTTAACTTTTAATCATCATTATCAAAAAATGCATTCCACCAAACCTTAAAGAATTTTGGAAAGGAGAGAGGGAATTCTAAACTAGAGAAGAGCCTGAACAAATGCATGAAACTGTGAAAAAATAACAATAAATTCAAAGATGGGAGAGTTTTCTGGATTGCCATCAGTGGGTCGTAAACCCAAGTCAAGCCTGATGTGGTGTCACATACTTATAATTCCAGCACTCAAGCAGCTGAGGTAGTAGAATTGCTGTGATTTAGAGGCCAGCCTGGGATACACAGTGAGTTCAAGCCTAGCCTGAATTACTGAGTTAGACCATCTCTTACCAAAACAAACAGCAGAGTCATATGAAGTAACTTTTTAAAAATCTGATTCCTGGGCCCTATCACAATGATTTTGATGCAGGAGGATTGGGGTGGAGAATATGAATGTGAGGCAAGTCTCACCACTGTCAACGAAATGAATCTGATGCTTGATACACGGAAGAAATCCTAGGTTTGAGTTTGCTGAAGGAAGAAAGCAATTAAAGCTGCCATTTAAGGAGCCTAACAGCCCTCCTCACTTTTGGAATCAAGACTAGGATGGCCTTTTGGGCTCCAAGTATGATTTCACTGTGGGATCACTTAACACTCTGAGCGCTGCAAGCCGCAAGGATGATTGAGGCGTTTTGCCTGTGGACTGCAGGCATATATAGAAGCCCAACTCTCTCTGCTCCCTTTTTCATAGCTCAGGCTGCAAGACAGTCCTTGGAATGATGCTAAGATAGCCATCTAGTTGTTTTTTTGAGGACACAAAGCCCCTGTGGCATGAATATGCCAATAGCTCTTCATGGGCATAATTATTGACCTTATGATCATCCTTAAAAAATGGATCCTGACATCCCCCTATGCCATTCTGTGCTTTTCCTCCCTTGGAAAATAGCCATTCTCCAAGATTCTTCTTTTTTTTTTTTATTCTTAAGTTCTTTTCTTGGTACATTTTAGGTATGTAATACATTTACATTTGTCATTGGGTGTTTGTACCTGTACACGATGTATCTTGATTCTTATTTTTTTAACCATTACCTGTGCGCCCTTCACTCCCTCCACCCTTCCCTATTTAAATAGATATCATTTCCATTTTGTTTTCTTTTCTCATATATTTTCCTTTCCCTTCTTTCCTTTCTCCTTCCCCTCAATTCACCCCTACCTCTTTGTATCTTTTTTCCTATTTCAAATTATCAATTATTCATTTTAATCATTTTAACCCTTATTTACACTTTCAGTTTCTCACACTAGAGAAACTATACCATATTTAAACATGTGTGTCCTATTTATTTAACTTGAGTATGGCCTCTATATCCATCCAATTTGCTATAAATAACTCTAGTTTCTCATTCTTTATGGCTGAGTAGTACTCCGTTTTATTAAAAAAATCACATCTTCTTTATCCATTTTCCAGTTGATGGGCACTTGGGGTGGTTCCAAGCTTTAGCTATTACAAACTTTGCCACTATAAACATGGGTGTACATGTATCGCTGTGGTATGATTCTTTTAATTCTTTTGGGAAGAAACCCAGCAGGGGAATAACTGGGTCAAATGGGACATCTACTTCTAGTTCTTTGAGGTATCTCCATACTGATTTCCACGGTGGTTGCACCAGTCTGCACTCCCACCAGCAAGGGAGAAGGGTTCCTTTCTCCACAAACCCCTGCTAGCATTTGTTATTGGTTGATTTCTTGATAGAAACCATTCTTTCTGGGGTGAGGTGGAAACTCAGTGTTGTTTTCATCTGCTTCTCTCGAATGACCAGTGATGTTGAACTTTATTTGCTGCTTTTACTTCTTGTTCTGAGAAATGGAAATGTCTGTTCATTTCAGATGCCCATTGTTGAACTGGGTCTTTGAATTTGGGAGGTCTGATTTTTTTTAGTTCTTTATATATTCTATAAAGTAGTCCTTTGTCTGAGGTACAGGTACATTGTAGGTTGTTTGTTAGCTCTGTTGGTGGTTTCTTTTGCAGTGCAGAAGCTTTTTAATCAGATGAGATCCCAGTTGTTGATTCTTTGTGCTAGTTCCGGTGCTACTGAGGTTTTGTTCATAAAGTCTTTTCCTATGCCATTGTCTTCAAGAGTTTTACCTAACTTATCTTCCTGCATGTTTAATGGTTCTGTTTTAATATTTAGATTTTGATCTTTGTTTAGTGCATGGTGATAGTTTTAGGTCTAGTTTTAATTTTTCGTAGGTTGAAATCTAGTTTTTCCAACAATATTTATTAAATAGGCTATCTTACCTCCAATGATGGTGGTTGGCTCCTTTGTCAAAGATGAGGTGGCTGAGCAGGTCTGGAGTTGTTTCTGTATCTTCTAATCTATTCCACTGATCCTCAGGTCTGTTCTTTTGCCAATATCATGCTGATTTTATCACAGTAGCTTTGTAGTATAGTTTCATGTTGGGGATTGTGATACCGCCAGCCATGTCTCTGTTGCCTAGAATTGCTTTTGCTATTCTAGGTCTCTTCTGGTTCAAAATGAATTTTTGGATTATTTTCTCTAGCTCTGTGAAGTATATTGTTGGAATTTCAATCGGCATTGCATTAAATGTATATAGTAGTTTTGGAAGCATGGCCATTTTCACTATATTGGTTCTTCCTACCCAGGAGCAAGGGATGTTTTTCCATTTTCTTGTATCCTCTTCAATCTCTTTTTTCAGAGTGCTGTAGTTTTCAGTGTAGAGGTCTTTTGCTTCCTTTCCTAGATTGATTCCTAGATATTTCATTTTTCAGATGCTATTGTAAAAGGAATTGTTTCACTAATTTCTCTCTCAGTAAGTCTGTTATTTGTGTACAAGAAGGCTATTGTTTTTTGAGTGTTGACCTTGTATCCAGCTACTCTACTGAATCTGTCAATTAAGTCTAGAAGTCTTTTGGAGGAGTTTTTTGGGTCTTCTATGCAAATTATCATATCCTCAGCAAATAATGACAGTTTAAGTTCTTCCTTTCCTATCTTTATTCCTTTTATCTCTTTCTCTCTTCTAATTGCTGTGGCTAATATTTCCAGAACTAGATTGAACAGGAATGGTGATAGTGGGCATACTTGCCTTGTTCCTGATTTTAGCATGAAAGTTTTTAGTTTTTGACCATTTAGTATGATGTTGGCTGCTGGTTTTTCATAGATAGCCTTAATCAGGTTGAGATAAAGACCTTCTATTCCATTTTTCTGTAGGGTTTTTATCATGAAAGAATGGGTGTTGCATTTTGTCAAATGACTTATCTGCATCTATTGAGATGCTCATATGGTTTTTGTCCTTGACTCTGTTAATATAGTGTATTACATTTACGGATTTATGAATGTTGAACCATCTTTCCATCCCTGGGATAAATCAGACTTGGTCATGGTGTATGATCTTCTGGATGACCCTCTATATTCTGTTTTCCAGTATCTTGTTGGGGATTTTTGTATCTAAGTTCATTAGGGAGATTGGCCTTTATTTCACTTTTTGGGTTGGGTCTCTCCCTGGTTTGGAATCAAAGTAACACTTGCTTACAGGAATGAATTTGGAAGTCTTTCTTCCCTTTCAATTTCCTTGATGAATTTAAAGAGTAATGGCAATAGTTCTTTAAATGTCTTGTAGAATTCAGTAGTGAAGCCATCAGGACGTGGGCTTTTCTTTGTTGGTAAATTTTTTAATACATTTTAAATTTCACTCATTGTAATTGGGGTGTTTAGAATTTCTATATCTTCTTCATTTATCTTTGGCAATTCATATGTATCTAGGAATCTGTACATTTCTTCTGTGTTTTCCATTTTATTAGAGTACAGGTTCTTGAAGTACTTATTGATGATCCTCTGGATTTCTGTTGAATCAGTTGTGACTTCACCTTTTTCACTTTTAATTGCATGGATTTGTGCCTTTTCTTTCCTTTTTTTGATAAGGTTGGCTAAAGGTTTATTGATTTTATTTATTCTTTTGAAAAACCAACTCTTTGATTCATTCATTTTTTGTATCATTCTCCTAGTCTTCATTGCATTGATTTCTGCTCTGATCTTTATAATTTCCTCTCTTGTACGACCTCTGCATTTGTTATGCTCTTCTTTTTCTAGGAGCCTGAGGTTCTGCATTAGGTTATTTATCTGAATTCTCTCTGTTTTCCTAATATGGGCATTCACTGCTATGAATTTCCCATGTAGAACTGCTTTCATTGTGTCCCATAGATTCCTGTATATTGTACTGGCATTTTCATTTACTTGTAGAAACTGTTTAATTTCCTCTTTAATTTCCTTTGTGACCTATTGACTGTTCAGGAGCGTGTTATTCAGTTTCCATGTGTTTGTGTATGTTTTGTGGTTTCTTATGTTATTGATCTTCAATTTTATTGCATTATGGTCTGATAATATACAGGGGTAACTTCAATTACTTCACATTTACTTAGACATGTCATATGAGATAGCATATGATCTATTCTGGAGAATGACTCACGTGCACCCAAAAAGAATGTGTATTCTAATTTTGTAGAATGGAACACTGTAAACATCTATTAAGTCCATTTGTTCAATAACTTGGTTCAGTTCTAGAATTTCCTTGTTATCTTTTTGTCTAGATGATCTGTCTATTTGTGATAGTGGGGTACTGAGTTCCCCAACTACAATTATGTTAGTGTTTATTTGGTTTTTCATGTCCATTAATATTTGTTTTGTATAGTTGAGGGCTTTTGTATTTGGTGCATATATATTTAGGATTTTCATCTCTTCCTCTTGGATTGTTCCTGTCACAAGGATGTAGTGATCATCTTTGTGTCTCTTAATTAGTTTTCTTTTGAAATCTACTTTGTCTGCAAATCAGATTGCTACCCCTGCTTTTTTCTGGGTCCCTGCAGTGTGGAGCTCTGTTTTCCATCCTTTTACTTTCAGTCTATGAATTTCTTTTTGAGTTGGGAGTGTTTCTTCTTTACAGCATATTGTTGGATTTTGCTTCTTCATCCATTCTGCCAGTCTGTTTCTTTTGATTGGTGATTTGAGGCCATTAACACTGATGCTTATAATTGATAGATATGATTCATCCTTGTCATGATGTTTTACTTTTGTTGCCTATTTTATTTCTTTTTCTTTTTTTTTTTTTTTTTTTTTGGTCCTGGGGATCGAAATCGGGACCTTGCACTTGTGAGGCAGGCACCTGAACCACTGAGCTAAATCCCCAGCCCTGCTCTTTTATTTCTTATTTTTTCCCCTTTCCCTTTAGTGTCTTACCTTCTCTGGTGGCTTCCCCCTGTTGGGCCTCATGGAGTTGTGACGTTCATTGCTTTTTTTCTAGGATATTGCTTAGGATTGTTTGTAGTGCTAGTTTGTTGTTCATGAAATTTCTCAGGTGTTCTTTGTCTTGGAAGTATCTAATTTCCCCATCAATTTTGAAAGATAATTTTGCAGGATACAACAATCTAGATTGGAAGTTATTTTCTTTTAGGGCTTGAAATACTTCACTCCAGGCTCTCCTTGACTGGAGGGTTTGTGTTGACAAGTCTACTGTGATTCTGATGGGCTTTCCTTTGTAGGTGATTTGTTTCTTTTCTCTAACTGCTTGTAGGAGTTTGTTTTTCTGTTGGCTTTCTGGTATCTTGACTATCATATGTCTAGATGTAGATTTTTTTTTATTATGCCTAATTGGAGTTCTATATGCCTCACTTATCTGTATGTCCAATTCTCTACCTCTGCCTGGGAAGTCTTCCCCTATTACTTCTGTGAACAGGGTTTTTTTATGTCAAATGTACTTTCTCCTGTGTTTTCATAGACTCCTATCAATCTTATATTATTCTTCTTTGCCTTGTCTAGCAGCTGCTGGATTGATTTCTCGTGGTCCCTTACTATTTTTAAGAAATCTTTGTTTTCACGGTCACTAACTGCAATCCTGTCTTCTATATCTGATATTCTATATTCAGATTCCCTTAATCTTCTCTGGATACTTTCAGTGGAGTTTTTAATCTCCTGAATATCTGTTTGAATCTGCTTCATGGATTCCATTTCTTTCTTATGTTGTGAGATCATGGTTTCCATTTCTTTCTTATGCTGGGTATTCATGTTTTCCAGCATGTTTTTGAGCTCATCTATTTTTTTATGTTTGTGTTCTAGAGCCTCTAATCATGTCTTTCACTCTGCCCACCATCTCTGTGAATATCTGGGAGATTATTTCTTCTTTGAATTTTTCTAGAGCCTCATTCATCTGTTTTGTTACTTCCTGTGCTATCAGTTCAGGGTGTCCAGGTGGTTGATTATCGTACTTTGCCACCTTGTTTCCCCTGGGTTTTACCCTTGGTGGTGTGGAAGTCTGAGTTTGTGCCTTGCTTTAATGTCTTCTCTGTTGTTTTTTTTTTGGTACTGTCCTAGGTTTAACTTCTGGGTTGATACTTCGAAATTGCTTATTGTAAGTATCTTTGTTGCTTGTAATTAGAACCCTTATGGAATGATTGCTTCTCAGAGGTGTCTTCCAGATATCTCTGGTCTTTAAGTTTTGAGTCTCTAATGACTCTGAGGCTATCTCATTTTCATTCTACCAGGAAGGACCACTGACTAGATCAATAACAACACCTTAGCCCAAGTGATACAATCACCAACACCATAGCATCAAGTACATCTTAGAAAATGACATTTTGTGGTAGTTATTAATCTATCACCTTTAGCTGTGTGAATTAAATCAAAATCGAGGACCACCCCAACCTATGTTTATAGGGAATAAACTCTTCAAATTAACAACTTTACCCTTCGGGATGGGGAGTTAGAAGGAGTTGGGGAGGGAGGGATAGATAGGTAGAAGGATAGGGGAAGATTAGCAGTGAGGCCAGGGGACACAGGTTAGAGAAGGAAAAAGAGAAAATAGAAAAATAAAGAAGAAATCTGAATGAGGGCCAGAACAGGAACAAAAAGGGAAATGAACAATGTGGGACAGCAAGAATGTGATTGTAAGAGAGAAAGAAAGGAAAGAGAAAAGAAGGGAAAAAAAGGAGAGAAAAACAATATTTTGCAAAGAGTAGGAAAAAAATTAAAGATAAGAGGAGAATAAAACAATAATACTAATTTCGGAAATAAAAAATAAAAATGAAAATGAAGGATCTCCTTCAGGGCATGTCTCTGCTGTCACAAGAGGCAATGTGGGCAGCTGTGTGCAGATATAACTCAATGAGTTTCAGCGAGCCAATTGCAGACCCATGAGATTCAGGCAGATTTCTGGCTGCAAGTCCCAAGTTGAGCTCCCTGTCTTCCTGTAGCGTTGAACTCTGCAGGGTTGTAGTGCAGGTTCCAGCTGCATTTCCCCTGAAGCTCATCCTGCTTCTGCTGGTAGGTGATGATCCCTCCAACTTACCCAGTATGGTGGTCTTGTGGTCCGGTGTCCCTGTGTCTTTGTAGTGTGAAACCAAGTGGCAGTATAGCCAAGAGGCCAGAGTAGCGAGGAGGGGGTGCTAAGTGGATCGCTGCCAGGGGCGCAGGCTGGATGGGGCAGGTTTCCTGTGACCGGGGACCCCTCTACGGTGTCTGTGGATGTGCCTGGCTGGCCTGGGCTGCTCTAAGATTCTTTATGTACTAGAATTCATCTACAGGCTGAAAGGAAACTATGTGTCTTTCAGGAATGGATTACAGATCTTTGGCAACCCACGTCATAAAATCGGGCCAGCTTCTCTCTTTTTCATAAAATATGTGCTTCTGGTCTTATGTTCAAAACTCTAAGTTTAAAGTACCTCTGAGATATTTTAATCAGGTAAATGGGTAAATGAGGCTTTGATAAAAGAAAACAACACATGACAACAAAATTTAAAGCCAAAATATTCTTTGGTTAAGTATTCACTACACAGTTCCCATAACCCTCCTGTTTCCAGGAAATATAGAGCCTAGGTGTGAAAAAACCTAAAGGACATGGAGGTACTTTAAGTTAGACTGCAGAAATAAACTTTTATTGGTGTCAGGACACTAGGATACTTTTTTTGCTCCAGTTCACTTTTTATTGTGAGTGTGTGTGTGTGTGTGTGTGTCTTCACAGTCCAAAAGGAGCTGGAATGGAAGATAGCAGGTAATCAGAGACAAAGCCCCCCTCCCTCAAGGTTGCCACATACAATAGGGATTCTAGGGCAGTATGAAAGATTTAGAAAAACTAAAACTATAAACAGCAAATAATAAATGAACATTCCTAATCCAGCAGCAGCTAAACAAGGCATATATAATGAAACCTTAATTAACTAATAAAATAAAAATATATGTTTTTTTACACTCTATGTTAGAAGAAAAAGGCAATGGCACAAAAGAACTACTGCAAGAAAATGTAATAATAATATTACCTGTTGCATATGTCAAGAGTTAAGAGACTACTTTCTTTTAATTAACAGTTCTATATAATAGTTATTCAGAACAAAATTGTTTATGGTTTATATTCATACAATTGGCAAAGTACTGCTTATATATATATAATCTCACTTAATTCTCACAACAGCCAATATTTTATGACTCATGTATTTCAAATAAGGAAACTGAAGCTCTGGTGATCCTAAGTCAGTGAAAGACCTTCAGTCATTAAAAAAAATTAATTTTGGCTGGTGCATTATCACTACTAAAATAAAAAGCCATCCTAGACCCTTTAAAAGAATTTTTACAAAGAAGTAAAAAAAAAAGGATAATATTTTAAATATTTAAAGAAACAATTTGGGTTAATTTGAAATTTTAGCGAACCTAGAACACTCACATATGTATGCAATGAATGACCAAGCATTATGAATAGGCCAGATGACTCTGTTCATGATCTCTGAGAAATGCTCCATCCTACGGAGTCACTAGAGTAGTGGTGTTTGTCAGGGATGCTGAAAGGAAAATGTGAAGTATGTCTTTGATTAGAGATGAGGCAAAGAACAGTAATTTCACAAACAGGAAAGGGGAATGAAATTCACAGGTGGGTGGTGATAATTTGAAAGCCAAACATGGCACTAAAAAGTCCAAAGTTAAAAATTGACAGGTTTATCTGGCTAGAGGAAGAATATAAGTTAGTAAATAACGGGATACAACCCAGGTAATCCTGCCTCAAAATGTCTAGTTAAGTATTGTCAATAGCTGAACTACTCCTTATTTCATTGAAAAGCCCATAGATTTTCCATTTTGAGATGTTCTAGTAAGTTTTAAGAAAGCTGTGTGGATTATAGTTATAAGAATATTAGATTTAGAAATTGACATACCAAATTGAAAATACAGGTCTGAAACTGATTCCACGGTTTTGACCAGGTTACTATACTTTTGTAGTATATTATGGAGTAGTATGGTTCTGGAGTAAGACTTAGGTTGAATTCTAGCTCTTCCACTTATAAGCTGTCTGATTAGATACAAAATAATCTCTCTGTACCTTGATTTCCCCATCCATAAATTTGTCAAAGTTGCCATTACAAATAAAGATACTTTTAGCATCTAATACAATACAGAACACTGGTAAAAGACAAATTACTTTCAGTGAAGATTATTTTCAAAATCCGAATGCCAAAGAGAATTAACAATTTATAACCAGACAGATTGCTGGCTTAGATGGTGAGTTCAGCAACATACATTTATTGTGCCACAAATCCTTAGTACAAAGGCAAGATTCAAATGACAATGCACAGAAATCCTCACATCAACCTCAGGAAGTGGCATATAATATTTCCTGGAATGCTATAGATTTGCTAATAAGGAAGTCCTATCTCACCCTAAAGAGTGGATTTAACACTCCCTCTTCAAAAATGTGTAGCAATTAAGACACAAAATTAATGATATTGATCTCAGCTAAACTAAATAACTCCAGAGAAACTAAGAGCCAACTCTCTTTAGTTTGATTAACCTCCAAAACTAGCACAGAGAAGTATACGATTTGTGGCTACAGAGGGTTTGGCTGAAGTCTTGACTATTGGCTTTAGTAAAGTATCTGAATGTCATATCCCTCATTTGTAAAATATGGATAATAATACCTAGCATTTAAAGATTTAAGTAAAGAATAAAAATACCTAAAGCACCTAACTGGGGCCAATAATAGATGCTCATGTAGGAAGTTTTGACTTAATATTATAAATTATATTTATCTTTTGGTGTCTAAATTAACTGAGGTGCTGTGTAGTTATTTTATTTTTAATCACACTCTTGGATGGTCCTTTAATAAGAACTCTTCCAGCAAACTGAAGATAGGCAGACTCCACATAATTGTCTTAGTTTAAAATAGTTTAATGTGTAGTCATATACCTTTTTTATGAAATGATAAAAGTATGCATAATGTAATCATTATTGATGCTTAAATTTGTTTGCGTTAATGCTTTCAGATTCTTCATGGACTCTCTTGATTTTTGCAACAAGGAAGCAAAACAAATGCTCTCAGTTTATATCATTTTTATTTCTTTTCCATCTTATGAATGATGATAATAACAATATTGCAAGGCTGTTATTGTTGAGATTTGGTTTGTTCTTCCATTGTAACAGTGTTGAGAGGCAATTTAAGAGGTGTTTGGGTCAAGAGGGTCACATGTTCATTGTTTATTGCCATTCTCCTAGGAATGGATTAGTTCTTGTGAGAAGAGGTTAGTTATCATGAGTGTGGGTTGTTTAAAAAGTG
Source organism: Heterocephalus glaber (assembly GCF_053883595.1). NCBI lineage: Eukaryota > Metazoa > Chordata > Mammalia > Rodentia > Bathyergidae > Heterocephalus > Heterocephalus glaber. The sequence goes on along the minus strand of NW_028258441.1, from coordinate 2,789,166 downwards.
AGTTTAGACTCCTCAGCTTTCTCTTTCATCCGTCCTCCCACATGCTTATATTCCCCTCAATCCTTCTGCTAGGTTTTAATGTTTTCACTAGAAGCTCAGAGATACTTCTCCCATGCTCTTGGACTCCTCTTTCTCCAGAAAAGTGAGCCAAAATAAACTTCTATTCTTTTATTATAAATCACGCAGTTTTAGGTATCTTGTGGTACAATGAATAGAGTAACATAGATGCATTAAAAATAAAGGCAATTAGCATTTATTGAGCTACCTGACGGTGTCAGGGACTGTTACACGATTTACTTACTACATCTCACTTTAAAAGTACAACATCCCTAAAGCATGTGAAATTTTTGTCATCATTTTACAGAGGGGTTATTAATCTTAAGTATCTTGCCTTGGTCAAAGAGTTAGCATGTGGCTGACACAGAAACTGGAACAAATATTTGCTCTTCACCACAAGGGTCCAAATGAGGGTTGCTAAACACTCCTAGATTTGAGATATTCATGCTCTGTTTTGAAAGGCAGTAGCAGCAGCAATTATAAAGTAATGTAAGGAGTATTCTGTATCCAGCTATACAGTGTTAGCAGACCTGACTCCAAAAGAAGTTGGTCCACTCTCCTTGTGAATTCCTATTAATTTTTAAACATTTTTATTAGGATATGATTGTGGGACATAATGATTATGTTCATTGTGGGAGTTGGCACATATATATATATAACACATCATGATCCTTTGTTTTATCCAGTTCCCCACTCTATCTCTTTGTCAACTTTCCTTTTGCAAAAGATCTATCTCTGTTTCTAATTATTGATTTTTTTATTTTGCGCTATTTTCTTTACATTTTAGATTTCTCATGTAAGTGAAACCATGAGATATTTAAGACTGTGCATCTGATTTATTTCACTTAACATTATGTTCTCAAGTTTTATTTTCCTTGCTATAAATTTTCCATCTTTATGGCAGAGTAGTACTCTATTTGTATAAATACCAAATTTTCTTTAATTATTCATTGGCTGATGGACACATAGGCTGCTTCCAAGATGTACCTATTATGAACTGGCCTGCTATAAACACGAGTATGCATATGTCACTGTAACATGATGTCTTTAACTCTTTCTGGAAGATACAGAGAAGGGAAATAGCTGGATCAAATGTAATTCCTATTTTTAGTTTTGTGGGGAATCTTCAAGCTGATTTGCATATTGGTTGTACTAGTTTACATTCCCACCAACAATATAAGATTCCTTTTTCCCTGCAGCCTTGCCAGCATTTGTTGTTATTTTATTTTTTCATGATAGTCATTTTTTTCTGGAATGAGAAGTAATCTCAGTGTGGTTTTACTTTGCATTACTCTGATAGCTGAAGACATTGAACCTTTTTTCATGTATTTATTGGTCATTTGTACTTCTTCTGAGAAGTGTATAATCATTTCAGTTGCTCATTTCTTGATTGGGTCATTTATTTGGGAGATTCTGTTTTTTTTAGTTTTCTTATCTTCTAGATATTAGTCTTCTCTCTGAGGAATATTTGGAAAAAATATTTTCCCATTATGTAGGTTATCTCTACACTCTGCTGTTTGTTTCCTCTGCTGTGCAGAATTTTTATTTGATCCCATTTTTTGATTCTTGACATTATTTCTTGAGTGGCTGGGATTCTATTTAAAAAGTCCTTCCCTGTGCCTGTGTTTTCAGGAATTTTACATATTTTATCTTCAGCAGATTAAAAGTTTGTTTTAACATTTTGATCTTTGATCCCCTTTTATTTTAGTTTAGGCCATGGTGAGGTACGTGGGTCTATATTCAATTTTCTGCATGTGGATAGCCAGTTTTCCCAGAACCACTTGTTGAAGAAGCTATCTGTTGTCCAGCATATGTTTTTACCCCTTTGTCAAAGATCAAATGGCTGAGTGTGCCCCCTGTTGGTTCTCTAACCTCTATTCTGTTCCTGATCCACTTTTCTGCTTTTGTGTCAGTACATTCTGTTTTTATCACTATATCTTTGTAATACCACTTGAAGTCTAGGATTGTGATGCCTCTTGCTCTGTGGTTGTTGTTCAAGATTGTTTTTGCTACTCTGGGTCTCTTCTGGTTCCATATTTATTTTAGGATTAGTACCTCTATTTTTCAGAGGAATGCTGTTGGTGTTTCTATTGGAATAGCATTAATTCCCCATATCAATTTTAGAAGTATGGGCACTTTGACAATATTGGTTTTGCCCATCGAAGAACAAAGGATATCTTTCCATCTTCTTATGACCCCTTTGATATCCTTTTGCAGAGTACTGTACAGTTTACTATAGAGGGCTTTCACATCCTTGGTTAGATTAATTCCAAAGTATTTTAATTTTCTGAATGCTATTGCAAATGGCATTGCTTTTCTAAATTTTTTTTCTCAGTAAGTTCATTATCGGTGTATAGAAACAATATTGATTTTTGTATATTGACTCTGTATCCTGCTACATTACTATATTTGGTTATTTGCTCTAGGAGTCTTTTCATGGAATGTTTAGGTCACCTATGTGGAGTATTATACCATCTGAAAATATTGATAATTTCACTTCTTCCTTTCCTATATTTATTTATTTTATTTCTTTTTCTTGTCAGATTGTTGTGACTAATGTTTCAAGTACTTTATAGAACAGGAGTGGTGATAGTGGGCATCCTTGTTTTGTTTCTAATTTTAGAGGGAAATCTTCCTGCCTTTCCCCATTTAATACTCTCTCTTTGGCTTCTCCCTAAACCCTTTCCCATTCAATCACAAATATCTAAGACTGAGAAGACCTAGAATCCAGACACATATCTGGTTCAGATAAAACTATCGTACCAGTACTCTAAAATGTGGTCCCCCTTATCTTGGCAGTGTTGTACATGACAAACAATACAATGTTTTGCTCTGTTTCTTAAGTTTGGGGTTTATTCCTCAGAGCCTGCTAAACACCAAAGCAAATTACCACAAAAGATACAATTTTAATGTGACAGATCCTTTAAGGAGGAATTAAGATGTGCTATATACATGAACCACTCCCCACAGGGAATGTAATCATGATGCAATGCAAACATATACCAGTGAAAAAAGTTCTCTGCCATGGACTGAAAAAAATAAGTGGCTTTTATCAGATTGAGTTGATACTTCTGTATCTGCTTTTTTCAGGGATTTTAATCATGAATTGATTAAAAGCTTTTTCTGTATCTATTGAGATGATGATGTGATTTTTGTCCCTTTTTCTGTTTATGAAATTAATTACATTTATTGGTTTCTGTATGTTAAACACCCTTTCATTTCTGGAATGATGTCTGTATTTTTATGATTTTTTGCATTCTGTTTGCCAGAATTTTCTTATTTTCTTGAGAATTTTTGCATCCTTGTTTGTTACAGAGATTGGCCTATAGTTTTCTTTGGGGTTCTTGTCTACTTTTGGAATCAGGGTAATGCTACCTTTCAGGAATGACTTTAGGAGTATTCCTTCCCTTTGAATTTCTTTAAAGAGTTTGAGGATTATTTGTATTAGATCTTCCCTGAAGTTCTTGAAGAGTGGTGAATTCATTGAGTCTTGGGCTTTTTTATTTGGTAGATTTTTATTTTTGCTTCAATTTCATTGCTTGTTATTAGCTATTCAGAGTTTTTCTATCTTCTTTATTCATTTTTGTTAACTTATATAGAAGAATCTATCCAGTTTTTCTGGATTCTCTAATTTTTCGAGTACCTGTTTTCAAAGTAGTAACTAATAATCTTCAAGAGTTCTGTGGTATCTGTTGTGGTTTTACATTTTTAAAATTTCTACCACCATTGATTTTGTTCTTTATTTTTTTGGTAATATTGGCTAACAGTTCATCAGTCATGTTTATGCTTTTAAAGATCAAGCTGTTCGATTCGTCAATTCTTTGTATTTTATTTTAGTCTCAGTTTCATTAACTTCTGTTCTGATCTTTATAATTTCCTTCTGTGTACTAGATTTGAATATTGCTTATTATTTTTTCTAGGATCATGAGGTGCATCAGTAGGTTATTTGTTTGAACTAGCTCAATTTTTCTGATGTGGGCATTCACATCTGTATACTTCCCTCTCAAGACTGCTTTCATTGGGTGCAGTAGGTTTTGGAATACTGTACTGGCATTATGGTTTGATTTTAAGAACTATGTAATTTCTTCTTGATTTCTTCTGTGATACATTGCCTATTCAAGATTGTTTAATTTCCACATGTTTGCATAATTTCTATGGTTTCTTTTCCCATTGATTTCTAGTTCTATTGCACTCAGATATGATAATATGGCTTAAACAATTGATTCTTTTGCATTTACTTAAACATGTTTTATGGGCTAGTATGTGATGTTGGAGATGGTTCTAGGTGCTGCTGAGAAGAACAATTTCTCTCATTGTTGGGTAGAACACTCTGTAGATATCAACTGAGTCCATTTGTTTGAAGGTTTGATTTAATTCTGATATTTCTTGATATTTTTGTCCAATTGATTTGTCTATTTGTACCAGTTATGTATTATTTCTCCCACTATAATTGTGCTGATGGTTTTCTGATATTTATATAAAACAGTGTTTGATTTTGAAATTGGGTGTGCCAGTATTCAATCTTTTATGTTTATAGTTGTTTGCTCTTCTTCTTGCATTTTTCCCTTAACCAATATGTAGTAATTTTCTTTGTCTCTTCTGGTTAGTTTTGACTTGAAGTCCACTTTGTCTGAAAATATGATTATAAGGTCACCAGTATTGACCCTATCATTTATTTCTGACACTCTACCAACACTGGTCACATGTCTTGCCCATGTTTTCAGTAGAATTTTTAATTTGGATTTCTGTTTAGTCCCTTCACATGGACTTGAATTTTTGCTAAACTCATCATTCATGGTTTGTATCATTTTGTTTAGCTCAGCTAACTTTTTATTTGTGTATTATGTAAACCTACTGATTATTTTGTTTACTAAGTATATTATTCTCAGTTACATCCTCTGTGAGCTTGACAAGCACCTTATTGATCTGTCTTATTTTTTTCCTCTTTTACCATTTCAAATAATTCAGCTATATGGCTTTTAATTTCCTCCCCCTCTATGCTCCATGCATCAGGCTTTGTGAGAGTTGGAAGTTTGTGGAGACATTTTGTTGTCTTGTCCTCTCAGGGTGGTCGTTGTTGTTGTTGTTGTTGTTGTTGTTGTTCTTTTGCTGAAGTTTACAAGTTGATTATAGTGGAAAGATTACTTTGGTGCTAATATGAAGATCTCTTTAGTTAACATCTGCTTTTCTATTTGTCGCAAGACCCCTCAACCTCCATTAGTTTGAGAAGGGTGTAGTGTATTTTGCCCAGCACTGGGTCTCTAGGAATGGACCAAGTTATTGTCTAGGATGCAATGACAACACTATATTGGCATACAGAGAAACAATTTAATAGCAACAACTATGCCAACCAGGCAATAAGAACAAAATCAGGAACAACTACATTATTAAAGATAAACTGAATATTGACATACCATAAGAAAAAATAATATACCACTTTATCCATAAAAAATAGATCTATAATTATAGTATAAATGCAAAGACAAGCCAAATATTATATGCAGTGTTTACATACAGTAAATATCTATTGAATGCATTGATTTTGCCTCTGTCAAAATAGAATTCAGTAACAAGAACACAGAGTTAACTAAATATCTAAAGATTAATACGGCCTAAAGTTTATATTAATAAAGATAGAAGGGATAGATACTGAGAGAATAAAGAAAGTAATATTTAAAAAATAAATTAATGGAAGTCAAGGAGGCAAGAAATCTAAGATAAACATCTTATTAAAGAGTAAAAGGTAATTGATTGAATTAGAAAAAAGAAAAAGAAGGAAAAGAAAAACAAAACAAAGATAAAAAAAGAAAAAACTCAAAGAAACAATGGGGGAAAAAAGAGAAATGTGTCCAAAAATTTTATCTTTGTGTTTTAATGAGAGGTTTCTTTCCAGGTTCTATAGTGTTGAAATCTAACAGATACGGGGGAAGTATAATGAATCACTGCTAAGACCTATTTTATTTCCACACTCAGATTGATTGGTGTGAATGCTGAATCTTGCCCCATCTTTTCCACTGGGTCTGGGCTGTCAATAGTGTCTTCCCTGTGGCTTAGCAACTCCAGCTACTCCCACTTTCTGTGTGTCTCTGTACCTCAGTCATGATTTTTTACCTATCTTTATGCCTTTTGAGTCTGTAAGGTATGACTTCCTGTTCTGGGGCCCTGTCTGGTATTACAGCCCAGACTTTGGTAATGTACAAGCCAAGCTACATCCTTGCTCACATTGGTAGATGGAGAAGGTAAACAGATCAGTGAGTTCTGTGTTTGGTGTAGGCAGTGGGGCATTGGAGGGTTAAGCAGTCTTCTTGACTTCATGCCAACATTTTCAAACCCAGCCACCCCTGTAAGCCACATATCCCCAGCCTTGCTTTTTCACCACAAAAGATAAAGCACTTGTATGCTTCCCAGGCTGAGCTTAAACTTCTCAAAAGGTCTATGTCTACCCCATACCCTCTCTGTGAGTGTCTCCTGTAGCATTCTCCCACCAAGTCCCTGTGGTAGGGTGACACTGGGAACCCTTCTGTAGTTGTTCTGTGGCTTGGTCTTAAACAATGAATCCCTTCCCCAAATGGCTCCTGATTAAACCCTCTCAAATATGGTGGGTGCAGCCCTCGATTTCTCTTCCAGCTCTAGACTGCCATGTGGAAGGAATCACTTTCAGAGTAAAACCCTACACTTTTTTGGAGTTTACAATAACAGTGCACTTTTCTTGGGGCTAGCAATGTTAGTCTCATCTGTGTCTCTCCCTGGAGCTGCCAGTCCTCCCTGGGCTTACCCTGTGTCAGTGGAGCAAGTCTCCCTTTCCAAGAGTTAGGGTGAGTTTTTTTAGAGTGCTTCATTCTTTTCTCTGAATTCTGCTTTGCTTCTCAAGCTTCTCTGTGGTTTCTAGTTTTCCTTTTAGCTCCTTCTCAATTTCCAATGATCTACTTTCTTCCCCCTAAGAAAGTTTTCTTCCAAGTGTCTCAGTTTCAGGTCTTGAACGGGCTATAATTTTGATGCTGGTTTCTACTTTAGTATTTTCATCTTTTCTGTCAACTTTCGTAGGTTAGTTAGGCTTTTGTGGCCATTGTTCCCTCCACTGTATTTGTTACAAGGATTTGCTAATTCAATTATTTTAGTATTCCAATATTGATTTTCATATCATGTTCTAAGCCTTTGCTGTTTTTGTTCTCTAAAGCACAATGATTTCATCGAGTTTTAATTCTGCAGAGCACTCAATTAGGTCAACATCACCTCATCAGTATTCATCTCCCCAGATATCCCTATTAGACTTTAAAATTGGATTTCCCTACTTCCTGAAGCAGGGCCTTCTACAGATTTGAAATGGTGGAATGAATTCATTTCTTTCTCAAAGCAGCTGTATATGGAATTGCAGCTCACTTTTCAAAACAGAGATCATATGAACCACATATGATGCAGTTCAGTGGTTTCAAACATAGAACTCTTCCAAAGAAAAATGTCATATTGTAACGATTATTCATTGAAGAATTTTTTTACTTTGTTTGGAGTATTGTAAAATATTCTATTTTTGAAATTTATTTTCTTGGGTAAGCATAATGTAACTGAAGAATGTTAATATTGATAAGAGGAAGGAGTGCATGAAAATAATTCAGAATCTGGTCAGAAGCATTGGCTTACATTTCTTCAATAAATGACACTTGAGAAATTAAAAGTCACTTTTTCCGTTTAAGGCTTTTCTTGTCTTCTCTGATATCCTACATAATGACAATTGCAAGAGCCAACTCTTACAATTAAGGTAGATCAAGTATAATTGAAAAAAACATGCCAGTGGAATCAGCCAATATATTTGACAGGAAGCATTCTGGTATGCACAACTGAGCAGTTGATGAGGAGTAGAGAGATTTGGCCTCACCAAGAGAGTAGTTTTTGTGGAGCAGAGCAGAAGTCTGTAGGTAAGCAAAGAGCAGCTGGTAAGAAAGAATAGACAGCAGGCTTTCATCAAGAACTGTGAACAAAGCTAACTTAGGGAGTTGTCAGAAATAAGAGAGAGTTGTTCTAAGATGGAAAACTGAGCCTCATTATTTTGGTCAGCATCATCATTTTTAGCATAATACTTAATAATTTAGTTCTTACCATGTGCCAAGTACGTGACTTAACACTTTATGTGATTAAGTTTGTTTATGAGAAGGAAAATAAAGCTCAGAAATCCTGGGAGGTATATTCAAAGTCACACAGTGTTTAAGGAGTAGAATTGGGGATTGATTGTAGGTAGGTTGACTCTGGAGCCTGTGCTCCTAGATATTATACTATATAGACTTCCAGGTGTAAGCAGAAGGAAAGAAACCAAGAGAGAAGAGAGGCTTATAAGTGTTGGAGTGTAGTCTTAAAGGAAGATCGGAGGGAAATACAGAGAACATTTTTCCTTTAGAAATGCAACTTTATCTATCACTTCTGAAACAGATCAGTAAGCAAAACAGAAAGACAAATATATTTTGAGATAAAAAAGAATGGATATAGAGGGTATATACAAAATTAAAGTCAAGCAAACAAGCCAAAACTAAAAAAGTCTTATTTCGGACCCTAAATATGATTCTATGTTTTCAGTAGGGTTATAGCAGTTCAATCTACACATATTTGAGATTAAGCATATTCTTAATATCAGGGTAATAATGAATGAAAAAGAAGGCCTGTGGCCTCTTGGAGTTTACTGTTTAACAGTGAAATAACATCAATCAAATAGGTCATAAAAATACCATTTAAATTTACTATAAATGCTATAGATGAAATCAACAGAACAAAAATGGGAAACTAAAGTACTTTGTCTTCATGTTATCCTCCTTCCCTAAGTACACTTATAAAAATAAAGGTTTTTTTTCATGTTCAAACTTAAATAGCACTCCTGCTTTAGTCTAATTTCTGTTGCTATAACAGAATACGTGAGACTTGGTGATTTATAAAGAATATAAGCTTATTTTGACTCACAGGTCCAGATGATGGAAAATCTAAGAGCATCGGCCTTATGCTGCTTCAACCCATAATAAAAAGTGGAAACACAACTGGGCTGTGTGAAAGAGACAAAACATAAAAGGCAGTTTCATTACATGTTAGCATATTCTTTCGATAACCAGTTCAGCCCTGGGAGAACTACATTAATCTCTCCTAATTAGATAATTGCCTCTTAAAAATCCTACCACCTACAAACACTATTACATTTAGGACTAAATTTCAATGTGAGATTCAGGAGGTACAATCCATAGTCAAACAATAGTATTTTTTTTTTGGTACTGGGGATCGAACTTGGGTCCCTGCACTTGTGCAGCAGGCGGTGAAACCACTGAGCTAAATCCCTGGCCCAAACAATAATATTTCTAATTTCACTGACACTTCACCTTATACCACTTATTGACTTTATAAATACTTGTTGAATATTTGTCCCCTGCCACCTCACAAGGCTCTGTCAAAGTAAAAACTGTGTCTATTTGCTGAATTGTGGAATTCCTACTTCTGGCCTACCAATTTGAAACTAAATGGAAAGACAGATTTAGACTAGAAACGTATTGTGAAGGGAGTTTTGGGTTTGATTCACTTAAGACTAAGAGATGATGGGGAGAATCCATGAATAAAACTGTGAAGATGTTTAGTGTTTATGCAGACTTAAATAGATTTCAAAAAGCACAGTAGGGGAAAGTTTCAAGGTTATGGTACTGGATGAGTCTGTAGAAGGGGGAAATGACCCAGAAAAGATTAGTCAAAAAGAAAATAGTTTTAGGGAGCTATTGTTTACTAAGCAAGAAAGCAATTACAATAATGAAGTTAGTTTATTTTGAAATGTTGTGCCAAATGAGTGAGATATGGTACTAGCCAGCTTGATTATTCTAAAAACCTCATGAATAAAGGCTTGGTCTCAAAATTTTAAAAATACCAAAAATTTTTAATGTGCTTACATGCTGATTTCAATGATAATTAAAATAATAAATAATATATTATAATAATATACTATTGAGTTATAATTATAATATTTTGTCTACAATGTTTGGTATATACTAAATTAGACAAAATAATAAAATTAAGTTCATGTTTTCTTTTACTACTTTTTAGTGTGGCTAGCAGAAAATTTTAAATTCCATACATGACTTGCATTATACAGCATTTCTACTGGACAGAGATGATCAAGATCTTCATGAACATCTTTTCTCAAAATTAGAATTTTCTGTCCTATTGCCAATTTCTCAGGGTCCTTCCTATTTTTATTCCATAAAGTAACTTGGTAGCTGAAGTCAAATGTTAAACTGACAGATCCACCTGAAGTTTTAATGGCTGTTAATGATGTAAGGCAAACTCATGTCACTATAAAGTACTAGTATTGCTCATGTTTATTCTGCACAAAAATTACATTTGCACCTTAGCCTACAGTGAGTTTAGTTAAAAGTTTGAAGCTAGCAAGAAGACAGAATGTAACCTGTACTGTCCATGCATTTGTTCCTGCATCTGTTGAATAAAAACCCAAGGAAAGAACTGACACTGCGTATCTTGACATATAAGGCCATATTTCATAAATGAAAATACAGGATTCCCAATTAAATTTGAATTTCTGATAAGTAGTGAACAATCTTTTACCATAAAGACACTGTGATATGCATTTTGTTAGCCCTTGTTTATTTAAAGTCCAAATTTAATTGAACATTCTATATTTTATCTTTAAAATCTATCCTGAAAAATGTGGTTTCTACATTTTGTACCAACATGTCATTCAAAGAATTGGGATAATTGGTTAATGTATTTGAGTGTAAATATAAGTATCAATAGCTTTGATGCAGGAGAAGTTACCTTAGTTCTTTCTATTATGAAAATATTTCAATTGGAAAGTGATTCCCAAGAAAATCAAATTTTCTTTTAAATTTATAGATGATTTTGAAGTGTTATCAGCTTATGGTTCAAAAACTATGCTTTTATAATATTGTTCTTTTTTATACTTTTTGACATGTACCACAATTGTTATCATCAAAGATAATAAAAGGAAAAAATAATTTATTTAATATTAAAATTATTGAGTGAAAGTTTGCTATTAGAATTAATGGCTTTGTTATGAAATTTTGTATTTTTAATGGAAGTAAGAAGGGTGATTTTTCATGTTTTCTTTATGAATATCTACATGCATTACATTAAAATATTATAAAAAAGTATTACCAAGTTTCTGTATAATTCGATATAAAGAAATACATATGCTGGTAGAGTGAAGTGAAAGCTAATCTCATACTACAGAATCAGGGGTCCATCATTTCCAGAGGTCCTGTTGTCCTAGATGATTTCAGTTTGAACCAGAATGACCATATGGCATTTGTATAGTATGTACTTGAGATATCATAGTCTTGTAACTTATAACAGTACCTGATCATGACACCTGCTTGGTGTACTGAGAAAACTAATAAAAATTCAAGCTTTTGTTCTTCAGTATTTCTTTCCTTGGCACAAATTGGTAGGCAGTAAGTATATTCAGTTAAGGAAGGATGAAACAGCCAATCTCTTCTGAAGCAGAAGTCTGAAGCATGGGATGATTCCACTTTCTTGTAACTGGCCTGCTGTTCCCATTCCAAATTATTCCAGAATGTTCCATTTTCTTCATCCTTTCTTTGCCTAAAGAGAGAGACCAGCATTAAGTTTTCTCTTACTTTATAGTTTAAGATGTATAGGGATATTAGGTATTTACAAGTCCAAATGCAGCCCCTGTCTCATTTAAATATCAGACTGGATGTAATCTTTCTCTCTCTCTCTCTCTCTCTCTCTCTCTCTCTCTCTCTCTCATTACTGTGACTGAAATAAAAATATAGAAATACAAAAGAAATTCTTAACAACTAAGACAACAGAACATTTAATCACTGATAAATGAAAGATCACAACATACTTTGGGAGAATGGAATGAGGATGGGAGATATTTTTTAAATACTATACTCTAAAATTAAAATGAAAAAAAAGTCCTTCTACTCCAAACACATTTAAATGTCTCATATTTTTATTATTTACCTTTTTACTATGCTTCATAAACTAATTGAACTTCAGTAATAATACGTGTCTCAGAATGTACATCCACATATATATGCGCATGCCTGTGCATGTATATGTATATATATATATATATATATATATATATGCACTAGCTAATAACCAAGTAGTTTCATATAATTTACTATAACGACAACAACCTTCCCCTGAAGGATGCCTTCAGAGCCCTAAAGACTAGCCCTTTAAGCAAATTTTGTTTTCTTCTGAAATCAACTTTATATTGCACACAAACATAATTATACCTTTATTTTGTTATTATTAATTTTTTTGTACCAGGGATTGAACTCAGGACCTTGCACTTATGAGGCAGGCACGGTGCCACTGAGGTAAATCCCTGGCCCACCTCTATTTATTTTTAAACTTGATATATCAAATGACTTCATTTTTCAGCTTTACTGAGGCATAATTGGCAAATGAAAATTGTGTGTTTATATATAAATATGTTGAGTATATTTATGTATGTGTTTGAAATATCTGTTTTGTGAAATAATCACCACAATAATTAACACAAGCACTATGATATTTATCTCCCTTATTTTATTCCCTTATTTTAGTGAGAAATTTTAATATCCATTTACTTAGTAGATTTGAAGTATACAGTACTAGTGATTACAGTCACCATAGTGTACATTAGTACTCCAAAATTTATTCATACTAAATGAGTGCAACCCTTGACACCCACAATTTTACTTTCTGCTTCTATGCATTCTACTTTCTGGATTCCACATAAAGGTAAGACCCTGAAGCAATTGCATTCTTTTTCTGGTTTAGTTAATTTAGAATAATGTCCTCCAATTCTATTCACGTGATTCCAAATGCAGGCCTAATTTCTTTTTAAGATAGAATAATACCCTATTGTGTAGGTATATGCATGGAATAATACCCTACTGTGTAGGTATATGTATCATATATTTTATATATAATTTTGTTTATTCATTCATCTGTCAAGGGACATGTGTATTGATTCTATATCTTGTGTATTGTAATAAATATGAGAGTGAAAGTAATTATTTGAGATCCTGATTTTATTTCATTTAGATATATAACCAGAAGTAAAATACTTGGATCATACGGTAGGTTCTTTTTAATTTTTTTTAAATTAGTACATGCTTGCAGTTACATAATATTCACATTCATCATGAGGAATTTGTACATATGCAAAACATATCTTAATTCTTTTTCCCCCTCCCTCCCTCCCTCCAACTTTACTTCCCCCATTTGCTAAAATTCTGTTTTTTCCCCTTAAATTCTTTGTTTCCTTTAAATCCCTTTTCCCTTCCTTCGTTCCACCTTCCCCTATCTCTTATTCTCCTTCCCATTTGTAAAATTTCTTCCTACTTGCTAATGTCTATTCTCTATTTTGCTCTTTATTTATACTTTCAGTTTCTCACACAAGAGAAACCATGCAATATTTAACTTTTGTGTCTGATTTATTTCACTTAAGATTATGGTCTCAACATACATCTATTTACCTAAAAATGAAGTTTATCCTTCTTTATGACAAAATAGTAGTCTGTTGTACATAAACATGATATTTTCTTTATTCATTCATATTTTGATGATCACATGGGCAATTCTTAAGATTTAGCAATTATGAACTGTGCTTCTATAAACATGGGTATGCATGTATCACCGTGGTATGATGACGTTTATTCTTTTGGGGAGATACCTAAAAGAGGAATAGCTGGGTTACATGGAACCTCTAGCTTTATGTTTTTAAGGAATTTCCATAATGGTTGCATCAATTTACACTCCCAACAGCAGTAGAGAAGGGTTCCTTCTTCTCTATAGCCTCACCAGAATTTGTTATTGGTTGATTTTTTGATGACAGCCATTCTTTCTCAAGTGAGATGGAATCTCATTGTTCTTTTAATTTGCATTTCTCAACTGGTCATTGATTTTGAATGCTTTTGTGTGTATTTATTGATTTGTACTTCTTCACTGAGAAGCATCTATTCATTTGACATGCCCATTTTTGGATTGATTTTTAAATTTGGGAGGGCCAAAATATTTTGAGTTCCTTATATATTCTAGGTATTAGTCTTCCGTTTGAGGAGTAGCTGGTCAAAAATTTTCCCATTCTGTGGGTTGTCGCTTCACTCCGTTTGTGGTTTCCTTTGCTGTGTAGAAGCTTTTTCATTTGATGCTATCCAATTTGTTGATTCTTCCTAATATTTTTGTGCAATTGAGTTTTGTTCAAGAAGTCATTGGCTACACCTATATCTTCAAGTGTTTTACATATTCTATCTTCAAGCAGATTGTTTCTGTTTTAATATTTACATCTTTGGTTCAATTTGATTTTAATTTATTGCATTGTGACAAAAATGAGTCCCAGTTTAATCATAGGCATGTACATAGCCAGTTTTCCAGGGATCATTTGTTAAAAATGTTGTCTTACCTCCAGAAAAGGCATTTGGCCTCTTTCTCAAACATAAGGTAGCTGAGTATGCCAGGAGTTGTTTCTGTGTATTCTGTTCTGTTCCATTGATGCACAGCACTGTTTTCTCACTTGTTTTTATCACTGTAGCCTTGTAGTATAACTCGAGTCTGTGAATGTGATGCCTCAAGCTTACCCTTGTTACCCATAATTGCTTTTACTATTCTAGGTCTCTTCTAATTCCACATGAATTTTAGGATAAATTCCTCTAGTTCTGTGTGGTATGATTTTGAAATTTTGGGTGGGATTACGTTAAACCTGTATAAAAGTTTTGGAAGTATGGCCATTTCTATTATATTAGTTTTGTCTATCCAGGAACAGAGGATATGTTTCCATTTTCTGTTATCTTCTTCAATCTCCTTTTTCAGAGTACTATAATTTACTTTGTAGAGTTCTTTCACATCCTTGGTTACATTAATTTCTAAGTAATTCATTGGTCTTGAATATATTGTGAAAGGTATTATTTCCCTCGTTTCTTTCTTGGTGAGTTTTTCATTGATGTACAGAAATATTATTGGGTTTTGAGTGTTCACTTTGCATCCTGCTTAATTGCTGGATTTGGTTACTAATTCTGGTAGAGAATTTTGGGGTCTTCTAAGTAGAAGGTCACATGATCAGCAAAAAATGATAATTTAACTTTTTTCTTTCTTACCTATATTACTTTTATTCCTTTCACTTGTCTAATTGCTCTAGCTAATATTATGAGAACAATTGCACAGGAGGAGTAATAGTGGGCATCCTTGCCTTGTTCCAAATTTTAGAGGAGTGCTTTTCAGTGTTTCTGGATTTATTATGATGTTAACCATTGTTTTGTCATAGATAGATTTTAATAAAAAGATAAAAGATAAAGATCTTTTATTCCAATGTTCTCCGGTTTTCATCATAAATGGCTGTTGGATTTTGTTAAATGCTTTTTCTGTGTCTATTGAATTGATCATTTGGTTCCTGCCCTTGATTCTGTTAATGTAGTATATTGGATTTATTGATTACTGAGTGTTAAATCATCCCTGCATCCCTGGAATGAATCCTACTTGGTGATGGTACATAATCATTTTGGTAATTAGCTGCATTCTATTTGCCAGTATCTTAGTGAGGATTTTTGCATCTATTTTTTATTAAAAAGATTGACATGCAGTTCTTTTATTTCTTGGGTCCTTTTCTGGCTTTGGTATCCAGACCATACTTGCCTCCAGGAATGACTGCAAGAACTTCTTCCCTTTCAAATTCATTAATGATTTTGGAGAAATGATATTATGTTTTCTCTAAAATTCTTGTAGAATTCAGCTGTGAATCTGTCAGGACCTAGGCTTTTCTTAGTTGATAGATTTTTTTTACTACATATTCCATTTTATTGACTGATATTGGACTATTATGGATTTTTATCTTCTTAATTTAGGTTTGGTAGTTCATATGTATCTAAACATCTATTCACTTCTGAATATTTCATTTTATTTGAGTATAGGTTCTCAAAGTAGTTACTGATGATCTTTTGGATCTCTGCAGAATCCCTTGTGATTTTGCTCATTCCATTTCTATTTGCATGGATTTGGTCTTTCCTTTCTTTATTTAAATATATTTGACTAAGATTTTGTCTATTTTTTTAATCTTTCAAAGAACCAACTCTTTAATTAATTCATTCTTTGTATTGTTTTAAAAGTTTCAATTGCATTAATTTCTTTTCTGACTTTTATAGTTTATAATTTTTTTATAATTTCTTTTCTTGCACTAGTTTTTGGTTTGGATTGTTCTCATTTTTATAAGCAAAGGTCTACTATCTAGAATATATAAAGAACTTCAAAATATCTGACCTCCCAAATTTAAAGACCCCATCCAAAAATGGGCATCTGAAATGAACCGACTTTTCTCAAACAAAGAAGTAATAGTAGCAAATAAATATATGAAAAAATGTTCAACCTCACTGGTCATTCGAGAAATGCAAGTGAAAATAACACTGAGATTCCACCTCACCCCAGAAAGAATGGCTGCCATCATGAAATCAACCAATAACAAATGCTGACAGGTCTGTGGGGAAAGAGCACCTTTACTCCACTGCTGGTGGGAGCGTAGACCGGTGCAACCACTGTGGAAATCAGTATGGAGATACCTCAAAGAATGAGGACTGGAAGTCCCATTTGATCCAGCTATTTCCTTGCTAGGTATCTTCCCCAAAGAATTAAAAGAATCATACCATAGTGATATATGTGCCCCCATGTTCATAGCAGCACAGCTTGTTTTAGCTAAAACTTGGAAACAACCCAATTGCTCATCAACTTGAGACTGTATAAAAAAATGTGGATTTTTACAAATAAAATGGACTATTACTCAGCCATAAATAATGAGAAACTAGAGACATTTATAGCTAAATGGATGCACATTGAGGTGACACTCTTAAGTGAAATAAATAGGACACATGTGTAAACACAGAATAGTTTCTCTAGTGTGAGAAATTGGAACTGTAAATAAGACTAAAAAGTGTAATAGATCATGTGAAATAGGATGAAAAGGTGCAAAGGGGAAGGGGAAGTGAGAGGGGTAGGAGAAAAGCAAGAAAGGAATGGAATTAATATGAGAAAAAGTGGAAACAATGTTTTTATAGATAGGGAAGGGTGGAGGGGTTGAAGAGAGGGCAGGGGAATGGGGAAAAAATAAGAACCAAGATGGACTATGTAGAGGTGCAAATTTCCAATTATGACTATCATTGTATTGTATACCTTAAATGTACCAATGTAATTAATAAAAAAAATACCCTACTGTCACCTATGAGTAGATCTTCTACACAAAAACTAAGCATCATAGTTAAACTACAACATAGAGGTTAAATTGACTTAAAAGATATTTACAGAATATTTCACTCAACTATTTCAGAATACCCATTCTTTTCATAAGCATATAATACTTTCTAAAATGCAAAATATATTTTATAAAAACAATTTTAATAAATTCAAAAAATTAAAGTCTGTACCTTTGATCATATCTGATCAAATGGATTGAAACTAGAATTCAACATGAAGAGGAAATATAAAAATTATTTAAGTTGATGAAGTTTTAAAAGCATGCTTTTGAATATACAGAGGAATTCATGAGGGAAACCAAAACAATGCTTGACATAAATTAAAATGGAAACATAAGCATACCAAAAGTTGTGGAATGAAGCAAAATTAGTACTAGGAAGGAAGACTATATCAATGAGTAAAATGAGTAATTATATTTTTATTAAGTTTATGGGTACATTTTAGGTATAAAAGAGAAAGATTTTAAATTAAAAACCTAATGAGGCACCTCAAGATATTAGAAGATCAAGAAAAAAATCAAACCCCAAATTAGTATAAAGAAATAAAAAGTTAAAAAAAAAGAAGAAATAAATGAATTCGGATCTAAGGGAATAATGCAAAACATCAGTGAAACAAAGAGATTTCTAAAAAAGATGAAAAATGAGAGAGAAAGAGAACAGACACAAATTTAAAAATGAAAAAGCACATATTACAGAAGAAATTCAAAGAATTGTTAGGGATTATTTTGAAAACCAATATGACAACCAATTGGAAATTCTAGAAGAAATAGACACATATGACCTACCAAATTGAAAGAAATTGGAAATAAACTAAAAGTTGGAAAGACCTCCAAGATTCATGAAATAAAGAATTAGTATTATCAAAATGTCCATATTACCCAAAGCAATTTAAATTCAATGCAACTCCTATCAAAACACCAATGACATTTTTCACAGAACTAGAAAAAAAAACCCACATAGAAGTGTAAAACTTCTCAAAAGCCAAAGCAATTTTGGGCAAAAACCATGTTACTCTGCCATAGATTTTAAAATAGCAATTGCATAAAACAAGACACAAACAGAATAGAGACCCAAGAAATAAATCTATACATCTACAACCAACTGATTTTTGAGAAACATATTTTGGAGTGAGGACAATCTCTTCAACAAATGATACTAGAAAAAGTTTTTATCCATATACCGAAGATTAAAGCTTGACCCATCTCTCACCCTGTACAAAATCAACTCAAAATAAATCAAATACCTTAATGTAAGGCCTAAAATTCTGAAAGTACTACAGGAAAACTTAAAAGAAAAATGTTCCAGATATTGGTACTGTCAGTGATTTTCTGACTAGGACTACAAAAGCATAGGAAAGAAAACAAAAACTGAGAAATTGTATTATATCAAAGTAAAAAGATTCTACACTGCCAAGAAAATACCCAGAAGTATATTGACAACCTAAAAAATGAGAGAAAATATTTACCAAATATACTTTCACCTAACAATAGGTTAATATTCAGAATATATAAAGGCTTCGAGAAGCTGATCCAATTTAAAAATTACCAAATGATCTGAACAGACACTTGTCTAAAGAAGAAATATAAATGACCATTAAACATGTGAAAATGTTAAATATCAGTAGCCATCAGGGAAATAAAAATCAAAACTACATTGAAATTCCATCTCACTGCAGTCAGAATGGCCATTAATATAAAAATCAAAATTAACAAACTCTGGTAAGAATGTGAAACAAAAGGAACAGTTATACACTGTTTGTGGGAATATAAATTAGTATGCTTTTAGGTAAAATTGTATGGAAGTTCCTCAAAAAATTAGAAAGAAAGTAACATATAATCCAGCAATCCATCTATTAGGTATATAACTGAAGGAAATGAAGTCCCTATACAAAAGTCATATCTACATACTCAAATTTTTTCAATGCTATTCATAATATCTAAGATGTAGAATCAGCCTAGGTGTCCAACAACAGGTGAATGGATTTAAAAAATGGTACTGTTGGGCCGGGAATTTAGCTCAGTGTTGCCACCATCTGCCTCACAAGTGCAAGGTCCAGAGTTTGATCCCTGGTACAAAAAAAAGAAACAAAAATTGTACTATTGAATATTACAGTGGAGTGCTATTCAATCATAAAAGTAATTAAATCCTGTCATTTATAGCAAAATTGATGGAACCAGAGTGGACTATATTAATTAAAATAAGCCACACACAGAAATATAAGTATTGCATGTTCTCTTTCACATGTTTAGAGTAAAGAAAATGACTTGAAAATCAAAGAATTACTAGGAGGTGCAAAATGTTCCATGGGGGGTGGAGATGTAGAAGGGTTATAGGCTAGAGGAAGGGTGGATGGATAGGATTAATGTACAATGCATGCGTGTATTGAAATATCACAGTAAGTCTTATTAATTTGTGTAATTAATATGTGTAAATAATTGCAACAAAATTTTAAGTAAAAAATAAACTATCCCCCCCCAAAAAATCAAGAAAACAATTTCAAACCCAGGTGCATTGGCATATATCAGTCTTCACAGCTACTTGGATGGCTGAGGCTGAAAGACTGTGGGTCTGAAGCCAATTTGAGCAACATGCTCAAATCCCACCTCTAGGGAAGGAAGGAAAAAAGGAATAAAGGAGCAAAGGAAGGAAGGAAAGAAAACCCCACTTATAGTAACTACATAAATTAAAATACATAGGTATGAATTTAATCAAAGATATGAGTGATCTTTCTTAACTCTGAAAATGATTGAACATTAATGAAAGAAATCAAAGCAGACAGAAATAAATAAAAAGATATCAAGTATTTGTGGGTTGGAAAAATTAAGGGTTAAAATGTCCATATTATGGAAAGCAATCTACAGATTCAATGTAATCTATATTCAAATCACAATCACATTTTTCAAAGAAAAAGTAAAAACTATCTGGAAATTCATATGGAACCACAAAAAATTTCTCAAGTATATAAGGAACTCTTGAGCAAATAGAACAGAGATGGAAGCATCACATTACCAGTCTTCAAAATTGATTAAAATTCTATAAGAATCAAAATAGCATACAAAGTACTGGCATAAATACAGATATATGGGCCACTGGAATAGAATAAGTAGCCTAGAAATAAATTTATACATTTGCGATCAATTGATTTTCAACAAAGATGTCAAGAACTCACAATAGGTAATTATTAGTTTCTTGAATAAATGGCATTGAGAAATCTGGACATCATATGCAGAAGAATGAAATTGAAGCCTTAATTCATAATAAATGCAAAAATTAATTCAAATAGACAAAACACTTAAAGATAAGACCTGAAACTCTAAAACTAAAAGAGAAAGTATAAGGGAAAGCTTCATGACTTTGGCCTCATCGATAAATTTTTTGGATATGAACCCAAAAATTCCAAAAGTCAAAATAGATAAAGGCCATTACTTTAAATTTAAAAGCTACACAGTGCAGCAAACAATAGAGTGAAGAGACAGCCTAAGAAATGACAAAAATATATGCAAGCCATATGTCTGATTGGGTGTTAATATCCCAAATAAATTAAGCAACTCACATGGCTCAATAGCATGAAAAAAGCACATTTTTAAAAGTGGGCCACTAAATCTTTGAAAAAATGCACCAAAGACTTAAATAGACATTTCTCAAATGAAAACATGCAAATTATCAAGTTATATGAAAATGGCTCACACTCACTAATCATGAGAGAATTGCAAGTCAAAACAACAACAAGCTGCCACGTCATACTTGTCACAATGGCTATTATTAAAAGATGCAAAATAAACTGTGCTAGCAAAGTTTTGGAGAAAAGGGAGTCCTTACCCACTGCTTTTGTGAATACAATAAGTACAGCCATTATGGAAAACAGTATGGAAGTTTCTCTGAAAGGCAAACACAGAACCACCATGTGATACAACAATCCCTCTACTGGGTATAAGCCCAAAAGAAAATGAAATCTGTATGTCAAAGAGATACTTGCACTCCAATGTTTATTGCAGCATTATCCACATTAGTCAATAGATAAAAACAACCTTATTGTCCTCCAACAGATCAGTGGATACAGAATATTTGTGATATAGACACAAATAAATGCAGTACTATTTGATCTTTGAAAAAGAAGTAAATGCTGTCATGTGTGAAAATATAAATGAATCTGGAAGACATGATGTTAGGAGAAATAATCCACTCAGGGAAAGACAAATACTACATCATTATCTCACCTGTGTGTTCAACTTAGTGGAACTCACTCAAGTATAGAACAGAATGATAGTTACCACAGGCTGCAAAGTGTAATTTTGTCCAAAGAATACACATTTTAAGATATATAGGATAAACAAGTTCAAAGGTCTATGGTACAACATGGTGAGTACAATTAATAACAATGTATTGCAAAAGGAGTAAATTTTAAGTGTTATTGCCACAATAATTGATAAATATGAGATAATAGATTTGTTAATTGCTATACATGTCAAAACAATATGTTTTACACTATAAATACATAAAATTTTTGTGAATCTCCATAAATAAAATAGTGATACCTCAGTTGTTGAGCTCAATTCTTTCCAAACTCATGTTCAAACACTAAAAAATTAAAGAGCTAAACATTTTTCCATAAGAAATAAAGGAAAACCAAATAATTGGTTTTGAGGCCCAAAAATTACACTTATAAATTTTTTCCAGGACTTTAACACATTTCACAATGATTTCTTTCTTTTACTCTATCATGGTTCTCATTGATTTCCTCTTGGATTTACTGCTGGTATCACTAACTTTCTTTGGATCCATGGTTATGATATTTTACATGAATAAAGCACAAAAAGGCACAATGACAAATGCTTTAATGCACTAATACAAGCACGATACATTTTCTGGACAAGAATGGTGCTTAGACTGAAGCATCACCACTTTGTGTTCTAGGCAAAATGCAGCACTTAACTCACTCTCAACCTGTAATAGATTTTTTTCAAATCGGATTTTTCAGTTTGACAATCGAGCAAAGCTAGGAACACCAAGCAGTGGTTTTTCAAACTTTGCTGTTCAAGTAGTAGAAAGTTTGAAATTGGACCCATCTCACAACCTAGGTATCATTGCAGTTCTTAAAAAGCTATGGGAAAAGGCAAAACTATGCTTAGAAGGAATTTATAATCTTGAACATATATATTTGAAAACAGGA
Source organism: Heterocephalus glaber (assembly GCF_053883595.1). Lineage (NCBI taxonomy): Eukaryota > Metazoa > Chordata > Mammalia > Rodentia > Bathyergidae > Heterocephalus > Heterocephalus glaber. Next base: position 2,766,690 of record NW_028258441.1, on the reverse strand, counting down.
ATGTTGAAAATCAATTACTACAACAAATTAGAAAATTAACCACAGAAAATGAACAAAAATCAACAGAGAAAATCACTGTAGCCAAAAATTTGTCCTTGGAAAAAGACTATATGTTTTGATAATTAAATTGTGGTGTAGTTACAAAAAATATACTATAGATAAATGACAAAGAATAAATTCTGCTGCAAACAATATGAATTATTTTCAACACATAATTTTGAACAAATGATGCTAGAAATGTACATATGTTTTATTGTAATTTATAATGCTTTAAGTAGAGAAAATAAAGAATTATTAGAAATGAGTAGAGAGGTTGTATTTCTGGGGAAATGAATAGTGGAAGCCATGATATAGCCTTTAATTGTGCTAGCAATATTTAATGTCATTTGCGTAGTGATTTAGGAATTATGTTCAGTTTGTAAAAAACTATAAAAGGTATACACTTAAGTTTATAAATTTTACTTTGTATGCTAAGCTTTAATCCAAAATTTTTCCAAGACTTACTTAACTTTATAGAGAATGTTGGAAGTATATATGAATATGAAAAAAGGAATATGCCAAAATCCATTAATTTTACATACAGTAATAATCTCTGGAGTAACATACACATAGTCAGTAGAAACAGAAGATACATATTTTGTCCTCCCCTCAGACCTTAACCAAAGTGTAAATTAGAAATTTGTTGTAAAACAAAAGCAGTTAAAATGAATCAGTTAGAGATATTTATCACATGAAAAAATGCAACCTAATTTTGATTCCTCAATTGACAGCATGATGTGTACAGTAACAGCATTTACAAAATATTAGACATAATATTCATATATATATTACAAAAATATAGGCTTTAAGGATATACATCATATTCATGGTGGTATTTGGGTAGTTGCCCATGAGAGAAGATAGGGTAATTCTATTTAGAAAAGTAACATTTTATGTTTAATATCCTAGTTCTTTCATGCGAAAACATCTAAAGTAGAAAACAAATATAAATATTTGTTGGTTCTCAGTGGTAGGTGTACAGGTGTCTGACACATTATTCTATGTATCTCTTTGTACTTTTTAAATATTTTGAAATCATAAAATCGAGATGATAGGAGCAAATTGAAAGATGAAGGTTGAAACAGGTGGAGAAAACCCCCAGGCTATAATAAGTTTAACAGTGGGCTTCAGAGGAGATAAAAACAAACTTATCAGTAGGAAATCTAGAACAGATTTTGACTATATGCAGAGTGTGTACAGCCAGCATTTGTTCTCAGGTAAAAACAGAATGAAACGTTTGGGGAAAGCTAAGCCTTCTAGTACGGATGTTGAAACCTTAGAGGAAGGATTCTAAAACTTCAGCATGTATAAGCATCTTCTGAAGTGCTTTTAAAAAATATATATTGCTACCACTTCCCCGAATGTCATCATATTATATACCTAAAATATACCAATAAACTTAATGAATAAAATATATATATATATATATATATATATATATATATATATATTGCTGGACCTCACCTGGGAACTTGTGAGAAATTCAAATTCTTAATCCTCTCAATTACTGAATCAAGACTCTGGAAGTGGGGAAAGGTAACATTGATGTTTCTGGTCCTGCCACCATAGGTTGAGAACCAACATTCTAAAATTAAGACTTCTTTCTTTATTTGCCACATGTTCATATATGTTCTTGCTGATTCTTGCTAAAGGAATATAGTAATTTGATTTTTCCTGCTCTACCACTCACAGATGTTCTGGGGAGATTCCTCACTGAGCCAAAAGGCCAAGCAGAAAGTTAGCCTACTTCATAGTAACCAAGGCAACACTTTCCACCAATATAATTTCAATGAGAGGGAGAAAGATAACCCTGCACATAGGAAATTTAAGCAGAATAAATGAGAAAGAAAAACAAATATAAAGAAAAACAAGATACAAAAAGAATGGGATATTTCGAGTGATGGAATAATTATGAAAAACAAAATCATTTTAAACTTAGATATGACAGGGTGATATTTTCCAACATCATAGCCATTAGCTATATTTAACTGTTTAAAATGTAAGCTGATGTACGTTAAAGAAAATTAATCATCTGAATTTAACTTGCCAAAATTCATTGCCCCATAGCATAGTCATTACCATTTTTGAAATGCCCATGATTTCAGTCATTATAGCATTCAGTTAGACTTTGCTCTTCTAAGATTGTATGGCTCACTTCAGCTTATGAAATAGCCAATACTGGAAGAATATTTAGAAAATTGTCATGGCCCCAAGACAGGGATAACACACAGACATAAGAACCATTGCATATTTTTATAATGAATAGGATTAACCACATGTAGTGGATTAAAATGTTTATGACCCCCCCCCAAATTTCATAAGTTGATATTTTAATACCATTACAGTGGTACTAGAAGGGAGAGGATTGGGGAAATAATTAGGTAATAAATAAGGTCATTCATCCTTAAAGCCATTCATAAGAATGACCTTTCAAATTCCAAACAGATATTCTTTATTTCTACCTAAAATATTTTCAAAATGGCTTTTACTCACTGTATATTTCTATCAGCATTTTGAGTATTATCATTGAATCTTTAGAAAGGTTGAAATTTTAATTACAGATCTCCACTTTTGAGCCTCCCTCAAAATCACCTCTAACACTATTCATATCAATCTAGACCTTTTCTAGAATGCCCTTCAAACTTGTCCAGCCTCTTCCTATTAGCCAGTGCCAAATATACTTCCACATTTTCAAATATTCTGTAAAGGAATATTCATGTCGACCATTTCCTGTCTAAGTTAATTGTTGCAGTTAAAATAAATTACCTAAGAGTAAATAATAACTTTTCTCACTACTCCAAAAGCTAGGAAGTCTGAAATCAAAGAGTCAACACTCAGCTTTTTATGAAATCCTTCTTGCTGTGTCCTCATGTGGTGGAAGGCAGTAGGGTTAAAGTGCTATATATTTTCCCCAAGTCCTTTCATAAGGGACCCAATCTCATTCATTAATCTCATGGCTTAATCATATTTCAAAAGCTCCACTCCTTAAAGGTGTTGCAAGTTTAATCATGGATTTTTGAGAAGATACAGACATTAAATTAATAGCAATAATCAACTAACTTTGGAAAAGGACATCAAGAATTCACAATGGACAAAGAATAACCTCTTCATTGAATAGTGTTGGGAAAACTGGATTCATATTCAGAAGAATAAAATTGAACTGTTTCTTACATTATATACAAAAAGAAGCTTAAAATGTACTAAAGACTTAAATATAAGACATGAAACCATAAGATTCTTAGAAATAAATATAGAAACAAACCTCCTTGATATTGATCTTGATAATGGCTTTCTGAATATGACTCCAAAAGTACAAGCAACAAGAGAAAAAATAAACAAATTTACACCAAATTAAGAAACTTCCACGCATTAAAGGAGACAGCAAAATAAAAGGCAACCTACAGAATGGAAGAAAATAACTACAAACTATATATCTAATATGTGGTTAATATTTAAATATACAGGAACTTATAGGGCTTAAAAGCCAAAATATTTTATTCCAAGTAAAAATTTGGCAAATGATGTGAATAGATATTTCTCTAAAGAAGACATATAAGTGGTCAAGAGGTATATGAACAGGTGCTAATTGTTACTAATCATCAGAGGAATGAAAATCAAAATCAAAGTAAGATATCACTTCACCCCTGTTGAGATGACTGATATTAAAAGACTGAAGATAACAAATGCTAGCAGAACTATTTTGAAAAATGAACCTTGCACACTTTAGGTAGGAATGTAATTTGGCCTCACTTTTATGGAAAACATGAAAATTCCACAACACATTAAAAATAAAACTATGTTACAGTCTAGCACTCCCATTTCTGCGTGTATATCTAACTTGAAAGCAGGATCTGCACTCCATCATTTAATGCATTTTTCACAGTAGGCAAGATATACAAAAAATCTATTAACAGATGAGTGGATAAAGAATTTGTAATATATACGTAACATGAAATATTATTGAGCCTTAAAATAACAAGCAAATTCTAAAATTTGTGACAGTATGAATAAACCAACAGGGAATTACATTAAGTGAAAACAGATACAGAAAGACAAAGGCTATATTGTCTCACTTATATGTGGAATCTAAATTTCTTTATGCAAGATAGTAAGTTCTGGAAATGTACTTTACAGTATGGTAACTATACCAAATAATACTGTATCATGTACTCAAAATTGCTAAAATATTAGATATTAAGTACTCTAACCTAAAAATAATGACTCCCATCATCATCATAAAGTGAGATATTAATATGGGAGGCATTTTGGGGAAGTAATGGCTATATTCATGGCCTTGATGTTTGTTATGGTTTTGATAGTAGAAAGGTGTATGTGCTGAAGAATTGGTCCCCAGATGGTGGTGTTGTTAGGGGTTGGTGGAAACTTTAGGAAGAGGGGCCTAGATGGAGGGGAAGTAAATAATTGGAGTCATGTCTTTGAAAGATATTGGAACTCCCATCTCTTCCTCTTTCTCTGCTTTTTGGCCACCATGAGGTGAGCAACTTTGCTTTACATGCCTTCCTGCCAAGATGTATTATTTCACCACAGCCCTAGAAACAATGGAGCCAAGTAACTATTTACTAAAATCTCTGAAACCAGGAGCCAAAAAAATTTCAAGTTGCTTTCTCTACAACTTCTAAGCTTTCTCTCACATTTAAGTTGCTTTTTCATTGTATTTAGTTATAAAAATGGACAGCTGACTGACACAATAGTGTTGATGGATGCACAGTTGTCTACTTATCCTAAAACTCATGAAGATATAAATTACATATGTGCATCTTTTCATATGTTAATTTTAATTTAATTAAATAGTTTAAAAATTATTTGAAACAATTTTATTTGTGTATCTCTAGTGGAATATACCAAAGGAAAATATTAGTGGGATGAAATTGTAAGATTCATTTAAGAACCTTATTGTTATGATAGTATTGTTACATTGAGACTCTTTTCACAATTCTTACTATCAGTAACAATATTGACATTCTAATTCTGAAACTTATGTCCTGTATATAAAATCACATAATAATATTAATATGGTAATGTAATTGGAAGCTCATATTTTCAGTATAAGAAAATATAAGTAAAAATCCATGAAATGAAATAAAAACATGCAATTCTAAATAGAAAATGACAATATCAGTGTGAATTAATGATGTTTCATCACTCTTTCCTCAGTTTTGTCTACTGAAAAGATCAACCAATAGCAAAGAGCAGCTCTAATACTTACATCTTTGTCCCTAAATACTATTTCCCACTTGAAATAAACAGGCTACTGCAAGAAATGATTGATTCAAAGTTGGAAAAAGGAAATATTTATATGATGAACTGAAACCTTTTGTAAAGAAGAGCAAGAAAGCTATCAAAAAGGACTGACTCTTCTCATCATATTTCTGTGACACCCTAATGGTACATAAAAATGTCTTGCTAATGAGGATCTAGAGATGGAAGTAGAGGAGTGAAAGGGGAAATAAAAAGATATTAAAGAAAAGAACTTTATTTTTCAAATACACCTTATACATGTAGCCTGGAGGTAATTTTAAACAGAATTTCCAGTGCACCTACATTCTGACTGAGAATTGTCACATGAAGTCAGGTGAAAAATTTCCAGTTGTTGTATCACATCAGCACAAAAATGTTTTGAATTTTGGAGCATTTCAGGCTTTGGATTTTCAGATTGGGGTACTCAACATGTACACAGATTTGAAATTGGCTGTAATACAAGTTCAAAAAGTTAATATAGCAAGCATTGGACAGGAATAAAATACCATTCACTGACCATAAAAATAAGATTTTAAAGCAAAAAATATGATTTCAAAATTAAGATCACTGTATAAACTGGAAAATAAAATTGAAGAAATATTCAAAGGCACAGAATAATGATGCAAAAATGGTCCATAAATAAAAAAGATCCAGTCCAGGAGTTCTGGTATCCATCTAATATAAGTTCCAGAAAGAGAAAGAATGAGAAAAAAGCAAGACAATATAATAAAATTCCCCATACTTAGAGGACATGAGTCCTGAGATAGTATGAAACTACCAAGGTATCATCTGATAAAATATAATATTATACATACTTTTGAATTACAAAAAAACCAGACAATGAGAAGATTTTAAACATTGCAAAAAAAAAAAAAGTCACTTTTGTAGAAGTGAAAGTCAGGCTGGTCTAAGACTTTATATCTGTAACAGAAAAGTAAGAGCTTCAAAGTTCTAAAGGAAAAAATTCTCAATTAGAGTTTTATAACAAACATGAGAACAAAATTAAAGCATTGACTCAGTTTTAGATTCCATGAAGAGTCAGACAGTTTTACCAAAATTTAATTGAAATCAGATGCAAATATTTAAAAATTATTGCTATGATCAATGTACAATTTTTAAAAATTGAAAACCATAACCCTCGAATTTCAGAGAAGTTTGATTAAAATGTATTTGAGGAGTTTTCTGGAAGAAACTGAGGAAGAATGCAGACTAAGAGAAGCTGACTGAGGTTAGGTTGCAACCAATTCCTCAACTTCTATCCAAGAGTTCTTGGATATAATTCACAATCTTAGAGAAAGCCTAAATTTGGGGCATTCTCTTGTAGTCAAGGGCCATCCCCATGAGGAAATAAATAGAAGAAGGATACAGGTAGAACAACATGGTACTCTCTACAGATCATCATTTGTACAGCTCACATATTCTTGCAGGGTAATAGTTTACCCCGGTCTAGGAATATCTTCAGAATTCTTGTTGGTTTTGTTTGTTGGTGAAACACAGATGGATTAATAAGACAAAATACAGCTCATAGTGGTAGAACTGCTAATATGGCTTCACCAATGTGCATTAACCTTCTCTTCCAGTATCCATTCTGTATTTCTCTCACTCTTTGCTAGTCTAGACAACTTAATTGATGATGTGATCCAAACTTAACCTCAAAGGCACTGAGCACATATTTTCTATGCTATTTGTTGTTTTCGTTCATTTACAATTAAAACCAGGTACAGGCACAGCAAGAGCAAGACTTACATGGATCACCAGCCATATTGTTCCTTCCCCCACTGTGAGACAGCAGCATTACTTCTTCCTCATGGTTGATGTCAATTTTCTCTGCAAAAGGATGACCTCTTTTTTTGTCTGTTGAACATTTGTCACAAGAATCCTAATATGGCCAAGCAATCATTTAATTATAACATAAATGAGTCATACCTTTCAGTTGCCGAAGAGATTTTTCACTTACTCTTCAACCAATAGTATGGCATTTACTGTTAAATGTAATAATAACTACATCACAGTATCATGTCAAGGAGCATCTATACATCACATATTACCTCGGCTGTAGTTGTAGTCACCCATTGCCAAGTGGGCTGCCAAATAACTTGGTTCTAAAAAGAGTTTTCTTTTTAGAATTATTCCTGGCATCAATGTTCTTAGATCAGGTTCCTTGGAAATGTAAGTAGAATGTAAAGTTTAATAAGAATTTAAAATTAAAACCTCCAATGAGAAACCACTTTTTATTGAATAGAATGGCTAAAATGAAAAACACTGACAGTACCAAGGTTTAACAAGGTATATTGCAACTAGAAATCATATACCCTGTTTTATGGAGAATTGTTTGTCATTTTCTGATAATGTATCATATAATTAACATAAAAGACACATAACCTCTGCCAGGATATTCATTTCATTGAGAGAAATAAAAAAAAGCAAATGAAAACTAAGGCTAATAATGCATAAATTTCCTTCCAAGTCATAGAAAGATCTGCAATTAATAGCTGTACTTATAACAAAAATTATAAATAACTGTAATGACCATCAATGAAAGAATGATTAGACAAGTTCTAGTACTTTATACAATGGAATTCTACTCACTAACAAAATGAAACAAATACAATGCATATAAAAACGTGGAGGAAACTCAAAAGCTGTAGGCAGAGCAAAAGAGTGATATAATAGTTTATAATCAGTGATTTCTTTTTTAAAAATATTTTCAGAACAAGAAGAAGTGTATTGTAGTTAAGCTGGAGTGGGGGTGGAAATAAGTACTGAAGACAGATAGAATGGAAGAAATTTTCTATGATGTTTTAGTTACTTTTCTCATTACTGAGACAAAATACCTAACATTCAAAGTTAAAGGAGGAAAGGCTTACTTAGCTCAGTTTGTAGAGGTTTTACTCCATCTTCAGCTGGGTCCAAGGCAGTGTGGCATGGCGGAGGAGCACTGCAGAGGAGAAATAGCCCACAGCAACCAGGCAAGTGAGAATACATGACCCTCTTTCTGTTCTTTACATTTTATGTAGACTACCCACTGTAGGGAAGGTGTAGCACTCACATCATCAATCCTAGCCAGAACTATGCCAAACCAATCAGTGGACTGATTTAGTAATCAAACACACTTGATCTCAGCACCACACACTATAAATTCAGTCTCTGTAATGATCACCTATGACTGCATGAGGCTTTGGGGGGACATCTGAATACAAGCTATAATATTCCATCCCTGGCCCCTCAAAGACTCATGCACATCCCTTTATGCAAAAGGCATTTATTCCACCTCTAAGAGTTGCCAAAATCCTAACATTTTCAGCATTGATGAACAGTTCAATCTAAAGTCTCCTCTGAGATTTAAGGAAAGCCCTTAGCTTCAAGCCCCTGTATAAATGAAAAGAAAGTTAAACTTTTCCAACATTCAATGGCACAAGACAGACATTTCCATTCTAAAACGTATAAATATGAAGATACAAAGGAATGGAACTAAAACAAGTTCAAAATCCAGCAAGGCAAACATTAAGACTGTAGTTCCATGTCCAGCATCCCTGGCAATTTGTAGCAAGTTGTGAACTCCAATGGGCTTGTGTGGCTCTGTCTGAATAGTACTTCTGGTGGTTGTAGCACATGTGGCTTCTCTCTGGTGCCAGCTCTCCCACTTCCTTGCAGTTTTCCTCAGATAATCAATGTTCCAGGCTTCTCCAACCTTCTGGGGTTTCCACTGCACCTTTGGCTTTACATTCTCAGCTTTACATACCATCCACTCAGGGGCACACTGCCTGGCCTCCCAGGCCTTCTTCTGAAATCTAGGAGGAAATCTTCTTGATTTTACAGCTCTTGCATTCTGCATGCACCTAAAACCAGCAACAGGTGTATGACCTCAGGGTTTACCGCCAGTTGTAGTAGTAGCCATGTTTCCTTTGCTCTTGGTTGTAGGGGTTGGGTGCCTGGATTGCTAAGCATTCTGAACCCAATCCAAAGAAACAAATTCTCTAGGCTGCTGCCATTCTGGAACATGGTGCTGTGGGGCTTTTTTCTCAAAGCAAAATCTTTCACCTTTGTAACACTGAGGCTACAAAGGCTGGAGGCCTGCCAGTTCTTATGTTGCCCTCAGGCCATCATTTCTGTTGCTTCTTCTGAAATAATTGGCTTTTTCTTTTCAGCAACCAATTTCTCCTCTGTTCCATCTTTGCAAGCCTCAACTTTAATGAAACTTCATTTCTGGTCAAACTCAAAAGTTTTAAATCATTTTGTTGGGCTCTTTGCTCTAGATTCTCAACCTAGATCTCACTAAAAGTCCCTAAAAGTACCCATGCCACCACCTCAACATTAGTCTGCCTTGAAATTTCTTCTGCAAGATTAATTAGTCTGCCACCATTAATCTCAGACTCAGGCAAAGTCTCCAGACATGAGTAAAATGCAGACAAACTTTCTTCCAAGCTTAACACACATTGTCTGGAGTCCAACAGCCAATCCAGTCCTTGTTCCGAGCAGAAACTTCCTGAGCCTGGTCTTTACCAGCAGCATTTTTATTAGCCTTCTGGTCTTCTGAGCTTTCGTCAGAATCTCCCACCAAGTACATCCTAAGTTTTTACAAGGCTGCTCTTTCAGCTGGCATCTCCAAACTTTTCCAAACTCTTCCCACAAGCCAGTACCAAAGGCCCCTGAACCACATGGTCAGGTACAGACACAGAAATAACACCACTTCCTGGTACTAATTTTTATTTTAGTTCCTTTTCTCATTGCTGAGGGAAAATAACTGAAACCCAAAGTTAAAGGAGGAAAGGTTTATTTGGCTCACAGTCTGTAGACATGTCATTTAATAGTTGGCTGGTTCCAAGGCAGGTTGGCATGGCAGAGGGGCGATGCAGAGGAGAAATAGTCCACAGCAAGCAAACAGTCAAGAACACACACTAACCCTCTTTCTATCCCTTATATTTTATGCAGGCTACCAACTCTAGGGAGGATGTAGCACTTACATCCTTAATCCTAGCCAAAACTATGCCAAACCAATCAGTGGACTGATTTAATGGTCACAACCTTTGATCCTAGCACCACACACTTTAGAGCCAGCCACCTCTGAAAAGTTCCTCTCCCCATAATGGCATGAGGCTTTGAGGGAACATCTAGACACAAGCTACAAAATATCATGACAATAATATTCTGTATTTTTAGGGTAAGGGTACTATAAGTATGTTTTTTAAAGCTCAATGACTATATGTTTATATATGTTTATGTTATTTGATGTTAATTTTAAATATATATATACAATTATATAAATAATGTATGAATAGTGTGCTAACTTTTGCCTTTAAGAAACTCAATAAAAAGCTTATTAATATAACATTAAGAAATGTATTAAGTTCCAAATACTGTTAATATTCTTTTTACTAGTAATAAATAAAGGTAGCTGTACTATAAAGTACTTTCTAATTATTTTCAGATTTGAAAATAGTATATCAAGTTCCATTAGTATGTTCAAATGGTACAGTCTTTTTGAAAAAGTACTTATGTTTTTTTCAAATCATACAGTATAAAAATATGTATATAAACATCTATTAGGAAAAATTGAACTTTTAGTATAAAAAGAATAATATCATAATTAAGGATAATATGACCCCTCAGTGTATCTCATAATTACTTAATGTAGTTAGCCAAGGGCTCTTTTTGCATATGTGTGTGCTTATCCACATACACATGTAATTCTGAAGTGCCCAAGAGATAGTGCTGGACCAGATTTTTCAGTCTCATTTCCTCAATTTCAAAAGTTATTTCCAGTGATTTCCAGGAAAATTTAAAAGCTTCTCTATAATTTAACTCTGTGGGAGTCTGGAGATTTGATGGCAAGCTCATAACTCATTAGATATATTTGTAAAGAATAATTTTAAATTATGTAGAAGAGATACAGGAATTGCATTGCAATACACATTGCAGACAGAACAGTGGAAAATTTAAATAACTTTGAATACACAATGGAGAGCAGTTGGGGACAAGGACCTTCCTCTTTCCTCACTCCCACCCACACCTTCTGCAAATAAACAGGAATTTGTAAACACTACTACACAATTAAAAAAATAAAAAATCCAAATCGACTTGTAATTCTTACAGATCTGCTAAATTCAATAGAAGGATTGACCATATCATATGACCTCCCCTATAGTTTGGTTTGGCAATCTTTACAAAGCTCTTGCAGATTGTTGCACCTATGTTAATTAGGGAGATTGGCCTGTAGTTCTCTTTTTTTGGTTGAGTCTTCCTTTGGTTTTGGTATCAAGGTAATACTTGCTTTCAGGAGGGATTTTGGGATTATTGCTTCCCTTCCAATTTTTAACTTTTTTTTGGTACCAGAGATCAAACTTGGCACCTTGGGCTTTCCAGGAAGGTATGGCACCACTGAACTACATCCCAGACCTTCCCTTTCAATTTTAATTGAAGACTTTGAAGAGAATTGGCATTAGATATTCTCTAAATTTCTTATAAAATTCAGCAGTGAAATCATAAGGGTCTGGGGTTTTCTTTGCTGGTAGGATTTTAATTATATTTTCAATTTCATTGACTGATATTGGATTATTTAGAATTTTTATATCTTCATGATTCAGTTTTGGTAATTCATATATATCTAGGAATATGTCCATTTCTTCTGTGTTTTCCATCTTATTAGAGTACAAGTTCTCAAAGTAGATATTGCTGATCTTCTGGATTTCTACAGGATCTATTGTAATTTTACCTCTTTCATTTCTAATTGAATGAAATTCATTTAGAATCAGAAGAGACTTAGTATATCAAAATCAATTCTGGAAAACATAGACAAAGCAATGGGCATCACAATGCCTGACTTGAAATTGCACTACAGAGCTTCTGTGTTAAAAAAAAAAAAAAAAAAAAAAACCAGCATGGTACTGGCAAAACAACAGGCCTGAGGATCAATGGAACATACTAGTGGTGGAATAAAATGGCTTTCTACATGCAAAAGACTAAAATTAGACCCATGTCTCTCATCATGCACAAAACTAAAATCAAAGTGGCTCAAAAATCTAAATATTAAAACAGAAACACTAAATCTGCTGGAAGAGAGAATAGGTAGAATGCTTGAGGACATAGGCATAGGTAAAGACTTCAAGAACAAAACCCAGACTGCAGAGGAAGTAGTACAAAGAATCTACAACTGGTACCTTATCTTATTCAAAAGCTTTTGCACAACAAAGGAAATCATCAACAGAGTGAAAAGACAACCCACTTAGTGGGAAAAAATTTAGTCAGTGGTTCTTCAGACAAAGGATTAATATCTAGAACATATAAAGAATTGAAAAAAAATCAGTCAACCCAAATTTAAAGACCCAATTCAAAAATGGTTATCTGAGATGAATATACAGTTCTCAGATGAAGTACTAGAAACAGCAAATAAATACATGAAAAAATGTTCAACATCACTAGTCATTCGAGAGACACAAACTAAAACAATGCTGAAATTCCATCTTACTCCAGAAAGAACTACTGTTATCAAGAAATCAATCAAGAATAAATTCTGGAGGAGCTGTAGGGAGAAAGGAACTCTTCTCCACAGTGTAGACTGGTGAAACCACTATGGAAATCAGTATGCAGGTTCCTCAAAAAGCTAGGATTAGAGGTCCTATTTGACCCAACCAATCCCCTGTTGGATATCTTCCCAAAAGAATTAAAAGCATCATACCACAACTATATATGCACATCTATATTTATAGTGGCACAGTTTGCAACAACTAAATCTTAGAAACAACCCAAATGCCCATCTACTGATGAATGGATTAAAAGATGCAGGGTTTTTTTTTAATATATCATGAACTACTATTCAGCCATAAAGAAGGATAAACCTGAGACTTTTCTAGGTAAATGAATGTACCTTGAGAACATACACTTAAGTGAAATAAATGGAACACACGTGTAAATATCACATTGTTTTTCTGGTATGAAAAACAAAGTGAAAATAAATATCAAAAAGAATAAAAACTATTGTAAAATAGGAAGAAGTTATTCAAAATTATACAGAATGTGAGATACTTCACTAATATTTAAAATGTTTTAAGCAAAAAAAGGTATAATATTATCCGGAAAAGAGTTGAGAGATTAGCAAATGCAAATATATTCTTTTTAGATTATGATACACAGTGTATTTACCATTGCTTTCTGTAATCATTTTTGTTATGAAAATTATTTTTTCATAGAATAGCTTTTGTATTTTCTTTATTAATATCTATTTGTATTATATCAAAATTTAAAAAATTAAAAGCCTCTCTTGCATGTCAACATTAGCTCCTTAGTAGCAGGCCTGATTCCTCTAGGAAGACAAAGAAATTCTGAGGGAAACATTCCTGAAAATTTCACTTCATAGTTCTGCTTTTTCTTTTCTAACATATCCTTGTCAGGTACCACTTTCAGTGTCATGTAGCTTAAGGGATCCCCACTGAATGTTCAGTAAGTAGGCAAACCTCAATCCAGATTACATGAAAGCAGATGAAATTAAGAAAAACCTAGCATTTCCTGATAAACCAGCATTTTTCCCAGCCTATTAACACTGAGCATGTTCAATCGATGTATGTGCATTTTGCTTTCCTTCTGCAACTTTCTTGCTGTCTTTCTTCAAATTCCTACAATTTTTCTAAGTAGCTGCTATTAGAAACTTAAATTAAACCCTTGAAAGAGAAATCCAGATGACTGACATTTTCAGCAGTCAGTTGGGGAAGTACATACTTTTGTTTTGCTTCTTATCTCATTCTGTGCTACAGGCTACCTAACCAATCTAAATTGAATGAAGTTGAAGTGAAATGGCTTTACAGATCAAATGTCTTAGAGCACTTCTATTGCCTCCCTTAAGAAATCATCACATTCGCCCCCTAAAAAGCAGTATAGAATGCCTGAAGTCCTACCTTCAAAATTTGAGAATGCAATCGCTTTCCAAATAGAAATGGAACTTTTCATATGGGTGTCACACATCTTGTAAAGCCAAAATGAGTTGTATTGATGCCATTTCCTGATTACCAGTGTAATTTCTGATCAGCATACTTCTACCTGAGTCAGATATTTGCCAACTGCTCTCTACTATTTTCTAAAATAAACCGAGAAGAACATTCTACATCGCTTCTTAGGCATTATAAGTTCCAAAGCTGAATGAAAGCACTTTCTAGGCTCCATTATCATAATACCCACAATCCCCTTTGTCTATTTTAGTCTTTGTGGCTCTGAACAATCAGAGTTCAGAGAGAAACTGTTCTTTAATTGAAACACCAATGAACAAATTTCTTTAAAAAAAGCCCTTTTTTTGAAAATGTTCATTCTCCACAAGCTATGGAATTAGTGTGTAAAAATAGTGAGAAAACATAACTTTAAGATTAATTTTAAGATTATCCAACATTTTAAATAAAGTTTTAGTTTTAGAATAACTTCAGATTTATAGAAAATCTGTAAAGATGGTACAGAATTCTGATATACCTTGCACTTAATTTCCCACTTTCTAATATTTTACATCAGCTTGGTGTATTTTTCATGATTAATTAATTAATATTCATACACTATTATTAACTAAAATCTGTACTTTACATTTTCTTTGATTTTACTTATGTTCTTTTTTCTTTTTTAAATCCAGGATACCACATTACCTTTAGTTTTCATGTCTCCTTAGCTTGGATTTTCTTTTTTCATTACTTTGACAATTTTGAGAAGCACTGGTCAGTTATTATGATTTGCCTAATATTTTTCTCGTGATTAGTCTGAGGTTATGCCTTTGGGGAGGAAGATTACAAAAGAAAAACACCATCTTATCACACCATATCAAGAGTACATACTGTCAACATGACTTACCAGTGTTGATGTTAACTGAATCCTTGGCTTATGGTAGGATTAGTCAGGACTCTGTACTGTAAAGTTCCTCTCTCCCTCACCTTCTTTCTTTACTGGTAGGAAGTCAATATGGACAGTCCTCAAGGAATGGAGAGTTATAGTCTATACTTCTTTTTTAGGCAGAGAATCCATGTAAAATACTTAGAATTCTTCATTGGTGATTAGCCTAATTTCCCCTATTTATTATGGTTGTCTATAAATTCCTATTTCAACAACATGAAACCTAATTCCTGCCATCTGCCAAAAATTTAATTATTCATTTCTACTCCATGTGATGGAAGATTCTTAACCCATATTTGTGTGGGAGCAACATTATCAACTAAGGTATAATTGTTAAGTAAAGTTCCTTTTGCCTTGAGCCTTATTGTCTCCATTTCCCAAATTGCTTTGGTCACCATTTTTTTTTTGTCTCACACACTTCAGTAGTGTATTTCATATATTTTTAATACTGTAAGATTCTTTAGTTACAGTCTGTATTATATCCTTAAAGTTTCTGATCCCTTAAGTGATTTTTAACTTACACACATTGAAAGTCAGTCTTTGTGCTACAAAGTTCTATGGGTATTGACAAATTCATAGTGCCACATATTGACAATTACAGTGACATAGAGAATAAGTACAATGCTCTAAAATATCACCTGTGCTTCACTTATTCAACCTTTTCTTCTCTCTCAAATCATATAAGCAACCACTTACATTTTTATTCCCTTTTAGTTTTTCCGTTCCCACAATTTCTCATAAGTGTATTTATTATGAAACATTTCAAATCTATCTCCTTCCAATCAGCAATATAAATTTAAGATCAAAGCATGTTTTGTCAATAGTGCATTTTTCTGAACTATTTTTTAATATGCAGTTGTAGGAAATAACTCAGACATCCCATGTACCCTTTTCTTTATGCTAATTTTTCAAAATTATATAAAAATATCACAACCATTCACTCATATTGCCACAATGAATACAGTATAGTTCTATCACCATAAGAATTTTTCATGGTATTATTTATAGCTACATTTACATCTTTCTCACCCCCCCAAAACCTGTGGAAGCCACCAATCTCTTCTACATTTCTTTAATTGCATTAACTGAAGAACATTAAATAAAATTCTAAAGTATATAAACTTTTGGGATTGGCTTTTTTATTTATTTACTATAAATCTCAAAGATTCACCCATATTTTTATATATATTGATTTTTTTCTTTTTATTGGAAAATAGTATTCTGTAGTATGACTTCACAAAATTTTACTGTAGCTGTATTTTCTTTTTGGCAGGTTGGGTTTTTATTAGTACATACTTGTAGTTCACAATGATTACATTCATTGTAGGAAGTTGGTACATGTACATGATACATCTTAATTCCTTTTACTTCCCCTTGCCTCCCCTCTCTCCTCCCATCCATCCAGCTCTTTGTCCCCTTTCTTTTGTAAAAGATCTAGTTCCCTATTTCCTCTTATATTTTTTTATTTTTCTCTTTATTTAATTATATTTTGAGATTCTCATATAAGAGAAAATATGTGATATTTAAGATTGTATGTCTGATTTATTACACTTAACATTATGGTCTTAAGCTACATCCATTGTCCTACAAGTGAATCAGGTTTATCCTCCATTATGGCACAATGGTACTGTATTGTGTATAAATACTACATTTTCTTTATCTGTTCATCTATTGATGGACAATCATGGACAATCGGCTGTTTCCAAGATTTACCCATTAGGGGTTTTAAATATATGTATGCACATATCACTGTAATATGATGTCTTTAACTCTTTTACTAATATACCTTGAAGGGAAACAGATGGGTCAAGTGGAATTTGTAGATATATAATTAGTAAAAGCAATATTGAGGTAATAATTATACAGCTCAAATCTAAACAAATTTAATAAAAAATGAACATTTGAAAAAGATTATAGTTTAAAAATAACCACAGTTTAACTATTCACTTGTTGAAGCATGTTTAGATTTTTTATGAAAAATATTTTTAAATTCATAACAAAATAATAACAGAATAACAATAATTAACACCGTGATATCATTCTTAAAAGTATTTTCTCCTTACTTAGAGTACAAGACATAGACAAAAAAGATTCTCTCTTACAATGAAGAAGCAAAAAGATGATAACACAAAACTTCCCTTTCAATGAACAAAGAGAAACTAGTATAAATGAAACCAATTGGTATTATATATTAAAATATTTTTCAAATAATGGAATGGGTAATTTGAAGAGTTATTTGAACTTCTCCATACTTCTTAATTTTATATCTTTTTATTGTTGTATATTTGCTTTGAGTTGTATCTATTTTATTTTCCAGTAGATTAAGAGTTGTATCTATTTTATTTTCCAGTAGATTAAGAACTTCTGCTTTAGTATTAGATCTTTGATTCATTTTTATTTTAGTTTAGTACATGGTGATATATATGGGTCTAGACTCAATGTTCTGCATGTGGATATTCAAATTTCCCAAACCATTTTTAAAAGAGGCTATCTTTTCTCCAGTGCATATTTTTGGTCTCTTTGTCAAAGATAAAATACCTATATGTTCTAGGGTCACTTCTACTTTTTGTTGGTTTCATTGATTCAAATACATTTTTTATGTAAAAATCATGTTTTTTAAAAATTAATTTTACTGGCACATTATAAGTATATGATATAATGACATTCATCATTGGAAATTTGTATCTTTATGTAATCTATCTTGGTTCTTATTTTTTTCCCCATTCCCCTGCAGTCCCTTTAACCCCTCCACCCCTCCCTATTTACAAAGACTTTGTCTCCATTTTTTCATTTTTCTCATGTTGTGAGAAAACCATGTTGTTTTAATCACCATACCTTAACAATATAGCTTCAAGTCTTGCATTATGATGCTACCTTCTTTGCTATTGTTACCCTGGATTGCTTTAGCTATTCTAGGTCTCTTTTTCTTCCATATGAATTTTAGGATTGCTTCCTCTAGATCTGTGAGAAATGGCCTGAGTATTTTGATTGAGTTTGCATTAAATTTGCATATCAGTGTTCAAAGTGTTGGGTTTTTTTATCATATTGGCTCTATTTATAGAAGAACAGGGAATATCCTTCCTTTTTCTGATGTCCTTTTAGAATTCTTTTTCAGAGTTGTCTTAAATTATATTTCTGTCAGTACTGAGACAAAACACTTGACACCCAAAGTTAAAGGGGGAAAGGTTTATTTAGTTCACAGATTGTAGAGGTTTCAGTCCATAATCAGGTTGCTCCAAGGAAAGGTCTCAGGGAGAAACAGTTCAAGGTGAGCAGAAAGTAGCAAAAGCAACAAGGAACCTTAATAGCTTCTTTCTGCTCTTTTTATCTTATCCAGGCTACTTAGGGTAGGTATTATTCACACCCTTAATCCTAGTTCCTTGAGCCTAGCATTGTACCATGATCAATTCCAGCTTCACACACTCTAGATCCAGCCACTTTTGATAAAACCTCACCCATGACTGTATAAGGCTTTCATGGAAATCTAAACACAAAGGATAGCATTCCATCCCTGCCCCCCCCCAAAGTCTCATGCATATCCTTTTATACAAAAAAGCATGTAGTAGATCTGCAAGAGTTTTCAAAGTCCTAACAGTTTCACCATTGTTGAAAAGTCCAAGTCCAAACTCTTCTCTGAGATTTAAGACAAACTATTTGCTGCAAGTGCCTGTACAAATGAAAACAAAGTTAAACACTTTCCACATTCAACAGCAAGAAATAGACATTTCCAGGGCCTGGGATTTAGCTCAGTGGCACCGCATCTGCCTCATAAGTGCAAGGTCCTGAGTTTGATCCCCAGTACTGCAAAAAAAAAGAAAAGAAATAGGCATTTCCATTCCAAAAGTTACAAACAAAGGGATGCAAAGGAATGGGACCAAAGCAAGTCCAAAATCCAGCAGAACAAACATTAAATCCCACAGTTCCACTTCCAACATCTCTAGCAATCTGTAACAAGTTAACTCCAAAGGACATGTGTGGCTACACCTTTACAGCATTGCTGGTGATTGTTGCACCTGTGGATTTTCTCTGGGGCCAGCTCTCCTCCCTCCTTGCAGTTTTCCTCAGAAAATCCAAATTCCTGGATTCTCCAACCTTCTGGGATCTCCACTGCAACTTTGGCTTCACACTCACAGCTTCACACATTGCCTTCTCAGAGGCACATTGTCTGGCCTCCCAGGCCGTCTTCTAAAATCTGGGTGGAACCTCTCTGACCCACAACTCTGGCATTCTGCATGTACCTAAAACCAGCACCGCATAGATGACACCAAGATCTTCTGCCAGCTGGAGCAGTAGCCAGGCCTCCTACTCTCGTGGCTGTAGGACTCCAGTGCCTTTGAACCAAATCCCAAGGAATATCTTCTGTAAATAGTCCCCATTCTGAAACATGGTGTTCTGGGGCTCTCTTCTCAAAGCAACATCTTTCACGTTTGCAAATTTGAGGCTGCAAAACGTGGAATCCTGCTGCTTCTTGTGATACTCTCAGACCATCTTTTCTATTCTCCTGTTCCTTTTCAGCAATCAAAATCTCCTCTGCTATATCTTTGCAGCCCACAGCTTTACTAGAGCTTCCTTTCTGGCCAACTCACAACATTTTAAGTCATTCTAGTGGGCTCTTCGCTCAATGCACTAATAATGAACTCACTTAATAAGAAATCAGGAAAACAATATCATTTACAGTAGCATCAATATATTAAATACTTAGGAATTACCCTAATCAAGGAAGAGAAAGACGTCAACAATGAAATTTACATGACTGTCATTATGGCTTGTGTTTAGGTGTCCCCCAAAGCTTCGTGTGGTCATAGGTGGGGCTTTTTCAGAGGTGGCTGAATCTATAGTATGTGAAGCTGGAATTGATTCATGGTGCAATGCTAAGTTCAATATTTTGGAAGTACTCCATCTCTGTTAATTTCATTACAAAGTTTGAAGGCATTGGAGTTAGATCTTCCATGAAGTTCTTGTAGAATTCGGATGTGAGTCCATCAGGTCCTGGGCTTCTATTAGTAGGTGCTGTTTTTATTACTGCTTCTATTTCATTTCCTGCTATTGGATTGTTCGATCTTTTTAAAGTCTTCTTAGTTCAGTTTTGGTATTCATATCTATCTAGGGATATTGCCAATTCTTCTGAGTTCTCTAGTTTTTTGGCACATACATTTAGAAAGTGTTTGCTATTAATTTTCTGAACTTTGATGCTGTCGTGATTTTACCTTTTTCATTTCTAATTGCATTGATTTGTGTCTTTTATTTCTTTTTTTAGTAAAATTGGCTAAAGGTTTGTCTATTTTATTTATTCTTTCAAAGAACTAGCACTTCCATGCATTGATTCTTTGTATTGTTTTGGGGTCTCCATTTCTTTGATTTCTACTCTTTTGTTTGTAATTTCTTTCCTTCTGTGAACTCTGAATTTGAATTGTTCTTGTTTTCAGAGTACATTTGAGATGTATCATCAGGTAATTTATTTGGGCTCATTTTGTTTTTGTGATGTGGGCATTCACAGCTATTAACTTCTCTAGCAGAACTGCTTTCATTATGTTTCTTAAATTCTGGTATGTTGTAATGACATTATGATTTAATTCTAGGAACTGTCTCATTTCATCCTTAATTTCCTCTGTGATGCATTGATTATTCAAGAGTGTATTGTTTAATTTCCATAACTTTGTATAGTTTTTGTGGTTTATTTTTCTATCAATTTCTAGTTTCATTGCACTCTAATAATATGCATGGCAAAATTTCAATTCTTTGGCATTTGCTTAGGCAAGCTTCATTAGCTACTATGTGGTCTATTTTGGAGAAAGTACCATGTGCTGCCAAAAAAAAGTGTATTCTGCTGTTGCTGAGTGGAATACTTTGTATATATCTATTAATTCCATTTGTTCAATGGTTTGATTGAACTGATATTTCTTTGTGGATTTTTTTGTTTAATTGATCTCTCTATTTGTGATCCTGGGGTATTAAATTCCCACACTATAATTGTATTGATGTTCATCTGATCTTTTCTGACTGTTAGTGTTTGCTTTATGAAGTTGAGTGCACCAGGGTTTGCTGCATATATGTTTAAAATTGTTGTCTCTTCCCGTTAAAGAGTTTTTGTTGACCAATATGTTATGTTCTTCTCTACCTCTTCTTTGGTCATAGGATAGTTACTCCTGCTTGTTTTCGTATTACCATTGCATGGCATATTCTTTTTCATCCAGTGATTCTTAGTGTATGAATTTCTTTTTGTGTTAAATGTGCTTCTTGTATACAGGATATTATTGAATTTTTCTTGATCTATTTTGTCAATCTGTGTCATTTGATTGGTTAATTGAATCCATTTATATTGATAGTTATAATGATAGATAATAAATTACTGCTGGTGTTGCATTATTTTCCTGTTGCTATTTTGTTTTCTTTCACTTCTACTCCATTGTTAGCCCTACCTGAATCATTCATTGTATTGGAACTTTTGGTTTGTTAGTTTCACTATCTCTTAGTATCTCCTTGACAATTTTTTTGGATTGTTGGTCATAAAATGTTTATATTTTCTTTATGATGGAGATATCTTTATTCTCCATCAATTTTGAAAAATAAATTTGCAGTGTACAGCACTCAGAGTTGGAATTGGTTTTCTTTTGGAACTTGAAGCACTTCATTCCAAACTCTCCTTGCCTTTAAGCTGTGTGTGGAGAAGTCTGTGTAATTTCTGTTGGTTGTTCCTTTACAGGTTATATACACTGCTTTTCTCTGAAAGCCTATAAAATTCTGATCTTGTGTAGTATTTCTGTTTTTTTTTAAATTATTACATGGCATGGAATATTTTTTCTCTGATCATTGCTATTAAGGGTTCTAAATGCCTCACTTATCCATATGTGAAATTCTTTTTCCACATCTGGAAAAATTTTTGCTATTACAGCTGTAAAAGGAATTCTGTCTTCTGACTTTTCATTAAGGCCAATTAGTTTTCTTGAATTATCTAGCAGCTGGAAGATCCATTTCTCATGTTCTGTGTCCTTTTTAACATATCTCTTTTTAACTGATCATTGACCACAATCTTGTGCTCCAGATGTGACACTCTGTCTTCACATTGGTCACCCAGAATTTCTGCTGGTTGTAGGCAGTGGTGCAAGAGATCAAGCAGACCACTGGACTAAATGCATCTTCTGCATTTCTGCCCCGACAAAGCTGGCCTCCCATCATAGTATACAGGCCCCATGATCCTCTTGAGTGAAGCTGGAGCCCCGCAGGTGATCCAAAAGATCTCTGTTTAGTTCTTGCCCTCTCCCAAGGCAAGACAGTCTCCCAAGTCTGTCTTTCACCTTGTCTCTGTAGTAGGGTGACACTTGTGAACTGGAGTGAAACTTTCTTCCTGGGAGTTGGTCTTATCTTCAATCATTTCAGTCTTTTGGTTGTCACTTCTGCCGTCCTGTCTCTAGAGAATACAGGAGCAAAGCTGGCTAAGATTTAGTAGTTTGGTCACTCTCCTCCTGTATCCTTTGTGGGTTGCAGGAGGCCTGGACAGCCAGTGGCAGCAGAGGGTCTGGGGCACAGGAAAGTTCTCTCCTCTACCTTCCATGCAGGTCATACATGGTTTGGGTCTGGCACCAACATTGGCAGTAGCAGGACACGCAGGTCCTAATGGTTTCTCTGTCATCCTGCCTCCTGTACATGTCATGCAAGATCTTGGGCCAGCAGCATTGTTGGTGGTGGCAGAGCATGTACATCCTTAGAGCTTGGGGCTGGTGATAGTGACAGTCAGGGCAGGGCACGTGGTTGCTCTCTGCTGCTGCCTCCAACATAGTGCCTGTGACAGGCAGTATTGTCAGTACAGGATGAGTGCTTGGTTTCTCTCTATTTTTTTTTTTTTTTTGGCTATAACCAAAAATTACTATGAATATTCAAGAAAAACTTTCTTATTGGAGCACAAATTTTTATTTGTCCTAGATAAATGATCAGGCATGAAATTACTAGTTGATGAGAGTTGTATGTGTAGTTTTCAAAGAAAATATTAAAATGCTCCAGAAAATTTTTACCATTTTGTATTCCCACCAGAAACACATGAATGGTACAGTTT
Organism: Heterocephalus glaber; assembly: GCF_053883595.1. Classification (NCBI taxonomy): domain Eukaryota; kingdom Metazoa; phylum Chordata; class Mammalia; order Rodentia; family Bathyergidae; genus Heterocephalus; species Heterocephalus glaber. The sequence continues at coordinate 2,743,484 of NW_028258441.1, read as the reverse complement.
CTTGGGTTCTTCACCAGAATTTGGTGTTGTCATTTTTTAAATTTCATAATAGTTTTAATTACATTTTTCTACTGTCTAGTGATGTGGAGTATCTTTTCATGGGCTTACTTGCCAGCTATATATCCTTTTCGGTAAAACTTCTGTTCATGTCGTTTGTTCATTTTGCCTTTGGATTGTTGTTGTAGTGTTAACTTTTTAAAGTCTTTTTTATATGCTATGTATTAATACTTTTTTGATTATGAAGATTTCAAATATTTTCTCCACGCCTATAACTTCTTCTTTTTTTTTTTTTGTACTTTTAGTTGGGTCTTTTGCAGAGTAAAATGTTACTTCTGGTTATTCTTTATTTTTTCTGGCTTTTAATTTTTTTATATTTTATTTTTTCTTAAATTCTTTTATTGGTACATTTCAGGTATATAATACATTTACATTTATCATTGGGTACTTGTACCTGTACATGATGTATCTTGGTTCTTACTTTTTCCCCATTACCTGCACATCCTTCACCTCCTTCACCCTTCCCTATTTACATAGACTTGATTTCCATTTTTTTCTTTTCTCGTAATATTCTCTTTCCCTTCTTTCCTTTTCCCTTCCCCTCCCACTTCCCCTACCCCTTTGGACCTTTTCTTCCCATTTCAAATTATCAATTAATAATTTTAATCCTTATTTATACTTTCAGTTTCTCACAGTAGAGAAACCATTTGTTATTTACACGTGTGTCCTATTTATTTCACTTAAGAGTATAGCCTCAATATACATCCATTTAGCTATAAATGACTCTAGTTTCTCGTTCTTTATGGCTGAGTAGTACTCCATTTTACAAAAATCCCACATCTTCTTTATCCAGTTTTGAGTTGATGGGCACTTGGGCTGTTTCCAAACCTTAGCTATTACAAACTGTGCCGCTATAAACATGGGTGCACATATATCGCTGTGGTATGATTCTTTTAATTCTTTTGGGACGATACCCAGCAGGGGAATATCTGGGTCAAATGGGACTTCCAGTCCTAGTTCTTTGAGGTACCCATACTGATTTCCACAGTGGTTGCCGTCCCACTAACTACTTCTGATTATTCTAATTATTGTGTTTTTTGGATTATTTCAAGCTTATGGATGCTTCGCCAAACTTTAGATTAAGAAGAATTTCTCTGTTTTACTCTGAAAGTTTTTATAATTTGTATTTTACATTTAAGTTGGCAACTCGTTTTGATTTAATTTTTGTATAGTTTGTGAAGTTTAGCTTGAATTTTATTTATTTATGTATTTATTTATCTTTGCCTGTGGATATCCAATTGTTCCCAAAATGCTTGTTGAAAAGTCTATATTTCCTCCACATATTACTTTTATATGTGGTAAAAAAAAATAGGCATACTTTCTGTGCTTCTATTCAATTTATCTATGTGTCTATCCCTCTGCCAAAACCACTTGTAGTCCTTGACCCTGGATAAGACTGTATAGGATGAGTGTCAGAAGAGAAGAGCCAAACCAGAAATTTATATCACTCTTAGTATATGAGAAAAGGGAAGGAAGAGAAAAAACATCAAAGAGGTAACAAAATAACCAGAAAATCCAATGGACCAGGAGCTGATAAAGGAGATAGTTTCACAAAGGAGATGATATATGTTCAGAGGAGGCCTAGAAATTTGGAGATACTTAAAACACTGAGTTCTGTGTATGGGAGACAGCTTATACTAGTAATATTTAATGAATATTAAGTTCTAAGCATACCTTATATCATTTACTTCTCACTGCAATTCTGCAAAGAGCATTATATTATTATTATTATTATTATTATTATTATTATTATTATTTTGGTACTGGGAATCGAACTCTGGACCTTATGCATGTGAGGCAGGGGGCAAAACCACTGAGCTAAATCCCTGGCCCCTATTATTTTATTTTTTTATTCATTAACTTTATTGGTACATTTTCGGTATACATTATTATCACATTCATCACTGGGAATTTGTACCTATGCATGATATATCTTGGTTCTTCTTTTTCCCTGTTCCCCTTCCCTTCCTTCCAACACTCCATTCCACCCTATTTAAAGAACTTTGTTTTCATTTTTTCCTTCTTTTTTCATATTATTTTCTTTCCCTTCTTTCCTTTCCTCCCAAACCTTAAAGATTCCCATTCTACTTTGGACCTTTTCTTCCCAATTCACATTATCTATTCTACATTTTGGTCCTCATTTACACTTTCAGTTTCTCACACCAGAAAAATTATTTGGTATTTACACATGTGTGTAAATATTCTGTGTGTAAACATGTGTGTGTATGTTTTTCACTTAAAATTATAGCCTCAATGTGCATTCATTTAGCTATAAATGTCTCTAGTTTATCACTCTTTAGGGATGAGTAGTACTTTATTTTATAAATAGAACCCCACATCTTCTTTCTTTAGGCACCAGTTGATGAGCATTTTCCAAGATTTAGATATTACAAACTGTGCTGCTATAAATATGGGTGCATATATATATCACTATGGTTTGATACTTTTAATTCTTTTTGGAAGATTTACTGCAGGGGAATAGCTAGGTCAATGGGGCCACTAATCCTAGTTTTTTGAGGAATTTCCACACTGATTTCCACAGTGGTTGCACCAGTCTAAACTGCCACCAACAGTGGAAAAGGGTTACTTTTTCCTCAAAGCCTTTCCAGCATTTGTTATTGGTTGATTTTTTGATAGCAGCCATTCTTTCTGGAGTGAGGTAGAATCTCAGTGTTGTTTTCATTTGCATTTCTCGAATGGCCAGTGATGTTGAACATTTTTTCATATGTTTACTTGTTGATTTTACTTCTTTGTCTGAGAAACATCTGTTCATTTCAGATGCCCATTTTTGAACTGGGTCATTAAATTTGGGGGATCTGATATTTTTAAGTTCTTTATATATTCTAGATAGTAGACCTTTGTCTGAGGAACAGCTGGTGAAAATTTTTTCCCACATTGTGGTTTGTCTCTTCACTCTGTTGGTGGTTTCTCTTGCTGTGCAGAAGCTTTTTAATATGATGAGATCCCAGTTGTTGATACTTTGTGCTAGTTCACATGAGACTGAGGTTTTGTTCATACTGCCTTTTCCTATGCCAATATCTTCAAGAGTTCTACCTAACCTATCTTCCAGCAGGTTTAGTGTTTCTGTTTTAACACTTAGATCTTTCATCCATTTATATTTTAGTTTAGTATATGGTGATAGGTATGGGTCTAGTTTTAATTTTTGGCAAGTGGAAACCCAGTTTTTCCAGCATCATTTAAGAAAAAGACTGTCTTTACTCCAGTGAGGGTGATCGGCTCCTTTGTCAAAGATGAGATGGTTGAGTATGTCTGGAGTTGTTTCTGTATCTTTTTATCTGTTCCATTGATCTTCAGGTCTGTTTTTTGCCAGTACCCTGATGTCAGTATCACAGTAGCTTTGTAGTACAGTTTAAATTGAGGATTTTGATACCCTCTGCTTTGTCTTTGTTGCCTAGAATTGTTTTTGCTATTTTCAGTCTCTTTTGGTTCCAAATGCATTTTTGAGTTATTTTCTCATATTCTGTGAAATATGCTGTTGGAATTTCATGGGGATTACATTGAATTTATATAGCAATTTTGGAAGTATGACCATTTTCACTATATTGGTTCTTCCTACCCAAGAACAAGGGATGTCTTTCCATTTTTTGATATCCTCTATGATATCATTTTTCAAAGTGCTATAATTTTCAGAGTAGAGAACTTTGATTTCTTTTCTTTGGTTGATTCCTAGGTATTTCAGGTTTTGGGATGCTATTGTGAAAGGAGTTGTTTCTACAATTCCTCTCTCAGTGAGTCTGTTGTTTGTGTACAGGAAGGTTATTGATTTTTGTGTGTTGACCTTGTATCCAGATACTCTACTGAATTTAGTTATTAAGTCTAGGAGACTTTTGGTGGAATTCTTGAGGTCTTCTATATAAAATATTATGCAAATAATGACAATTTAACTTCTTTGTTTCCTATCTTTATTCCTTTTATTTCTTTCTGCTGTCTAATTGCTATGGCTAATGTTGCCTGAACTATATTGAATAGAGGTGGTGATAGTGGACATCCTTGTCTTGTTCCTGATTTTAGCATGAAGGATGTCAGTTTTTGACCATTTAGTTTGATGTTTGCAGTGGATTTTACATAGAAAGTTTTTATCAGGTGGAAATCAGGTTTTATCAGGTTTCAAGACCATCTTTTCCAATTTTGTGTAGGGTTATTATCACTAATGGGTGCTGGATTTTGTCAAACGCTTTTTATGCATCTTTTGAGATGATCATATGTTTTTTGTCCTTGGCTCTGTTAATATGATGCATTACATTTATTGATTTCCATATGTTGAACCATCACTGCATCCCTGGAATGAATCCTACTTGGTCAGGGTGTATGATTTTCTTGATGATCTTCTGCATTCTGTTAGCCAGTATTATATTGAGGAATTTTTCTTTTATGTTTTTTAGAGAGATTGGCATGTGGTTTTCATTTTTGGTTTGGTCTTTCTCTGCTTTGGGGATCAAGGTGATGCTTACTCCCAGGAATGAATTTAGGAGTATTGCTTCCCTTTCAATTTCTTCAAAGAGTTTAAACAATAGTGGCAATAGCTCTTCTCTGAATGTCTTGTAGAGTTCAGCAGTGAAGCAATCAGGACACAAACCTTTTTCTGTTGATAAGTTTTTAATTACATTTTCAATTTCATTGATTGATATTGGGTTGTTTAGAATTTTTGTCTTCTTCATTCAACTTTGATAATTCATATGTATCTAGAAATCTATTTCTTCTGTGTTTTCCATTGTATTGGTGTATATGTTCTCAAAGTAAATACTGATGATCTTCTGGATTTCTGCTGGGTCCATTGTAATTTCACCCTTTTCATTCCTAATTGCATGGATTGGGGTCTTTTCTTTCCTTTTATGATAAGATTGGCTAAGAGTTTTCAGTTTTGATTATTCTTTCAAAGAAACATATATATTTTAAAGAAGCATATATTTTGAAGAATGACCCTTGTACAGCAGAAAAGAATATGTATTTTGATTTTGTGGGGTGGAATACTGTAAACATCTGATAAGTCCATTTGTTCAAGAATTTGTTACTATTTCCTTGTTGGTTTCTTTGTCTAGTTGATCTGTTCATTTGTGACAGTTGGGTATTGAACTCCCCCACTACTACCATGTAGGTACTTAATTAATTTTTCAAGTCCCTTAATATTTCCTTTGTACAATTGAGTGCACTATTATTTTGTTAATATATATTTATGATTATAATGTCTTTCTCTTGGACTGTTCCCTATACAAAGTTGTAGTGACCTTCCTTCTCTCTCTTAATTGGTTTGAGATCCACTTTGTCTGCAAATAGGATAGCCACTGCTTTTTTCGAGCTTTATATAACATATGGAGTACTGTTTCTCACCATTTGACTTTCAGTCTATGAATTTCCTTTTGAAATTAAGTGTTTTTCATGTATACAGCATATTGTTGAATCTTGCTTCTTAATCCATTCTGCCAATCTGTTTCTTTTGATTGGTGAATTGAAACCATTAACATTGGTGCTTGTAACTGATATGTATTGACTTATCCTTGTCATATTTTTTCCTGTTACTGGATTCTTCATCCTTTGCATTTAATTTCATGGCTTGACTGATAGATTCATTCTGCTAAGCTTCATGGGGTTGTGACATCCACTGTCTTTTTCTAGGATATTCTTTAGAAGTTTTTATATTGCTTTTTTGGTATATACGAAGTTCCTCACATTTTCTTTGTCATGAAAGCATCTTCTTTTCCAGCTATTTAAAAAGATAGTTCTTCAATATACATCAATCTGGGTTGGAGTTGATTTTCTTTTAGTGCTTGAAATACTTCACACCAGGGTCTTCTTGCCTTGAGGGTTTGTGTTGAGAAGTCTGCAGTGATTCTGATGGGCTTTCCTTTATATGTGATTTGTTTCTTTTCACTAACTGCATTTAATATTTTGTTCTTTTTTCTATTAAATTCTTTTATTGGTACATTGTAGGTATACAACACAATTACATTTCTCATTGGGAATTGTACCTTTACATAATTCATCTTGGTTCTTATTTTTTCCCCAATGTGGGAAAAAATCTTCACTTGCTCTTCCTCAGACAAAGGTCTACTATCTCAAACCTATAAAGAACTTAAAAAGATCAGACCTCCCAAATTTAAAGACTCAATCCAAAAATGGGCATCTGAAATGAACAGACATTTCTCAGACAAAGAAGTAGAAATAGCAAATAAATACATGAAAAAATGTTCAACATCACTGGTCATTCAAGAGATACAAATGAAAACAATGCTGAGATTCCACTTTACTACAGAAAGAATGGCTGCTATCATGAAATCAACCAATAACAAATGCTGGTGGGGCTGTGGGGAAAGAGGAACCCTCCTCCACTGCTGGTGGGAGTGTAGACTGGTGTAACCACTGTGGAAATCAGTATGGAGATACCTCAAAGAACTAGGACTGGAAGTCCCATTTGACCCCACTATTCCACTGCTGGGGATCTTCCCAAAAGAATTAAAAGAATCATACTACAGTGATATATGTGCACCCATGTTCATAGCAGCACAGTTTGTAATAGCTAAAACTTGGAAACAGCCCAAATTCCCATCAACTAGAGACTGGATAAAGAAAATGTGTTTTTTTAAAATAAAATGGAGTACTACTCAGCCATAAAAAATGAGAAATTAGAGACATTTATAGCTAAGTGGGTGCACATTGAAGCAATACTCTTAAGTGAAATAAATAGGACACACATGTATAAATATTTCGTTCTTCTGTTGGGTCTTGAATCTTGACTATTATATGCCTAGGTGTAGATTTTTTTTATCATGGCTAGTTGGAGTCCTATCACTTATCTGTATGCCAAATTCTTTTCCCCTGCTTGGGGAGTTTTCTGCCAATACTTCTGTGAACCATGTTTTTATGTCATTTGCACTGTGTCCTCCTTTTTTATTCACTCCATTCAGTCTTATATTACTCTTATTTGCATCTTCTAGCAACTACTGGATAGATTTCTCGTGGTCCATTGTTATTTTTAAGAAATCTTTCTTTCCCTGGTCACTAAATGCAATCCTATCTTCTATATCTGATATTCTGTACTCATATTGGCTCATTCTGCTGCATATACATTCAATGGAGTTTTTACTGTCCTGGATATCTGTTTGAATCTGTTTCATGGATTCCATTTCTTTCCTATGCTGGCCATTCATGGATTCCATCATGTTCATGAGCACGTGTATTTTTTAAAAACCTGGATCAGCTCTAGAATTATTAATCACATCTTTCACTATGGTCACCTTCTGGTTTTATCTGGGAAATCATTTCTGATTTTATTTTTTTCAAGATCCTCTTTCATTGCCAGTTCAGGGAGTCCAGGTGGTTGAGTTTCAGATTGTTCCAGCTTGCATCCTGGATTTCTCTTTGGTGATCTGGTATGGGTTTGCATCTTATTTAGGTGTCTTCTCATTTCTATTTTCTTGTTATTGTTGAAGATTTTGGTTTAATTCCTGGTTTGCTGCTTGTAAATTGCTTATTGCCAGTATCTTTATTGCTAGTATTTAGAGCTTTTAGGGAATAGCTACCTCTTGGATTGTCTTCCAGGTATAATTGGCCTTTGGATTTTGAGTTTGTAATGACCCTTAAGCAATCTCAGTCTTGGTATACCAGGAAGGACAACTAACTAGAACAATCACATCATCTTGGCCAAAAATATAAAATCGGCATCAACAATACCATTAAATAGAGCTTAGAAAATGAGAAATTGTGGTATTTATCTGTCACTCTCTACTGCATGAACTAGACTTGAGGTTATATATCAAAATTTAGGACCAACCAGAAATATGTTTGCAGTAAATGAGCCCTTCATTATAGCAAGTTTACCTTCTGGGAAGAAGTCTTAGAAGGAGTTGGAGGTGGGGGGAGAGAAATAGAAGGAGAGGAAAAGGTTAGCAGTAGGGCTATAAGATATAAGAAGATTATGTAAACTTTGGGATGCTGATGAAGACAAGAAGGAAAGAGAGAAGGAAGTAACAAAAGCAAGAACAGAACAAACTAACAGCAACAGGAAAACTAGAAACTGTATTTACATTCATACAGAAGTAAAAACAATGAAGAAAAAAGGTGACGGGGGAGAACATGAACAACAGAGGAGAGAACTGAAGAAGAGGAAGAAAGGAGTAGAAAAGAGAAGAAAAAAAAGAAAGAAAAAAAAGGAAAAACAGAGTCCTGTGGAACATGCCGAATCAGCCCGCTGCAGACAGGCAGGTCTGCGGATGCCCTACCGAGTTTGGGAGTCACTCGGAACACGCCAAATCAGCGCACTCCCCAACAGCAATCCACTGGACAGCGCCCCCACCTTACTCCTCTGGCCTCTTCTCTGTACAGCCAACTGGTTCCACACTACAAAGACACAGAGGACACTGGACCACCAGACCATGGTACTGGGTAAGTTGGAGTCATCTTCACCTCCCATCAGGACCAGGTTTATCTTCAGGGGAAGGGCAACTGGAACCTGCAATAAACTCTGCAGACTTCAACCCTATAGGAGGACAGGGAGCTTAACTTGGGACTTGCAGCCACAAATCTGCCTGAATCTCATGGATCTGTGACTAGCTTGCTGAGACTCATTGACTTATATCTGCACACTGCTACCCACGTTGTCTATTGTGACAATAGAGACATATCCTGAAAGAGGCCCTACATCTTCATTGTTTTTTCATTCCCAATATTAGTATTATTAGTTTATTTTCTTCTCTTTTCTTTTGCTCCTCTTATCTTTAATTTTTTTCCTACTCTTTGCAAATATTTGTTTTTCTCTAATTTTTTTCTTTTATTTTCTTTCTTTTCTCTTTCCTTTCTCTCTCTCTTACATTCAGTCTCTTGCTCTCCCACATTGTTCATGTTCCCTTTTTGTCCCTGCTTTGGTCCTCATTCAGTGTTCTTCTTTATTTTACTATTATTCTCTTTTACCTTCTCACCTGTGTCCTCTGGACACACTGCTAACCTTCCCCTATCCTTGTTCCCATCAGTCTCTCCATCCCCAACACCTTCTAACTCCCCATCCCAAAGGGTAAAGCTGTTATATTGAAGAGTTTTTTCACTGTATGTTGGGTTGTTCCTCAATCTTGATTTAATTCACACACCTAAAGGTGATAGATTAATAACTACCACAAAATGTCATTTTTGAACATGTACTTGATGCAATGGTGTTGCTGATTGTATCACTTGGGCTTAGGTGTTGTTATTGATCAAGTTAATGAACCTTCCTAGTATAAGGAAAATGAGATAGCCTTAGAGTCATTAGAGACTCAAAACTTAAAGGCAAGCTATACCTAGAAGACACCTTTGAGAAGCAATCATTCCTTAAGGGTTCTAATTACAAGCAAAAAAGATACTTACAATAAGCAATTTCAAACTATCAACACAGGAATTAAACCAAGGACAGTAACAAAAACAAAAATGAGAAGACATTTAAGCAAGGCACAAACTCAGACTTCCATCCCACCAAGGGTAAATCCTGGGGGAAATGAGGTGGAAAAGTCCCATAACCAACCACCTGGATACCCTGAACTGATAGCACAGGAAGTAACAAAACAGATGAATGAGGCTCTAGAAAAATTCAAAGCAGAAATAATCTCCCAGATATCTAGAGAGATGGTGAGCAGAGTGAAAGACATGATTAGAGGATCTAGAACAGAAACAGATTAAAAAAATAGATGAGCTCAGAAACATGCTAGAAGCCATGAATACCCAGCATAAGAAAAAAATGGAAACTATGATTGCCCAACACAAGAAAGAAATGGAATCCATGAAACAGATTCAAATAGATATTCAAGAGAACAAAAACTCCATTAAAAAAAAACTCCATTAAAAGTATCCACAGCCAATTAAGGGAATCTGAAGATAGAATATCAGATATAGAAGACAGAATCATGGTTAGAGACCATGAAAATAGAGATTTTGTAAAAATAGAAAGGGACCATGAGAAATCAATCCAACAACTGCTAGACGATGCAAAGAAGAATAACATAAGCCAGATAGAAATTCATGCAAAAACAGGAGAAAGCACAATTGACATAAAAAAACTGTTCACAGAAGTAATAGTGGAAAACTTCCCAGGCAGAGGTAGAGAATTGGACATACAGATAAGTGAGGCATATAGAACTCCAACAAGCCATGATCAAAAAAAAATCTACATCTAGACATATAATAGTCAAGATCCCAGAAACCCAGCAGAAAAACAAAATCCTACAAGCAGTTAGAGAAAAGAAACATCACCTACAAAGGAAAGTCTGTCAGAATCACAGCAGACTTCTCAACACAAACCATCAAATCAAGGAGAGCCTGGAGTGAAGTATTTCAAGCCCTAAAAGAAAATAACTTCCAACCTAGACTGTTGTATCCCGAAAAAATATTTTTCAAAATCGATGGGGAAATTAGATACTTCCAAGACAAGGAACACCTGAGAGATTACATGAACACCAAACCAGCACTACAAGCAATTCTAAACAATATCCTAGAAAAAAAGCAATGAAGGCCACAGCTCCATGAGGCCCAAAAGAGGGAAGCCACCAGGCAAGGTAAGACACTAAAGGGAAAGTGGGAAAAAATAAGAAATAAAAGAGCCAACAAAAGTAAAACAACATGACAAGGACAAATCAATATCTATCAATTATAACCCTCAATGTTAATGGCCTCAATTCATCAATCAAAGGAAATAGACTGGCAGAATGGATTAAAAAGGAAAATGCAACCATCTGCTGTATACAAGAAACAAACCTAACTCAAAAAGAAACTCATAGACTGAAAGTAAAAGGATGGAAAACAGTTCTCCACGCCACAGAAACCCAGAAGAAAGCAGGGGTAGCAATCTTATTTGCAGACAAAGTAGATTTCAAACTAAAACTAATTAAGAGAGACAAAGATGGTCACTACATCCTTGTGAAGGAAACAATCCAAGAGGAAGAGATGACAATCCTAAATATATATGCACCAAATACGAATGCCCCCAACTATACAAAACAAATATTAATAGACATGAAAAACCAAATAAACACTAACATAATTGTAGTGGGGGACCTCAATACCCCACTATCACAAATAGACAGATCATATAGACAAAAAGTTAACAAGGAAATTCTAGAACTGAACCAAGTTATTGAACAAATGGACTCAATAGATGTTTACAGAGTGTTTCACCCCACAAAATCGGAATACACATTCTTTTCGGCTGCACACAGGTCATACTCCAGAATTGAAAACATCCTAGCTCATAGGACATGTCTAAGTAAATGTAAAGAATTGAAGTTACCCCCTGTATATTATCAGACCATAGTGCAATAAAATTGGAGATCAATAACATAAGAAACCGCAAAACCTCAACAAACACATGGAAACTGAATAACAACCTCTTTAACAACCAATGGGTCACAGAAGTAATTAAAGAAGAAATTAAACAGTTTCTACAAGTAAATGAAAATGCCAGTGCAACATACAGGAATCTATGGGACACAATGAAAGCAGTTCTACGTGGGAAATTCATAGCAGTGTATGCCCATATTGGGACAACAGAGAAAACTCAGATAAATAACCTAATGCAGAATCTCAAGCTCCTAGAAAAAGAAGAGCATAATGAACCCAAAGTTCATACAAGAGTGGAAGTTATAAAGATCAGGGCAGAAATCAATGCAGTGGAGACTAAGAGAGAAATACAAAAAATCCATGAATCAAAGAGTTGGTTTTTTGAAAGAATAAATAAAATCGATAAACCTTTAACCAACCTTATCAAAAAAATGAAAGAAAAGGCACAAATACATGCAATTAAGAATGAAAAAGGTGAAGTCACAACAGATCCAACAGAAATCCAGAGGATCATCAATACCTACTTCGAGAACCTCTACTCCAATAAAATGGAAAACACAGAAGAAATGGGCAGATTCCTAGATACATATGAATTGCCAAAGTTAAATGAAGAAGATATACAAATTCTAAACACCCCAATTACAATGAGTGAAATTGAAATTGTAATAAAATATTTACCAACAAAGAAAAGCCCAGGTCCGGATGGCTTCTCTGCTGAATTTTATAAGACATTGAAAGAAGAACTAATGCCATTACTCTTTAATCTCATCAAGGAAATTGAAAGGGAAGCAATACTTCCAAAATCATTCCTGGAAGCAAGTATTACTTTGATTCCAAAACCAGGGAAAGACCCAACCCAAAAAGAGAACTACAGGCCAATCTCCCTAATGAACATAGATGCAAAAATCCTCATCAAGATACTGGCAAACAGAATACAGAGGGTCATCAAGAAGATCATACACCCTGACCAAGTCGGATTTATCCCAGGGATGCAAGGATGGTTCAACATTCATAAATCGATATATGTAATACACCATATTAACAGAGTTAAGGGCAAAAACCATATGATCATCTCAATAGATGCAGAAAAAGCATTCAACAAAATCCAGCACACATTCATGATAAAAACCATACAGAAAATTGGAATAGAAAGTCTTTATCTCAACCTGATTAAGGCTATCTATGAAAAACCAACAGCCAACATCATACTAAATGGTCAAAAACTGAAAACTTTCACTCTAAAATCAGGAGCAAGACAAGGATGCCCACTATCACCACTCCTGTTCAATATAGTTTTGGAAACATTAGCCACAGCAATTAGACAAGAGAAAGAAATAAAAGGAATAAAGATAGGAAAGGAAGAAGTGAAACTGTCATTATTTGCTGATGATATGATACTTTACATAGAAGACCCAAAAAACTCAGGCAAATGTCTTCCAGACCTAATTATCAGATTGAGTAGAGTAGCTGGATATAATGTCAATATTCAAAAAACAATAGCCTTCTTATATACAAATAACAGACTCATTGAGAGAGAAATTCAGGAAATAATTCCTTTTTGAGTAGCATCCAAAAAAATGAAATATCTAGGAATCAATCTAACAAAAGAAGCAAAAGACCTCTACACTGAAAACTACAGCACTTTGAAAAAAGAGGATACAAGAAAATGGAAAGACATCCCTTGTTCCTGGGTAGGAAGAACCAATATAGTGAAAATGGCCATGCTTCCAAAACTACTATATAGATTCAAGGCAATGTCAATTGAAATTCCAACAATGTACTTCACAGAACTAGAGAAAACAATCCAAAAATTCATTTGGAACCAGAAGAGACCTAGAATAGCTAAAGCAATTTTAAGCAACAGAGACATGGCTGGGGGTATCACAATCCCCAACTTAAAACTGTACTACAGAGCTACTGTGATAAAATCAGCATGGTACAGGCAAAGGAACAGACCTGAGGATCAGTGGAATAGATTAAAAGATTCAGAAACAACTCCAGACTTGCTCAGCCACCTCATCTTTGACAAAGGAGCCAACCACCATCATTGGAGGAAAGATAGCCTATTTAATAAATGGTATTGGAAAAACTGGATCTCAACCTGCCAAAGATTAAAACTAGACCCATACCTATCACCATGCACTAAACTAAGATTGAAGTGGATTAAAGATCTAAATATTAAGACAGAAACACTAAACTTGCTGGAAGATAAGTTAGGTAGAACTCTTGAAGACATTGGCATAGGAAAAGACTTCATAAACAAAACCTCAGCAGCACGGGAACAAGCAGAACGAATCAGCAACTGGGATCTCATTTTATTAAAAGATTCTGCACTGCAAAAGAAACCACAAACAGAGCTAACAGATAACCTACAATATGGGAAAAAAATTTTAGCAGCTGTACCTCAGACATAGGACTACTATCTAGAATATATAAAGAATTGAAAAAAATCAGACCCCCAAATTCAAAGACCCAATTCAAAAATGGGCATCTGAAATGAACAGACATTTCTCAGACAAAGAAGTAAAAGCAGCACACAAATATATGAAAAAGTGTTCAACATTATTCATCATTCAAGAGATGCAGATGAAAACAACCCTGAGATTCCACCTCACCCCAGGAAGAATGGCTGCTATCAAGAAATCAACCAATAAATGCTGGCGGGGGTGTGGGGAGAAAGGAACCCTTCTCTATTGTTGGTGGGAGTGCAGACTGGTGCAACCACTGTGGAGGTCAGTATGGAGATACCTCAAAGAACTAGGACTAGAGGCCCCATATGACCCAGCTATTCCCCTGCTGGGTATCTTCCCAAAAGAATTAAAAGTATCATACCACAGTGATACATGTGCACCCATATTCATAGCAGCACAGTTTGTAATAGCTAAAGCTTGGAAGCAGCCCAAGTGTCCATCAACTGGAAACTGGATAAAGAAAATGTGTTTTTTTAATAAAATGGAATTTACTCAGCCATAAAGAATGAAAAACTGGAGTCATTTATAGCTAAATTGTTGCATATCGAGGCCATACTCAAGTGAAATAAATCGGACACACATGTGTAAATACCAAATAGTTTCACTAGTGTGTGAAACTGATAGTGTAAAAAAGGGCTAAAATGATTAAAATGAATAATTGATAATTTGAAATAGGAGAAAAGGTCCAAAGACGAAGGAGTGAATGGAGGGGAAGGGGAAAGGAAAAGAGGGAAGGGAAAAACTAAGAGAAAAGAAATAAAAAATAGAAATGAAATCTATATAAATAGGGAAGGGCGGAGGGGGTGAAGTGCACACAAGTAATGGGGAAAAAAATAAGAACCAAGATATATCATGTACAGGTACAAACACCCAATGATAAATGTAAATGAATTGTATAACTAAAGTGTACCAATAAAATGTACCAATAAAATTAATTTTTAAAAAAAAAGAAAAAAAGGGAAAACAAAAGTCCCCTTTAAGTTTTGCCTCTGCTCTCACTGGTAGGCAATGTGGGCAGCAGTGTGCATTATCTGAGTTACTTATTCTCAGCTAGCCATTTGTAGTCCACTGAGATTCAGGCTGGCTTTTGTTTGTGAGGCCAGTATTGAGCTCCCTGACTTCCTGTGGGTTTGAACTCTGCAAGGTTCTGCTGCAGGTGTGAGGTGTCCCTCCCCCACAAGTCTGGGTTTGGGTTGGAGATGCTGATCCCAACCACTCACCAACCATTATAGTCTGTTGCATCTTTATTACAGTGGCTATCTTCACTCTCCCAGTGGGCTTCAATTCTCCACCACATGTCTCAAAGAGACTCTCTCTGTGCTGCTCACCACTTCACCATCTTCCTGAGCTCAGAGAGCTGGTCTTTCTGTTCTCCACTGTTGTCTGGATGCAGGTATCTCTTTTGGGGTCACCCCGCTGCTAATGGTGGGCAGCCTGGCAGGTGGGTGGCCCCAGCAGCTGAAGAGTGGTGTGCAGGCTTGGAGAGCCCATGGCAGCTGAAGAGTCGCCTATATTATTTTAGTTAACACAAAATAATGGCATATATTGTAGGGTACTGTGTATCAATGCATATATACAAAGTGCAATGGCCACATCAGCGTCAAATATTTATCATATCTTTGGGTTGAAAACACTCAATATCCTTTCTGTTACCTAGTTTGGAATATTTTATAAATTTTTGTTAACTACACACACCTTACTCTACTACAGAATACTAGAATGCAATTTTATCTAATTGTAGATTTGTAACAGATAAGCTAATCTTCTCCCCCTTTACTTGTGTCTTTCAGACTCAAGAAACCACTTGTCTGCTATGGACGTTTATGGCATCAACTCTTTTAGATTCCACATAGAAATCAGTACAATTGGTAGTATTGTCCCTATTTTATATTTTGAGGAAATGGTAGTGAAAACAAGAGCCTGACAGCACTTAAAAAATAAAAACCTATTTTCATCAAAATCTCCTGTAATAGGGGAAAAGAGACCTCTGTATAGAACTGGTCTCAAAAGTGAACACAGAAGTACAAGCATGGGTTTGTAAGTAAGGAACAGAGCGAGAGATGGGGGCCAGTGGATGAAAAACTACTAAAAGGAAACATCAATGACAGAAATTCTTACTAGGATGGCTTAATGGAATTCATGTTGAAGTTAGGTCAGGGTGATTTGATATCAAAGTAAGGGCATAAGGAATTTGAGTAGATATCAAAAGTGATCAGATACCAAGGATAGAGCACTGTCTCTAAACAGATATAGGAGACCAGAATATGCTACCCTAAAATAAGATTATGGATCATAATATATCATCCCAACATATGCTTCTTTTGGCATAAGGATTATTTACAGCTGATTATTTTAAGAAACTTAAGATTCAGGAGAATCTCTGGAAACAGTAGAAGTTACTATTTGGTAAAGCAAATTTATATTTTAAGAATATAATTGTATCTCCCTCTCTGTATCAGGATAAGATTAATGACCATAAATCACTGGAGACCTGTCAATGGAGAAGGTACTGAGTTGATAATTAACCTTGTTTAAATCTACCTTTTCCAGTTTCTTCTCTATTCCTGGCCCCCTCAATACTCCTTTTTTGTTTCAATTGATTGTAAGATTTAAGCCTGAAAGCCACTTGAGTTTTACTCATTTCTCTGAGAATCTACATGACGTATATGTGTTTCTATACTTCTGTTTATTTTCTTTCTTGTTAATCTTTGTATAAGGGTCTTTCCAACTAAAAACTATGAATCATAAGGACAAAATTACTTTTCCTCCCTTACAATGACTTTGCATGTTTCTTGCTACAATTGGACTAGGCAGGCTGAATACTAGACCTGGGATGAGGCCTAGTTGAAACTATGCCTCAAAATTAGAAAATTGCTAATACCTGCAGGGATATGGGATCAGTTAAAAGCACCAGGACACAGAAGACTGAGGAGTCAAGTTACTGTTTAATAACTATGAAGTTGGCAGATATGTCCGGAGGTTAAGACAAAATAAAATTAAAATTAATTTAAGAAATAGAAAAAATATGCTGGTTAAACTAGTTATTAATCAGACCTATTAAGACAGAATGAAAACCCATATTACTTTAGAAAAATGTGAGGGGCTCAGCCTTCCTGATTGTAAGGGGCAAATACATGCACAAAACAGTCTTTAAAGTAACCTACAGGTACTTTGCTGCATTGTCACTATAAAAAGTAAATGCCTTAGTGATGACTTAAGATGTTGAGACATATATCATTGCCTGAAGAGGCATGAGAAGGACTGGAAGTCCACCTTCACGTGTGAGGATACCCAGATCCTTAGACCCCTACCTACTCTAGGATTACTATAAAATTACACTATCTTGTCCTTCTGTTTGAGTCAGATTAAGGTTTTATTCCCTCATTTGCTATCTTCCTTGTGTTCAAACAAAATAACTTTGCTCTTTATTATTGTGTCTCTGCCCATTTTTCCAATATACAACACAGGAATCACAGAGTTGGTGGCAAAATGATCCACTAAAAAACTTGATCAGGAGAGAGTATTTGCAGGTTTGGTGGTCAACTTTCTTGAAGGGAAATAGTGGAGAAGGAGTTTAATATCAGCTTTTTCTATTCTTCAATTCATCTACCTTTTTCAGTTTCCGTCAGTGTGAACTGAAGACATTTTAGAAGAAGCTAATGGAATGGTTTCCAAACATTTTTTCACACAATTAAAAATACCTTGTGATCTTTTAAAATTCTTGTTTCCTGATTCATAAGGCTATACCAATTAAACAAGGATATAGACATAATAGTAATCAGTAACTGCTAAAGTTTATTTCAGTGTGAAGGAAAGTTTGGCAATCATGAGTCTTAATAACTTTCTTATTACTGGGACAAAATACTTGACTCATAATTTGTAGAGGTTTCAGTCCGCAGTCAACTGGCTCCAAAGCAGTGCAGAATGGCAGTGAAGCATTGAAGAGGAGAAACAGTATATGGCATGGCAAGGCAGGCAGGAAGCAGTGGACTTTCTCCTTCTTTCTGTTTTTATTCCATCCAGGCTATGAGCCCATTGGTTGGTGCCACCCACACCCAGAGTAGGTCTTCCTTCTTCAGTAAGTTCATGATTCACACTCAGAACTACGCTAACTGGTCCTCGGGTAAGAGATCATAATAGTACCTTTTGTCACAAGTTAATACATCATAACTTCATTAAGGAAACTGGAAAGACCACCTTTATCAGTGGATTGTCTTTATGGGGTGTGGTAGACTTCCCATATCTTAGCAGAAGGGAATAGTTTTACACATTGGAGGAAAGCCATCACTGAAATCAGGGTGTAACAGGAGGCAAAAGTGTTACATTTGTAAAAGATGGCTTCCTAAAGGTTGAGGATGTAGCTTAGTGGTAGAATACTTGCCTAGCATCTGTGAGATTCTGGGTCCAACATTCAAAACTGAAAAAAGATGGCTCCCTGATCCATGAGGAAATATTCCTGAGATGTGAGATTGATGAGGATATTATTTAGTTGTAATAAAGATTTACATACACTTGAGAAGGACCAAAAAAGATATTCTGAAATAAAAAGGGAGAGGAAAAGTCTATTCTGAAATTAAAAGGGAGAGGAAAAGTCTACTTTCTATTGTCAGCAGAGAAAATTAAGTCTTTTGTTATGAATGCATATCTGCCCTAATGGGAGATGATATCATTAAAGAGATTTTATTTTCTATTTTTACATGTAGAAATGTGAAGGGGCGAGGATTTAGCTCAGTGGTGCGGCCACCTGCCTCACAAGCAAGGTCCTGAGTTCGATCCCTGGTACCAAAAATAAATAAATAAATAAAATAAAATAAATGTGAAAAGGTTTGCAAACTGAGAGTAAAAGTCCACACAGGAAGAGAGCATTGAATACGCAAACAACAGAGATATTGAAGGATCAAGGTTTTAGAGTAGGAGAGACATGCTGACAGTGTAAGGGAGAATTTTAAACTTCACCTCTATTCTCTGAAAGTTTCATAATTTGTCTCTGGAATAAAATGACGTACATCAATAGAAGAAAATGAATGCAAATTGATTGTAGACATACACAGATTATTGAGATGTATATAAGATATGTATACTTTGTTTTATTGCGCTTAATTTTATCATAGTTTAGATATTATGATTTTTACAAATTGAAGATTCATGTTAGCCTTGCATTGAGCAATACTATTAGCACAATTTTATGAATATCATGTGCTTATTTTATGTCTCTGTCACACTTTGGCAATTCTCACAAACTTTTTCATATATATATATATGACCATTGATATTTTACATTCCTATTATGACTGATTGTAGGCACAACAAACTGTATTCTTATGAGACAAAAATTTAATTGATAATTGTATTTTGATTGGTCCATTTACCAGTACTCCCCTACTCTCTCTCCCCATGCTTAGACCTCCCAATTCCCTGAGACACATAATATTGAAATTAGCCCTATTAACAACACTAGGGTGGCCTCTAAGTGTTCAAGTGAAAGACAAGTCATTCACCTCTCACTTTATTTTTTTTTTTTTGCCATATTGAATCAATATTTATTTCAGGACATGCCATGTCAAAATTAAACAAAAAAGTCAATCCTTGCTTTTAACAATAATATTGTATTATAAAAGCACTTTAAAACTCCATCCCATCTTTGAGTATAAGTTACAGGTATGTGGGCTAATGATTATCTGAATGCATTTCTCTCTTCAAATCCATAGCTCAAGTGCTCTCTGAATATTACAAGGTGACAATAAAAATAAAAAGAAGTGGAGGAAGAAGAGAGAGAAGTAAGGTTTCCCCAGTTAAGGGTTCTGTGCCAATGAGGACATGAAGAAGTATGAAGTGATTTCTATTGTCTTTTCATCTTTATACTGTGTTAAGTAATGCTTACGACATAAATTCTGCAGGCTTTTTCTGAGCTTTAACTCAAGAAATTTTCTCCCTGCAAATAATGTATTTACAAATGTGTTTATTAACTTACACAGCAATCTCACAATAACAGTAAAGATTAAAAGGGTGCACTCCTAGTATATTTTTGTTTGCAGTGTTTTAAGGGAAATACATATTGCCATGGTGATGAAGCTCTAAGCAGTCAATAAAACATCTAAAATTTGGGTTTAACAAAAAGCAAAGGAATAAATATCACCAAAAAGAAGATTAATTGTAGCTTAAATATAAAACTAAATCACTAGTTAATTAACCAAACTATACACATCTAATAAAAAGCAAAACCAGCCTAAAAGACCCAACATTTTAAAAATGCTAAAAAATAAGGCATAAATCTGCATAATATTGACACATTTCCATTCTTTCCTTTTCCTCTTCAATATTTGCTTTTCCTGATCTCCTCTGCAATGATGGCAAACCTTTTAGAATTTTCAATGATACGAACAGCCTGCTGCTGAGTCCATACCTTAAGTTCGCCAGCACTCCTCTAGGGGCTTATTTCCATCTTCAATTGATCTCAAATGTCCAAAGCAAGAGTATTTGCCATTTTACAAAGGTTCTTTGTTGGTAACCTTTAGATATCATTGTTTTTTAAAGCTATAATAGCTTCCACTGTGATGCTAAACTTAAATTTTTCCACTAGTTCTTCTTAAAAAATTTGACTTTTACAAGACCTTCCTTGGATAGCATTTAAAAGAAAAAAAAGAAAACATAAGCAATATCTATTGCTTAATAAGATTTTTAAAAACAAACAGAATAACTGCCTCTACAATCTTAAAATCTTGGGAGAAATAGTTCATTAGAACTTTATGATTTTATCATGAAGAATTAACTGGTTACTTTTGTCTCCCAGAGTCTAATAAAACACATGTGAAAGGGTTATTTATTTTGGCCAGAGATACATTTTATATTCCACTTTTGAGTACTCAGTATGTTCATGAGGACTCATTTTTAAGATACAGCATAACCCTTTCCTCATTCAAGCACTGCCCACCACAATAGCTAAGTTTTGACTCAAAGAAGGCTAAGCAATTTATATCAGTGCTCAAGAATAATTTTAGACACCTTGGCCTATTGCTACTTGACACCTTGTGTGTTTTGTGGCAGGGTAGGAATAGGAATGAGGAGGGTAAGGAAGAAGTGAGAGAAGTACTAAGAGATCAAATAGGTAGGCAAAAGCTGTGAACACACTGCTCCTTAACCAAGCCACACATACTGTTGACATTTCCATCATTTTGAAGTATGTTATCATAACATTACAAAAGAAAATATGTTAAGAAAATATATCTAATCTTCAGTTATCACTGGAATCTTTTGGCTTTTTGTAAAATATAAATAATGAAGACACTGACTTTTTTGTGCTTGTGAAGCTAATAGATCATCTCCACAAGACAGGCAGCAATGATGAATTGCAATATGTTATTATTGAAGGGAAAAGGTTCAAGCCAATACCACGCTGTAGTCAATGAGAGTACAGGGGCCAAAGCAGTGAGCTTCTGAAGGAGGGCTGAAGATGCTATGGGGCATTAGCAGGAACAGCCTGCTTCGGTGACTGGTTGCTCTTGAGGCCTTTCCAGCCTTAGGTCAATCATGTCTGCTCTGCTTCTGTCCTGTGTGCTTTCCATTCCAGGCAGAGCTGCTGCTACGCAAGAGCTGCTTTACATTGTAGCCTGCTTTTGCACTGGTTTCAATAAACATAACATTCAGCTCTTTGGCTTTTCTCTCTCCTTCCTCAATTGACATTTGCCTCTTATCAGAAAGATCTGTTTTATTTCCTACTAGCATGATGATAACATCATTTCCTCTTTCTGTTCTGACATCATCGATCCATTTTGTAGTTTGCTGGAATGAGTTTAACATTTGTTACATCGTAAACTACTACAGCTGCAGCAGAATCACGGATGTAGCTGGGAATGAGGCTACGGAAACGTTCCTGACCGGCAGTATCCCTCAGCTGCAGACTAATTGTTCCATCCTCCAAGTACATTGTATTTGACAAAAAGTCAATGCCAATTGTTGCCTGATAGATTTTGTCAAAGCTGTCATACATGAATATGGTGATTAAGGATGTCTTTCCAACTGCTGAGTGTGCGAGCTCTGGCGCGGCGCGGGGCGAGCCCAGGTGCGAGCCTGCCTTCTGGCCAGCCACCGGCGTGCGTGGGTCTGACAACTCTCACTTTAAATCAAAAGCTATACGTGACATGGCTGTGGTAGCACACACCTGTAGTCCCAGCTACTCAGGAGGCTGTAACGCAGGAGGACCGTGAGTTCGAGACCAGCCTGGGCAATATCAACAGAACCCATCTCAAAAATAATTACTTGAAAAGCTATAAATTATTAACTTTAGTGAGGAAAGCATGTGGAACACAGATAGGACAAAAGTAGGTCCTCTTACACCAAAATAGCCATGTTATAAATGTAACGGAACCATTCTTGAAGGAACTTAAACATACTGCTCCAGTGAACACATGAAAGATAAATTAAAACAGCATTATTGTTGATAGTAGACGGTTTTAATGATTCAAATAGAAGATCAAACCAGCCATGAGATTCCTTTAAGGTGAAGCTTAATCCAGAGCAAGTCCCTGTGTCAAATTCTGTGAAGGCTCAGAGAGGTAGGGAGCTTCACTGAAAAAATCTGAAGCTGACAGAGTTTCGTGATGTGTAAAGAAAGAAGCCAAATAACATAAAAGTCCAAAGTGAAGCAGTAGGTGCTATAGAAGCTGCAATGAGTTATATGGACCATCTTACTAAGGTAATGGATGAAGGTGGCTACTTTGAACATTAGATTTTCAATGTAGATATAACAATGTAAATGGAAGAAGTTGTCACCACGAACTTTAATAAGGAGAAAAAAGTCAATGCCTGTCTTATAAGTTTCCAAGGAAAGGCTAACTTTCTTGTTAAGGGCATTGTAGCTGATGACTTTAAATTGAAGCTTCATTCACCATTCCGAAAATTCTACGGCCCTTATGAATTTCACTAAGTTTATATTAACTGTGTACTACACATTCAATAATGAAGCCTGACAGAACATCTGTTTACAACATGGTTCACTGATGACAGAACATCTGTTTACAACATAGTTTACTGAATATTTTAAGCCCATTGTTAAGACCTGCTGATCAGGAAAAATATTCTTTTCAAAATATTACTGCTCACTGACAATGCACCCAGGAGCTCTGACGGAGATGTACAATGAGATTAATGTTTTCATCTCTGCTAATACAACATGCAATTCTTCAGCCCATGGATCAAAGAATAATTTCAACTTTTAAGTCTTATTATTTAATAAATGAAATTTATAAGGCTCTACCTGCCATGGATGGTGATTCCTCCAATAGAGCTGTGCAAAGTAAATTACAAATCTACTGAAAAGAACTCACCACTCTAGATACCATTAAGAACATTCATAGGAGGAGATCAAAATACGAAAATTAACAAGAATTTGGAAAACATTGATTCCACTCCTTATAGATAACTTTGAAGGGGCATAAGACCTTTAGGAGGAAGTAACTGCAGATGTGGGAAATGGCAAAGAAGATAGAATTGGAAGTGAAGCCCGAAAATGTGACTGAATTGCAGCAATCTCATGATCAAACTAAGGGATGGGGAGCTACTGCTTATGAATAAGCAAAGAAAGGGTTTCTTCAAATAGAATCTCCTTCTTATGAACACTGTTGAAGTGACAGCAAAGGTGGTATGATAAATAGTACATAAGCTTAGTCTATAAAGCAACATCAGAATTTGAGAGGATTGAAGCCAATTTTGATAGCATTTCTACCGTGGGTAAATGCAATCAAACAGCATCACATGCTACAAAAAATATTTTATGAAAGGTAGTCAATTAGTGCAGCAAAATTCACTGTTGCCTTATTTTAAGAAATTGTCACAGTCACATCAACCTTAAGATATTGCTACCCTGGTCTGTCAGCAGCCATCAACACTGATGCAAGACCCTCTCCACCAGCAAAAACTAGGACTTGCTGAAGGCTCAGAGCATCATTAGCATTTTTATTTTAAAAGTCAGGTATTACATTGTATTTTAGACTTTATACTAGGGCATAGTTAATAGACTAGAGAAGATAGGGTAAAGATAACTTTTATAAGAACTGAAAAACTAGACTGTTTGTACAATTTGCTTTATTGACATATTTCCCTTATTTCAGTGGTCATAATTGAATTCATGCTATCTCTAAAGTACTGTAATAACCTTAGCTAACAGAATGAAATCAGGGCTTAGATCTGCTAGAGGCAGGTAGAGACAAGTTACAGGAGGGAGGGGTGAGGAAAAAATGTTTTTCTATGCAGATCAAATCTCTCAGGCAGCAGCCCTAAGAAGAATCAGTGACATGCTATGCCAAAGTCTCTTAGACAAGGTATTTTCCTCTTTCTTGTGATATAAATCAACCTTGTCCAGCTGATAAGACATCTGGAGAAGACATCCACTGAATTCTTTCTGATAGATCTTGAGTCAAATAAGATAAAGGAAAAGCCTCTGGCATCACCTGCTAATCCCAAGTGTCTTCAGTTTAAAGTAATCAACATACCAAAGCACCATTCCCATGGATATAAAAATATATAAGTGCAGTAGTAAATTCGTGTCTGGAAAAAGAAAACATTTTTCGCTAGAGTAAGGAAGTGAAGATGCACGGATATGATTTTATTAAGGGAGGGCACTTACCTGTCTTCTTGGTTTGGAATCTTCATAGTCTCCAGAACAGCGTCCTCTTTCAATGGTCACAGGCCAGCAGTGGCACATTTTAGGAGGAGGCAATTAACAGTAACATTCTTCTAATTATCACCCTCATATGAGGAAAAGTATAGCAGACAACGCCAATGATTTATTTGAATTTTCTCACCTTCATATCATCAAAATATGTGGCAGTCATTATCAGAAGTTTTCATTACCAAACTATATATACAACTCCCTATAGCTGAAAAAGGAGAACTCTGTAGGATGTACCAAAAGCAATTCATTTTAACTGAGAAATTTCTATGTTATTATTATTTCTTTTGTCAGTGTTAAGAGATCAAATAGTATGATCCCTAAAAAAAAAAGAAGAAAGTTAGTTAAATGTAACACAAGAGGGTTTTATTTTTAAAGTTTTTCTTTCCCTGTTTGCCATTCCAGGTTTTTATCAAATATCAGTACCCCACATTCAAGGTCATTTGCATCATCATGCTAAGTAATCCAAGAAATATTTGTATTTTCATTTATTTATATTAATTTGTTGACGATGTTAAAGGGAAAATCTTAAGCGAAAAATGCCAGATTTGTGTACAATTGCATGATAAATGAAGGCCTCCTGAATTGAAGGGTTAAAGCCCCAAAGCCTCATAGGATTCTCAGGGACAGCTTGAAGTAAGTTAAAAAGCACATAGCTAAAGATGCCTCTTCCATACCATTAGCTGTGTGACTTGGAGTAATGCCTTAAGTTAACCCCTCCAGGCCTCAGTTCCCTCACTTATGTTACAAAGTTCTTTGAGTCCATGATTTATCCACCACCTTCTACTAAAAAAGGAGCAAGATTAAACAACAAAAAAAAGGTTTACATTGCAGCATAAAGAAGTAGGTCATAGTGTGAGAAAAAAGTTATGCCCAAAGTATTTCATCTATATTAGAAGAAATATTGCAATCCTTACCTGGATACTTTTTAAATAAAAAATTCTCTATGTGAGACATAGTTTTTAGATAAAGGTACAAGGAAGAGTCTCATTTGGTCATCCTTCCTGGCTAAGAATATAACTGATTCTGTTGAAAATAAGTAAATTACATATCTTCCAGAAGCCAGCTTCATTGTGGAATCAGACAACTTGGAAAACCTGATTCGTGCAACATGCATAGTTGAGCAACTCTCACTGAGGTCCAAAAGCAACCTGACTACTAAAAAGCTCCGGATTTGTCTCCAGAGCATTATCACTTTTATTGTTTTATGATCCATCCACATCCATATAAAAGTGATTTACTCCTTTGGTATGTGCAATTTAATACCAAAGATTTAGCACAGGAACAGCCTCAGGTGTCAATTAACCCAAACCCAGAATTCTAAGTAGTAGAGATTAGTTTTTGGAATATCTCCCAGTAATGATATGTAGCCATGAAAGTGATTCTACCACTTTCCTAAGTACCTCTTTCTCAAGTGTTTAAATGGTTACTGAGTTTAATTTTCTTATGTGTATAAATTCTCTTAAGGATAGTTATGAGTATTTATATGCACAGAAGTGTTACTAAGGATTAATTCTCTCTATGTATCTTCAAGATTCCCATGAGAAACCAACTCTCCCATAAAGATTATTGTCATTTTTATGAGGCTCATGTAAGAACTCTCCACTCTGTATAGTAGATAAAACGTTTTAATCAGAAAAAAAGTGATTGAAGATCAGTTTTACCTATGTGCAAATGTGTATATGCTACTGACAGTAGAAGAGGGAAATTAATTTTTCTTTTCCACATCTTAAATTCTTTGGCTGGGGACCTGCAAATTTGACTGACAAACACTGGTTAACAAAAGAAATACATAAGTTTACTAATATGTGCACCACACAAACATATGGGAAATGGTGGGTGACTCAAAGTGTGGTTATAACTTGGAGTTATATAGTATTTTAAAACAGCAGTTTATTATGTAGATACATGATAAGATGAAGAACTTTGAGCTTTTAGGGGAAGCAAATTATAAGAAGATAAACATTTGGGAGAAATAATGGAAGATAAGGGTTAGTTAATAAAGTTTGTTATATAGTTTCCTCAGGGCTAATGAGGGTCAAGAATTCTCTAATGATTAGCTATTGTCCTTCCTAGTAGAGAAGGGAGGAAGGACACCTTTATAAATTTACATACTCTTTTGGGCAGATGAGGACAGAGAACTTTTCTTGTATCTGTTACTTCTTAATTCTCTTCAGCTCAAAATAATAGTTATGGTAGAGTTGCATGTTTGGGATAGCATTTTTGGCTACTTTTCATAACCAAAAGAGAAATTCACTATGGAAATAAACACAAATATTTCATCAAGCCTGATGGGAAAATAAATCAGAAGAGACAAAGGAATTGCCCTGTCTTTATCATTCACGGAAGACCAGGGGCACTAAAATACAGAGAAGGACTGGTGTCTAAGAAATATGCTGTCTAACATCCTTGTCACATGATTATTTATCATCTAAGGTGAAATATACTTTCTCAAAGCTAATACTGTCCCGTCCTAAGCACTTGGGCTGTAGAGGGTAACTGCATCCTCTGCAGAGGTGAAAAGAGTCTGAGAAAGATGAATCAAAAGCAGAATAAAGTGGTCAATTGGAAGAGTTGCAAGATCATATCTCTGGGAAGGGATCTGAAAAATTACAGTAAACCTCCTATCCAATGTAGAATGCCCTCTTTAATATTTCAGCTGGTTAATATTCAGTTCTATTTAGATAGTTCCAATAACTGGAACTCTTATGGTGAAAGAGGATGTGAAAATATTCTTTCTTTCACTGTGCAGGAATCTGCCTTCATAACTTCTATTTATTGATTTTACTTCCACCCACAGAAGCTACAAAAGATACACATGTAACCCCATTTTCACCTGACAGTTCTTCAAATATTTAAAAACAGTCCTATTTTTCTAGTAGATGGGGTTAATGTAAGAACTAAAATTTTAAAGCTTGCAACATTTGCATACAGAACTGAACATGTTGCTTCGGATATATTCTGTGCAGCACAATTCACAATAGATTATTAAGTCCTTCCCCTGATAGAATACTTTTGACACAGGGTAAACTGATCCTTGCTTTATTCTATTGCATCACACTGATGATGCATAACAACTAAAACATCCTGATATTTTTCATATACCTTAGGCTAAAAGGCCACCATTCTGTCCTAGATATCTTAATTTCTTGACTTTTTCTTCACTTTTTTTTCCTTTGTGGTACTGTGGATGGAACGCAGGGCATCATGAATGCTAGCACTTCCACTATACTACATCCTCAGCCATTTATTTATTTATTTGTTTGTTTGTTTGTTTGTTTGTTTATTGTGACAGGCTTTCCCTTAGTTACCCAGGCTGGCCTGGAATTTGCTACCCCACTGCCTCAGCCTCCCAAGTAGCTGGGATTACTGTACAGGCATACAGCGCTGTGTCCAACTTCAGTTCCTTGATTTTTAAAGAAAAACATTACAGATATTACATTTTATTTGGGCTCTGTGCTGCGGGAAAGCAGAGAAGGTTAAAGTAACCCCAACTCTTTCAGTTTCTCACACTAGAGAAACTCTTCGATATTTACACGTGTGTCCTATTTATTTCACTTAAGAGTAATAGATAATGTGAAATAAGAAAAGGTGCAAAGGGGAAGGGAAAATGGGAGGGGTAGGGGAAAAGAAAGAAGGGAATGTAATTAATATGAGAAAAAGAAAAAATGGAAACAAAGTCTTTGTAGATAGGTAGGGGTGGATGGATGGAAGGTAGGGCAGGGGAATGGGGAAAAAATAAGAACCAAGATGGATTATGTAAAGGTGCAAATTTCCAATGATGAATGTCATTATATTGTATACCTTAAATGTACCAATATAATTAATTAAAAAATGATTTCTAAAAAACAAAAAAGTAACCCCAACTCTGGTGAGTTACAGAAAACACTTTGTAAAAACTCCTTCCCATCCTATATGATTTAGGTAAAAGTCTCACATATTCACCCTAGTTAACCTATAATAGGCAGACAGAGAACTCCCAAATTTCCATTATTTGCCACATAAAAATTTAGCTGAAGGTGGGCATGGTGGGATATACCTATAATCCAAGATATTTAGGAAGCAGAGGCAAGAGGATTACAAGATCAAAGCCAGCCTACACAATTTAGCGGTATCCTCACTGAAAAATAAAAGGGAGGTGGGTCTGTGGATGTAGATCAGTAGTAGACTGTTTTGGGTTCATTGGATCCCCAGTACTGCAAAAATACAACAAAGGAAGCAAGGAAGATAGGGAAGGAGGGAAGGAGAAAAGAAGGGATGGAGAGGATGAGGGAGGAAAAAGGAAGGAAAGAAGGAAGGAAGGAAGGAGGAAAGAGAGGAGTATTACTCAGCCATCAAAAATGAGAAATTGGAGACATTAATTGCTAAATGGATGCACATTGGGGCGATACTCTTAAGTGAAATAATCAGGGCACATGTGTAAATACCGAATAGTTTCTCTAGTGTGAGAAACTGAAAGTGTAAATAAGGACTAAAAGGTATAATAGATAATGTGAAATAGGAAGAAAAGGGGCAAAGAGGAAGGGGAAGTGGGAGGGGTAGGGGAAAGGAAAGAAGGGAATGGAATTAATATTATGAGAAAAGGAAAAACTGGAAACAAAGTCTTAGTAAATAGGGAGGGATGGAGGGCTTGAAGGCAGGTCAGGGAAAGGGGAAAAAAATAAAAACCAAGAGAGTATGTAATGGTGCAAATTTCCAATGATGACTGTCATTATATGGTACACCTAAAATGTACCAATAAAAGGATATACAAAAAAATAAAAATAAAAGCTCTCTAAAAAAAAAGAGAGGGAAGGAGGGAGGGAGGGAAGGAGGGAGGAAGGGAGATCAGCTGAATTGTTTGCCCTTACTGAAATGCAATATTTATTAACCAAAAAGATTTTCTCTTTCCACCAGAGCAAGTAAATTCAAACAAAAATATAGAGAAGAATTTCCAATAAAGGAATTCTTACTTTGAAATAAAGAATAGGATTGCAATTCAGAACACAGATGCATGTACCTGGGTGATATCTGTAATGTTCAGAGAATAAAAGAAAGATTGAGGATTTTATTAGAACAGAGAAATCTATGCAAATTATTATGAAAATATTAATTGGCACTCTCAGTGCTTGAGAGATCTAGCAAGCTGTGATTGGCAAGCAGCAGCAGTTATTATGTAAAGCTACTCTTAAGGTCATAGTTGCCAGTTCCATCAACAATTGCTAAGGAGTAAAAATATATATTGTCTTAAAGATAAGGTAGGCTATTTCCTTGGATTGGCCTAATGGGACAGTTCCTGGAACAACTCTTTGTGACCTGTTTTCTCACCATGGCCTCTTGACTCTATTTTAGATGGATATGACAATAATGCTTTTATTTTCATGATCTATTTTGACATCCTTATAAAAGAAAATGCCTCTTCAAAATAATTATTAAAATGCATTGAGCATCTTATGGTCCTCTTAAAATAGTACCTACTTCCCTTGAAAAAATTCTTTTGAATAGTATTTCTATACAAAGTCCAGATATGCTTTAATTTCACATTAAGTGTATCTCTTGAATTTCAGAACTTTTTGAATCTTGTCTAAGGTTGATTTCATTACCTTGGCTATTGTGAGTAATACTACAATGGACATAGGAGCTATACATATAGCTCTTCAAAATACTTATTCCATTTCCTTTTGGTACACATCTATTGGTGGGATTACTGGATCATATGGTAGCTCTATTTTTAATTGTTAAGGTAAGTTTATTTCAATTTATAAATAATAATTACATAGATTTATGGAATAAATGAGATGTTTAAATCTAAGTGTAAATTATAGGGCAATTCAATCAAGTTAATTAATTCATTTTACAAACTATTTGCTTTGTGGTAAGAATATTAAGATCTACTCTTTTAGCAATTTTGAAATACATATTTATTTTCAAAATAGCAATATATTAACTGTGACCACCTTGCAGTGCAATAGATTAGTAAAATTTATTTCTCCAATCTCACTTTTTACCTTTTGATCAACAACTTCTCTCCCCATCCCTTCTCGTCTCCTTTCAAAACTACCTTCATATTCTGTGTTTTTATGAGGTAGCTTTTAAAAAATTGTATATATTCATAAGATCTTTGGAAATATACCCAGAACAGACCACTAGTGATTCTATTTCTAACATTTTTGAAGAACCTCCATACCAGTGATGGTGAACCTATGGCATGCATGCCACAGTGGGATGATTCTTATCATTGAGAGCCCTACAAAGGCAGTCATCACTATTTTATAATCTTTCCAAAATGGCTCTCCTAATTTACATTCACACCACTGTGTAGAAGGGTTCCCTATTCTCTACCTTCTTGACAATATTTATCAGTCACTTTTTGATGATATCCATTCCAAAAAGTGTGCCTCAGTATCTACCTGTGGTTTTAATTTACATTTTGTGATGATTATTAGAGACAGGAATATTTTTGTGCAGTATCTGGCTGCAACTTTTTATGGCTTGTACCTAGATGTCCCCCCAAAGTCTCATGTGCTCATAGGTGGGGCTTTTCAGAGGTGGCTGGATCTGAGGTGTGTGACACTGGGATTCAAGGTGTGTGATAACTAAATGAGGTTGGCATAGTTCTTGGTGTGGATAATGGATGCCCCACCCTGGATGTGGGTGGCACCAATCAATAGTCTTATATCCTAGATGGAATATAAAGAGAAAAAGGGAAAGCGGTTTTGCTTCACTGCTTGTTGCTTCTGCCTTCTGCCTGCTTTGCCTGGACTGTATCTCCTCTGTGATGCTCCTCTCCCATGCCACCCTGCCTTGGAGCTGGCTGATAATGGACTGAAACTTCTGCAAACTGTGAGGTAAAAATAAACCTTTCCTCCTTTAACTTGTGAGTTTCAGGAATTTTATCTCAGCAATGAGAAAAATAATTAACACAAGTCATAAGTCTTCTTTTGAAAATGTCTGCTAGAATAAAAATAAACTTAAAAATAAAATTTGTATGAACACATGTAAGCAAGGTGGGCAAGATCAATACACTGAAATTTAGAAAACATTGAAGAAATAAATTGGGGAAGACAGGTATGAATCGAATGAAATCTCATGTCTATAGATCTAAAAGTTTAATAACATCAATAATATCCAGGCTATCAAAAGTGATCTGCAGATTCAAAGTAATCTCTACCAAAATCACAACGACATTTTCACAAAAAGAGAAAAAACAGTCCTAAAATTCATAATAAACTTTGAACAAAAAGAACTAAGCCAGAAACATCACTTTCCCTGATTTCAAAGTTTATTATAAAGTTATAGCAATAAAAACAGCATGATACTGGCATAAGAGCAGACAAATAGACCAATGAACAAAATTGGAATCCCAGAAATAACCTCAAGTACTATGGTTAGGCAATTTTTAACAAAAATGCCAAGAACACACAAAGGGGAAAGGACAGTATCTTTAATATGTGTTTTTCACTGTGAAAAGTGAATATCTATATGCAGAAGAATGAAACCAGTCCTTCATTTACATAATATATAAAAATTAAAACAAATCGTATAATACTTAAATATAAGTCCTGAAACTGTAAAGGTATTGGAAGAAAACATAGGAAAAATGTGCTACAACATTGGGCTGGCTAATGATTTCTTGGATAGAACTCCAAAATCACAAGCAACAAAAGTAGTA
Organism: Heterocephalus glaber; assembly: GCF_053883595.1. NCBI lineage: Eukaryota > Metazoa > Chordata > Mammalia > Rodentia > Bathyergidae > Heterocephalus > Heterocephalus glaber. The sequence continues at coordinate 2,711,323 of NW_028258441.1, read as the reverse complement.
ATAGATAAATGACATTTCATCAAACTTGAAAGCTTGTGTACAGCAAAGGAAGTATTGGCATATTGAAAAGATAACATGCAGAATGAGAGAAAATGTTTGCAAACCATACATCAGGTAAGAGCTTAATATCCAAAGTGCATAAGAAATTCAAATAACTAAATTCCAAAAACAAAAGTAAATAACAGAATTTGACAAATGATCCATTTTGGACTTATTAGGATATAACACATTGCAGGCCTAGGAACATTGCATATTTTGCATGCTAACATTATGTAAGTTGTATCGCTTGCAAACATTTTCTCTGTTCTATAAGTTCTCTCTTTATTCCATTGATTGTTTCCTTTGTTTTACAGAAACTTTTTAGTTTAATATAATATTTTTCTCTATTATTGCTTTTGTTATCTGTGAATTGGGGTTTATTTCCAAAATAAAATCTAAATGTGTTGTGGAATCTTTTAGAGTGTTTCCGTATACTATATGATAATGTCAAATGCAAATGAGCATAATTTAACTTCTTCTTTTGTATTTTGATGTATTTTCTTTATTTCTCCTGCCTCATTACTCTGGATTGAATTTTCTTTACAATGTTGAATACAAGTAGTGAGAGTTGGCATCCTTTTCTTATTCCTGATTTTAGAGGATCTAACTCATTTTTCTTTGTAATTTTTAAGCTTTTGAAAATTACTCTTTGCAACTGAACTTTACTGGCACTTAATTACTGTAAATCACTGATTTATGTGGGTGTTGAGTTTACTGTAAAGGAAAAAATTGCTTAGAAATTTTTCCTAATGTGTCACTGATTTTAAAAGTGTTTTAAAATATCCAAATAAAATTTAATTTACTTAAGCTCATCCTGACTTTATAATTGTTCAATTATTTATTCTGCAATCTTATTTATAAATGTTATGGTAATACCTACAAGTAGTAAGTCCATTTTGTTTAAATTAATAGACTAACATAATTAATAGTGATAAACTAGAAATTTAATTCCAATATTATTATTGTTGATAGTATTAAATGTATCACTTGGTATGAACAGAAAAACAAAATTTCATTTTCCAAGCTCAAGATGAATCATTTTATAGGATAAACAAGGTAGTCAGAAAAATAGACAAAAAGGAACTTCCAGGTCTTCAACTTCTTCTTAAGTGCATTATTTGCCAGTTTCCCACTCTGGATGAGGCTCATAATAAAATATACATAATGAAAGTCACAAGTAACATCTGATGTACATACAACTCTTTGCTACTGTTATATCTTCCTAGTACTGAGATAAGGTACAATGTTAATTAATTCATAAAATTTTGAATTTCCTACCAATTTGAAATTCACTACTTCAAATTTTGTAGCTTTCAGCAAGATTCAGGAAAGCTGGCTACCTTAATAAAAGATAAATGGTATAGTTTCAAGTAATTCTGGATATTTGGCTACCGTAGCATGGATTTCAATTAATGGGAATATCTGGACTGTTGTGGCATAAATCAAAATACAAGTTTGCCAGTATTTGGCCATGAGGGACAGAATAGCTTCATTTTGATTAGACAGAAGGAAGGGGCATAATTGTAAAACTATTTTAAATTTGCAACCTGATGTTTCATACCGTATGTTCTTAGGTGCACAAAGTTACAATGTACACTAAATTTCCTCATTAAATTGAGTTGAGATCCTATTCTCAGTCATGGTACCAATATAGAATATATTTATTTATATTCTAATACCTACGAAAAAAAAGAGCTGACAGCACAACAGAGGTAATTTTTATTGCTTTTCTGAGTTAGATATTGTCATACTTGTTTTTCCCCTATCTCTCTAGAGCAGAACCACAAATAGTGGCTAGAAAAGATTACAATTATCTAAGCTTGCTTTAGAAGTATACGAATTGAAAGATTTAAAATAAAATCTGTTCCAACTTTTTTTTCATTCTTTAGCTTTGTCCTTTTGTGATGTGTTATTTATAGCCAAAGCTTCAGCAAAAAAAATTTCAAGACAACTCACAGTGTAGATTAAGCCACTGAAAAATGGCGACTGTGAGACATATTCAATAGTGTTCGGTAAAGAAACTCATTTCACCACTATAACAATGAGACACTGATATTTGGCAAAGCGATTCCATAGATTTATAGCTTCATCATGTGCTTGCTGATTGCTAGTCTCTCAAGGACAAATGGGCTTTCAGACACAATTGTAAATATCCAAGATAAAGCAATGAACGTTATGCCTACTCTGAATGGTTATGCCATAATTAGGAAAAAATTACTAAACAAGCTTAATTGAGCATTTAGAAGACCATATAAAACATTCCTTTTTATTTCTTCCCTAGAGGATCATACTGCATTTTTATTACAAAATTTGATCCAATTTTTCATTGATCATTTCTTTCTTCCTATATATTAACATATAGGAACATATTAGGCAGTATTAACATAGGCATATTAACATATTAGGCAATATTAACATAGGAAATATTAAGATATTGCCTGCTTGGTGTTTGGTGAGGTGTCAGAATTTTCACAGAGATGTGTTACTCTACCACTCCAAAGCCCATAGTGTTCTTCTTTTCCCTTCTGTTTTAGTACTGAAGGTGTTTGGCAATAACTAAGTCCTTCAGGTATGAGATGAAGGACAGAGTTTGAAACACAAGAAACTTTAAAGAGAAAAATCTGTTTGGAAGAGAAGACATGATTCTGCTGAACCCTTAGGGCAGGGAAAATAGCCTAGAAATGAGAATGAGCAATGATTAAGCACTAAATATGGTTTCTTTTCAATCACCTCTTGACATTTATATGGTATCATAACACCTCTAGTAATTCTTCTCAGGTTTGTGAAAACAATAGCACAAATTACTCAGCAATTTATTCATAACACAATATACAAGTCCATGTATCAAAAGCATTTTTTTTAGTTACTAAAGTGCAGAAATGTAGCTGTATGGATGTCTGCGAGGAAATCACTGTACATATTCATAGCAGTAAGGAAAGCTTAATGGATATTAAAACTGTTTCTAGTTTTTTACAAATATAAAGAATGCTGGAAACAGTCTTCTATGTGTTTCTCTGTTCAATTAGATGAGCAGGGCTCTAAGACACATTTCTAGGAATGGAAAATCTGGGTTAAAGTGGATGTGCATTAAAAATGTCTATAGATGTTGCTAAATTATTTACCAAAAACTCTGCACAGTATATGACTGTGCCAACAAAGAATAATTGTCAGTGTTTTAATCTACTGCAAGTCTGTTAGGGGGAAATATGCCACTAGTTGTTGCTCTATTTCACTTTCCTTTACTAATTAGTGAAATTTAACTTTTCAAATTTAAAAATATGTCTTAAAAGATTTTAAGGTACTTGTAAAGCAAGTTTTAAATAAAAATCTAATAGGGAGCCACTGATTATTCTGATAGCAGCATTTCTGTGACTCAACTTGGTTTGTCTTCATTTGGTGTTGAAGTCCTTTCTCTTAGTTTTCTGGAGGCTTTCATCTTAAAGAGCTATAGGAGAGACAAAAATAATAACCAAAGCAATACTCTTGCCAAGACTAAAAACAGCAGCTAGAATGCATTAAGTGCTTACTTTGTTGGTCATCACTCTAAATCCTTCACATGTAGTAATTTATTTAATCCTCATAACAATACATTTTGATATTGAAGAAACTGAGTGAAAGAAGTTCAGTAACTTGCCTAACTCATGTATGTATTTAGTAGAAGACTCAAACCAAGAATAACAGTGTTAAAATATATAATCTAGAGACAAATTACCTACGATTTACTAGCTGTGTAAACTTAGTCAAGTTGCCAGAACAATCCTTGCCTCTGCTTCCTCATAGGAATACTAGGATAATGGTAGTATTACTCCATGGGATAGTCGTAATGATTTAAAATCAGTTCCATATGCAAAAGACTTAAATGATTTTTCAGGCACATAGCAGTAATCAAGGAAATGTTAACCATTGTTATCCAGATTCCATGCCTCTCAAAAAAATATCCCAGAGCATGAGCTTTTCTCGCTGTCTTTCCTACTCCTGCTTGGACTATCTGCTACAGCAAAAGGAATTGTTATTTACTATCTGTACAAGAACTGCATATCACTCTTGCCTCTGGTTCAAAGAACCTTCTTAATACTACAACTCAGCAGCAAATCAGATCTACAAATCAATGAAGTGAAACCCACTTATCAACCTGCTCAGAACGTGAGTTATTTATCAAATATTTCTAGAGCCACTGAAAATATTTCCATTTTGAGAAGTAAAACATGTATTATCTCAAGAATTCTTCTTGGGAACAAAATTTGTTAGGAAAAATATTTGCAAGATTCTAGGAATGGAATTTGAGATACTGAGGTCATAGATTTAAGGTACAGCCAAGACAAAGAATAATAATGGCCAGTTTGTTCTACATGACAAAGACTAAATGTTTTGCTTTTCTTTCTCTTTCATTTTGTTTTCTTTTTCAATCCTGGAAAGAAGAGGAAGAGAAAGAAAGAGAAGGAAGGAATAAGGAGCAACCATAATGGTGGGTGATTGGTTACCATGTGGGATGAAAGGCCAGGAAAAAATTTTAAAACTCTTCAGCGGAAAAGGTGCCTGACTTTTATAACTGGCATAATTGTAGGTTTACATGCAATCATTAAAAAATAATACAGAGAACTCTCTTCCGCACTTTGCCATGTTTCCCCAATAATACATTTTGCAAAACAACAGTATAGTATCACAACCAATACATTGACATTAACAAATTCACACTTTCCTAGTTTTATTGTGTTCGTTTTGGGGCATGTGAAATTTTTAAAATATAGCAGTCTCTTACATTCATTTTAGAAATAGTTCATTTTTTTTCAGTTTTTATGTCAGAGGGCTTTAGCTTTGCTTGTACAAATACTGTAAAAACGTGTATTTTTTTTTTCTGGGTTACACTAGGACAGCACAAAAGAAAAGACAAATAGAAGTAAGGGTTCAAAATTAAGGAAAACTATTGGTATGCAGCCCCCCCCCCGCAATTCAAGAAGCACTTAAATTATCAAATTGTATGAAAATCAGTTCAAATGATGTTACATAGAATGAATAATACAGTTGTTAGGGGGTTACATATGTCATTATTGTGTCCATCCTTGAAGGACATAATATGTGATACATTTAATGAACTCAATTAAGATTTTCTCCATAAATTCATAATAGTAAGGTATGTTGCTTTCATTTATACTCTTGAAGGCATTCATTCTTTATCTTTGTTAAGTACAAATATTTCTGGAAATTGACCTTTGATTTAGATGGTGGGTGACTTTATGCTTCAGTTACCTCTCTATCTCAAACACAGCATTATGAAACATAAATATAGAAAAGGAAAAGAAAAAATCTATGAATGTGATTACAAATAATATAGCTCTCTTTCAGAACTAGAAATAGGATGAGGTAAAAGAATAAACTGTCAAGTGAGCCTAAAGCCATTTCCTTTTCCTTTTTTAACTTTATTTTTATTAGTATATATTTTTAGTAGTACTCCATTATATATAAATACCACATTTTCTTTATCCATTCATCTATTGATGGGTACATAGGCTGTTTCCAAGGTTTAGCTATTATAAATTGTACTGCTGTAAACACGGGTATGCATATATCACTGTGGTATGATGCTTTTAACTCTTTTGGGAAGATACCTAGAAGGGGAACAGCTGGGTCAAGTATGAGCTCTAATTTTAGTTTTTTGAAGAATCTCTATACTGCTTTCCATAGTGGTTATATGAGTTCACATTCCCACCAGCAATGGAGAACTGTTTATTTTTCTCTCACAGCCTCTCCAGCATTTGTTATTGGTTGATTTCTTGATGATAGCCTTTCTTTCTAGAGCAAGATGGAATGTCAGTGTCATTTCAATTTGCATTGCTTCAATGACCAGTGATGTTGAGCATTTTTTTGTGTATCTGTTTGCCATTTGTACTCCTTCATCTGAAAAGTGTCCATTTATTTCAAGTGACCATTTTTGGATTGGGTCTTTAAATTTGGGTGGTTTGATTTTTTTTGAGTTCTTTATATATCTTGAGTGTTAGTCTTTAGCCTGAGGAGTAGCTGGAAAAACTTTCTCATTCTGTGTGTTGTCTCTTCACTGAGTTGATGGTTTATTTTGCTGTAAAAAAGATTTTTAATTTGATTTGATTCCACTTATTGATTCTTTGTAATCTTTCTTGTGCAGTTGGAGTTTTGTTCTTTGTAGCACACATCCCTGCCTGGTATTAGCAGGCTATAAGTGGCACAAGCTTCTTGCTCCTCCATAATTCAGCTGTATTACATTAGGGGTCTGACTGAAGCTTTAGATGACTCAAATGGGCATTTCAGATAGCAGAGTTGGGCAAGTATAACTCCTCCACTAATGGCTGCTACTGAGACATCAGTCCTAGTCCATGAAGTAGCAGGGCCTTGCTGAGTTAACTTCTAGCCAATGTCAGCCTGACTCCAACTAAATTCTTTCCCTCTGAATTACCTATTTGTTCTCTTCGACAAGATGTGCTAGTGTCTCCCTTTTACAGTCCTGCCTGAGATACCCGCTATCACCAGGTGTCCTGAAGCATTCCCTGGTCCCCTCCTTCACAAGACTTTTATGAATAAACACCAAATGTCCTAGGTGCTTTTTGTCTTTGCTCCCCAAAGCAGCATAGATCAACCCGAGACCCAGTTGTCTCTCAAGTCACTATGTCTATGTCTTTCGTTTTCTCTTTCTGTCTTGATTACATCACACTGTCTCATAGGAGATCAAGATCCATGGACTGGGCTTTCAATAATCTTTTTGATAGTTCATAAAGTCTTTACCTATTCCTGTATCTTCAAGAGTTTTATCCCTCCTATGTTCCAGTGGATTAAGTGTTTTTGTTTTAATATTTAAATATTTGATCCATTTTTATTTTAGTTTAGCACATGGTGAGAGACATGGATCTAGGTTCAGTTTTTGGCATGTGGAAAGCTAGTTTTCAAAATACCATTTATTAAATACAATTTATTTATTAAAGAGGCTATCTTTCTTCTATTGAAGGTGTTTGGCTCCTTTGTCAAAGATAAGGTAGTTGAGTGTTCTTGGAATTGTATCTGCATCTTCTATTCTGTTTTTTGTTTGTTTGTTTGTTTGTTTGTCAGCACCATGCTGTTTTCATCATGGTAGCTTTATACTATAACTTCAAATCAGGGATGGTGATGCCCCCGGTCTTGCCCTTGTTGCACAGAATTGTTTTTGTATTCTAGGTCTCTTCTGGTTCCATATGAATTTTAAGATTGTTTTCTCTAGTTCTGTGAGACATGCTATGGTATTTTGATTGGGATTATAATAAATGTGCTAAATCATGTCTACTAAAAGCAGGCCAAGGCAGCTGGAAGTCCAGCTATTGTGGGATGAAGGAATTAAAAGTGCTTTACCCAAGATGCATTGCCTGACTGGGACATGATCCTAGGAAGTTGAGTAAAGTTTACTGCTTAATTAGTCACTGAAATTGAAGAATGCTCTAGACTTGACAGGGTTGAATAAAGAATTAATTAATTGGAAGATATTTCTGAGAAATCCAGAATATGGCATTAAGGGACAGTGGTTTTAAAATATTTGAAATATAAAAATCAGAGACATAAAATATAGACTAAGAATGCCTAATATTTATCCCATAAAATTTCACGGAGAAGAAAATTCATGGAATGAGAATATAATAATTGGTCTAAAAAATATCTTCCTTTTATGTGGAGTACTTCATTTATATAACCGTTAATTATTAATATGATTTGTTTTAAGCCTACCATAAGTATTATTATTGTTTGTGTTGGGTGCTCCAGAACATACATGCACAACTTTAACCTATCATGTATATTTCTAAGTGAAAGCTACATTAAATGGAATGCCATTTAAAAAGGAAAAACTCCAAAGAGGTAGGAGAAGTGGGAGGGGAAGGGGAAAGGAAAGAAGGGAAAGGAAAAATTATGAGAAAAGAGAAAAATGGAAACAAAGTCTATGTAAATAGGGAAGGGTGGAGGGGGTGAAGGGAGCACAGGGAATGGGGAAAAAGTAAGAACCAAGATACATCATGCACAGGTACAAGCACCCAATGATAAATGTAAAAGTATTGTATACTTAAAATGTACCAATAAAAGAATTTAAGCAAAAAAAAAAAAACTACAGAGAATAACAGTTTTTATATCAATTCAAACTTCCAAAATATCAGAAGCTCAGGGTTACTATTTTTACCTTGGATCACATTTTATTAGTTATAGAAAATAGATATTTACTTCAATTTAAGTTTACAGACAGGTAGTAGGGATGGTTCGACAAGGGTTACACTAACAAAACTATTCGTTTCAGAATGGGTTAAGTCATGATTCAGTAATAGATCTCAAAATCTTAGTGACTTGAAAACACTAGACTGTAAGGCTTGTTTAAGCTGCATATTTATCAGGAGTAATCTAGAGCTCTGCCCCGCACTGTGTTTTCTTACCACCTAGGATGATGGAATACTCACTTGCTGGAACACTGCTTATTGTCATGGAAGAGGGAAAATGAGCTCTACTTGACAGATCAATTCGATGCCCAGCCAGAAATTGCATATATCACTGTTGCTTGCAATTTATGGGCCAAAACAAGACATACAACCTTTCCAATCCACAAGAGTGTAGAAAGTACAAATTCACCATGAACTCAGAAAGAGGACATAATTGGAATATTTGGTAAACATTAGTAATGCTTACCACATAAGACGCTTTTTAGGAGTCTTAGCTCCTAAAGGGCTAATGTTACTTAATCCTTTTGCTTTAATCGGTCTTAACAGCAACAATAAATATTCGTAACAAAAGGAAAAGTATAGAGCCATGATAAATTGATGGTTTTAATGACTGCTATTAATTATCAAGAAGTACAGTGTTGGATGCTGACGATTTGTAATAATGCTTACTTCTGCTAGGCTTGGAACTATGGCCAAGAATTGATTTCTGCTCTCAAAATTGTTTCAGTGTGAAAAGTGAAAGCAAGGAGTAGATTATTCTATACGTCTGATAATGGAACAAATCAGTTGCATCCAAAGTTAAAGAAATTTAGATTCAAATATTTGAAATGAAGGCAAACAGAATCTCTGAAAAAGAAGGCAGTTTTCACCAAACTACATATTAAATTGAAGGCTGCCTATGATCTCAACTCATTTCTAAGGAAGACAGTGAAATGAGTTTTAAGATAAGATTTTTGTTTTTCCTATAGGAAGCAGGAAGTGAAGAAGAAAGGTAGACAACACCCATTAATTAGGTGCTATTAAAGGGGATTTTTAAGGTGTTCAAAAACATTTATATTTTGTTACCCAGTTTTCCATTAACATAACAAAATAACTGAGATGATTAACTTACAAAAAGAAAATGTTTATTTTGGTTCACAGTTTTGGAGTGATTGACCCTAATGACCCCATGAGTGATTGACCCTATTGTTTTGGGCCTATGAAGAGACAGCAAATCAAGGTGGGAGAGTGTAGCAGAGTAAACCACACACCTCATGACCAGGAAGCAAAAGAGAAAGAAAAAGAGGCTGGGTTCCACAATGCACTTAATGACATAAAACCCTCATGAGGCCTCACTTCGCCAAGTTTTGATCACCTTCCTATAGCATCTCCTGGGGTCAAGACTTATGTCCCTTTGGCAGACTATTATCCAAACCATTGCACCTATGAAGTAGTGATTCAGAAACTCAGTATTACAGAAAGGGTCCACCATAGTTTGTTAGGGAAAAGACAGGAGGTAAAACTAGGTAATATATAAACCTATGCAGAATCAGAAACAAAGTCATGTCTTTTATTCTTTTCATATGCTATCAATTTCATTTGTGTTCATTGCTATTTCATTTAAAATTGCCACTTAATATCAGACAGATATTGAAATAGAAGTGTTAGTGAATAATGCTTGCCCCTTTAATACACCCACAAATATAATTTTATAGATTTGTTTTCCAGAAACCTTATGCTGCCATCATTAGACAAGAAGGCAAACCAATGGAATTTTTCAGAAAGATTGAGTTTTATGAGTGGTGTCCCATGAATCAAATTAAAATGAATATCTCGGGCAAGTCACCATTTTTCTATATTAGCACATACTTTTTATCAATAAGTACAGTTCTAGAAGGCTTTTAGAAAGAGCCAATAAATTGAAGAGTGTATTGCTAGAATACTCTGAAGATCATGGTCTAAATCTGTGTTGATCAATGAGTGAGTGGCAGAAGGACAATGCTAATCCACATATTAGTGCCACTTGATGAACTTTTGGCCGATTCACCCTAGAAATTAAAACTATGTGCCAGAATCAAAACTATATTTCCATCATCAAGGAACTCTTGTTACTATGATATATATGTACACTGTATATTCCCATATTTATCATATAAACAAATTTTATACAGGTCTCAGTTTCATTATATAATGAGATATAATGTACATAGAACTAATACTACACACACATATATAATATATATGTTATACATCTATATATCTATGCCTATATACCTAAACAATGTGTTTAATGACACAATATTGGTGTAAGTTCCGTGTCTTACTGCATACAGGTAATAAACAGCTCATAGATAAGTAGCACTGATCTATTCCTGGTTACAAGTGATATTGTCTATCTATATGTGTGGATGGCCCTGTGGTAATAACAATGCATTATTTCAGACTATATGACAAAATTTAACCAAGCATAATGGGTTTAAGAGCTGCACAGGAGCAGTGATGCCCCCTTTCCGACATCAAGCATGCCTTAGAGACCATATTGACCCTTCAGATAATGAGGTTCTGCCAACCCACTGGTGCTTACTTTAGCTGTTCTATTGTCATTTCTATAGACTACTACTTTTTGCACTATTCCCAAATATCATATATTCTTCCTAAACATATTTTCTTAATATAGTGACTATATATTGACTATATATTGACTATATCACATCTTGATTGAATTTTAATGAAGAACTTAGAAAAGTTTTACTCAACAATGTGAAAGTTTATTTCTTTTTTCTTCTTTTTTAATTCAGGGTCTTGATATGTAGTCTAGGATAGTCTTGAATTCATAGTCCTTCTGCCTCAACTTCCCAAGAGCTGAGATTACAGATGCTTGTCATCGTGCCAAACTGCAAATTTTAGTTTAAATTTGGTTTAAAATAAACTTGGGGGCCAGGGATTTAGCTCAGTGGCACTGTGCCTGCCTTGCAAGTGTAAGATCCTGAATTCAATTGCCAGTACTACATAAAAAAACAAAACATGGTTTAGGAATATCTAAGCACAACATTTGATATGAGGCCAACTATTACAAGACTCATCTAAATGTTTTGAAAAATATTCTATGGCAATAAATTTTAAATGTAGAAAATGAAATTACATAACATTGTTTATGAAGTAAAAAAAAGCTATCTTCATTAAACCAATTATCTTAATAGTATAATAATAATAAAATTCTGTCAAGCACTTTAGACAGCTTACTGTGTGCCAGCACTGTCCTAAGTGCTTCACACTATTTGATACATTTAATCCCCACAATAATCCAATGAAATAAACATTATTATCATATTAATTTAATAATGAGACAATGAGAATCAGTGTTTAAGTGATCTGAGTTAAATCATGCATCATCTAAGGGACAAATTATTGTGCCCAACTTTTAGCCTCCAAGACGAAATTCCTAACAACCATAGTATATTTTCTCTCTAAGGGAAAGAGAAGCAACATTATTTAGTGAAAAGATTCCAGAAGCAGGAATGAAATGGGATGGATTTTAATTCCAGTCCTGCCATATGACATTAGTCAAAGCCTTCCTCTACATGTGCCTCAATTTCCTAAATTGGAAAAATGAGCAGCATGAACAGTTTTCACAGATTCATTTCAGTTTTCAGGTTCAGAGAGTCTGTAATATAGGCTTCTTACTAAAAGCATAGGCATATGAATGGATCATTTATAAAGAATTTCTTATTCAAGTAGAATTCTTTGTTTCTAATTCAGCAAAGTAGTATTGCTCTGGGCTATCCGCCTGGATGTAGAAATAGCCTTGTAATTCAAAACTGGATGAAGATCATTGAAACAGAATCCTATCCCTTTTTCTCTCTTTTAAAGACAGGATGTAACAATTACGCACAAATAATAAGCATGACATTTAGTATTTTGATTTCTTATTGCTTTCCTCTAGAAAAAAAAAAGGCTAGCCTACCTTGTGGCTTGACTTGGCTTCATAGGAAATGATTTTTTTCCCTGTCTAAAGTCTTTTAAGTCTGAAAATGTTTAAATATTTACATATTTTTGTTCAGACATACAGTAAATTTTACCAGGTTTAATAGCTCCATAGTCTACCATTTCTGGTATTAAGCCGTAATGAACAAAGACTACAGTGTTAACATAGTCTCCTCCTGCTCAGTGAGACAGTGTGATTTGTAATGAATGGTGAGTATTAATGTGCACAGATTTAGATCCACTTGTACCACAAATAATCAATTTAGAAAGAAAAACACTTCTGGTATCCAAATTTTAAGAAAAAAGAAACTAAACATAAGTAACCAGTTATGTTCCCTCAAATATGTGTTTAAGGATACAAGGATAGGTCTGGGCTTCTCTCTGCTGAGAAGTAAATGGCAGGAAAGCTGGTTTCAAAAATCTGAGAAAACTGTCAAGTTTGCCACCTTTCATTGTCATTTAGCTTTGCCTGTTGAGCAATATTAGATTTAGGTTGCAACAGAATCTTTAGCACCATCTCACTGGATGTCAAGTACATTTTGTCCAGTGATGCTGATAGCTATAGGGAGTAAGATGTTCTGATGGTGGTTTTTCTTTTTCTGATAATTAGTTTAGCTGAATAGAATAGGGATTTTTCTGAGCTTTCAAAATATACAATTGAAGGTCATGAGGCTGGAGTTAGCTAAACCAGCAGGAAAGTTGGCCCAAGATCCCAGTGGAAAAATGAAAGGCCTAATTCTCACAGTATGACTTTTGGTAACTATGAATATCCCATGAGCTAAGAAACATGACTACTTCATACTCAAGCTATTCAGAGCCCCAGACTATATATGTAAATGAGTAAGCTTATCAAGATGTGTTCTCATGATATTCACCACCACAGATCCCCTAGTCGAGAAGAACAACAGACCTCATATCAGAAATAGGCGCTCATTTAGACTAATACTTAATCTTATTCTAAGGCAGTCAGTATCAGAAACTTTAAAACTAAAGTCTTCTAGTAGCTGAATTGTTAATGGGGGGCAACTTATGGTGCCTTTTTTAGCTGCATATTGGAATAGAAATATCTGAATTATAATTCCTATTAGTATCTGTATGAGAATGAAGAAATTTCTTAAATCCCCTTGGCCTCAGTTTCTGCATCTGTATTGGGCCAAATGTTTCAGCCTGTTCTACATGAAAAAGTTACAATTTTAAGGCACTATGATTTAAATACTACCTTCCTGTCTCCCTGTCTTTCTTTCCTCGCTTTCCTCCCTCCCCTCCTCTTCTCCCCTCCCCACCAGAGTCTCACTATGTTACCTCAGGCTGGTCTGAACTTGTGGGCTGAAATATCCTACTGCTCTACTGCTAGGACTACAGGTGTGTGTCACTAGGAGGCCAGATAAAGTCATGTTAATAATATATCCTGGATTTCCCTTACACACCCTTAAACACTTGTTCTTTGATTTTCTCCAATTTCCATCAAACATGTATAGACTCAAACAGATCTGAGATTAATAGAATGATATTCTATTTCAGTGATACTTTATCCAAAGTAAATGTCCAATATTCACATTAAGTTTAGTTATAGAATACTGCATAGCTATAAATACCTATATGGCTAAGAGATAACATTTGCTATTGTCGGAGTTTTATGGGCAGGGTACTTTATTAACATTTTACTTATATTATCAAATATGGTTCTTGTGACACATTTGGAGTCATTGGTGAAACCTAGGAAATAGCATCTTTTTTCTTTGCCCTAGTTCTGATATAATTGAGAACTAAGACTAGAGAGATTAGTTTATGGAGAACAAGTTTGTATTTTTACTAACAAAACAAAGATAAATTGGAGGGTGTGGCTTATATATGTGGATGAGTAAGTTTTGTGATACTGGAAAACAGAATGAGATAGACTTAACTCTCAAAACTGAATAGATGAGAGCTGCAACCAGTCCCATGCAGTAGTGGAAGGTTGCAGGATTTTCTTGCCACCTGGGTCCCCTATGGTATGAAGGAGGAGGAGCAGGATGTGTGCTCCTTGCAGCCAAGGAAAAGGAAAAGAAAGTAAGTTAGTTTATAAACGCCCTGCCTCACCCCCCTCCACACACACACACCAATTAGGAAATCATTGTACCTTTTAAAAACATGTTTTATGCCAAGGCATAAAGTCAAGAATAACAGATCTCCAAGTAAAAATGGAAATTGAAAATGGGGAGGAAAAAAAGAAAATAGGGGGAAAGTAAATAAGTCTGAAGGAAACATTCAGAATAACTACATAGCAAAGATCACACAACTTGTAAGCAGAGGAAAACTCATACTCATATCACTATTTCTTTCCCCGCATTGTTACCCTGCAGTTTCCACCTTAGTTATCTTGTACTTTTAGCAGAAGACACGCTCAACAATTATTTCTTCAATTTACAGATCCCCTATTACAAAAGGCCATGCATTGCTCTCTCTCTCCATTACTATTGCTATGTCCAAACCCTCAGAATACTAATATTATGTGATTGTCCTCCAAAAAAGGTTGGCTTGAGTCTCAAACTGATAGGAAATACTCTACTTTATTTCAGAAATGTAGTAATTTGGGTGGTTTTATATTTCTCTTTTTTGTTGATTAAAAAGTGATGAGAATATGAAATACTCCATGATCTCCTGCCATTTCCCCCCTGAGTCTTCAAATATTAGACCATGTAAATAATGAAATAATAATACATTCATTCTAATGTAACATTTTTCCAAGGAAAGATAATGCCTGAGTCTTCCAAGTTTACAGATTCTAACCATATACTATGATGCTTCAGTTAATGAAACTTCATGGCTCACTTTCTTAAAACATATCTATTTTTAATTGACACACAGTAATTGTACATATTCACAAGCTCTAGAGTGACATTGCAATAATGTACACAATGTGTAATGATCAGATCAGGGTAACTGGCATATCCATCATCTCAGCAAGGACCAACAGTTTTTGTAAAATATTCATACTGGGATTACAATGACTGGGCTCAATTTCATTCCCTGTAGCAAATATTTAGAAGTTACAATAACTTAAGAAGAAGTAGTAAATTATCTCATAAGTGCTTGACCTAACACAGAGGAATAGAGCTCTGTATAGCTAGCCTCTTGGGTGAGAAGAAAGGGGAATCATTTATTAATAGGGATATGAAAGTTATTCAAGGAGAGAGTCAAGAGTCTGTAGGGTTGACCAGAGAGCTCCAAGAGATGGGAACCAGCACATTTATGGTAAGGTAGGACTAAAATGCTATATCCTGGGTCTGTTACATACTATTACCATACTATTAGCTCTTCTAACAAAATTTCTGACAAAAAAATCTATCATTGGAATGCACCAACTTCATTAATGAAGGTCTAGCTACTTTGACTGGAGAATTGAACTTTCTACATTAGACATATGAAAGAGACAAAAAGGATACCAAGGCATTTAGTAAAAGTGATGGTACAACTATCCCATCTTTACTGAAAAACATGGCATGAAAAGATTTGAATATGCTGAAATTGAAATTATCTAAAAGTAAGTTTGTCTTGCAGACTAAAACATATTATCCAGAGAGTTATGGAAGACACCATAGTGAAGATGCTCATTAAATGTGTCACAAAATCATGTAAAATGCAGCAGGTTGCATTCTATTCTCTGCTACAGAAATCATCTCCTCATTACTAACAGAGTTGAGAAGCTGTGGAAGATCTCATTAGTCTTAATAAAATTATTTATTCATTTATTTATTTTCTTTTTAAAAGTGACAAGAGTTAGTAAGAGAAAGATAGGGAAGGATATCATTAGCTAGTAACCATACAATATTTCCAAGGAAATTTTACATTATTTGTGCAAATTAATAATAACCAAGAACAAGATATCAAATAATAAGAAGCTAATTCTCTAGCCAAGCTATCTAACTTTAAATATAAACCCTGGCCTGTTAAAAACATCTATAAGAAAATCTCATTCACCAATTTTGAAAAGATTTTCAAAATTTAAATTAATGCTAAAATTTAGGAATATATTTCAACAGTATGTAACCTCTGAGAAACTATGTGAACATCATATAAAAGAATAATAAAAATGTTAGTCTTTGTAGTCGCCTTTAAAATAAGTTTTATCATAAAAGAAGCACAAAAAAAGTTCTTATACCAAAACTGAATGTCTGTTTTTCCATAGGCTTGCATTTTGTTTTTAATATATCTTTGATAAAAGTGAAAGTAAATGAATGAATTGTGCTTTATTAGTTATGTTTAATATATAGCAGTTAATAAGAGAGACATACTCTCTAATAGTTTTTAAAGGAAAAGCAGAGGCGTATTGTTTCCCTCTCCTTTCTCCTTCACTTTCAATGATAATAACCTTTCAAATTTGTAATAGTAATTAATATTTATTGATCACAATGCATATGAGTCAATGGCATTTTCAATGATTATCTTATTTAAACCTCAAAAAATCTTACTATACATAGATACTATTCTTCTATTTTATACATTACTCATTATTATATTATCCACTAAGTTTAGAAAGTGGTTGCATAAGTTGCCACAGATAGTAAAGTTGTAGGGCTGAGATTCCAATTCCATCACTGAAAGCTCCACCCTCCCTTCTTCAGTAAGACTGTTTTGCCTTCTTGTGACCCGTCTGTGCCCAGCCTCAGTACAGTGCACATCGAAGAGATATAGCGCAGAGAATCATCGCTTTCTCTGTTCACATCATTGCATTCACAATTACCGCCTGTGCCTTAAAATGTTTTATCAAATTATAGAACCATCTCATCATTATCTACTTGAGAAAGGATGTTCTCTTTATTTCATCTTCCTGTGGAAATAAAGGGCAAATTCAAGAGTGTAAAGTTCCTAAACCTCACTGAAGAGAAAGGAATAGGGGAGGGTAATGGATTTTTTTCCCATCAAATAGCCATTATTCAAGATAACCTTAACCAAGTAGAAGGCCATCAAGTCTCACATTCAAACTATACAATGGTCAAAAGAAAATAATAGGAGATTGGAGAATATTTCTTTCTTAGTTTAGGTGCGGATTGAATCTTCTAAAATTCTTAATGGGCATAATGCTAGTTTGGCAAATTATTAAGTTTGGATATGATTCAAAAATTTGATAATATATTATATGAAACTCATATTGACAGGAGTATAAGGCAAACTATAGAGCCAAGCATCAAAAGCTTATTTTAATGCTCATATTATGAGCAGATGGAACATAAATGTCTAAAAATGCCAAATTTTTTATTAAAATCCAGATTGCAATCAGATCAGAATTAAGAAATATAGCCATATAAAAAGGTTCTCTCCATTTTAAAATACTTGTGGACTTTGACTTTTCTGACATCAAATATTAGAATTTCATAAAATTTGGAGTTAGAAAAACAAAAATAAACTCTAGCCACACTAACCTGAGAAAAGGTAGGAAAACGACTTGGTTTCAGCTGACAAAGGACAGATTTTTCTCCATTGTTACCAGATGAGTGAGTTACTACAGTTGTCACTCAATCTGGGTGGGTAAACTTTTGTATATAATGTATATAAAATTAGTGCAGGCTAAAAATAGACACAAGTGTAGGTTGAGAAGGTGGTTTTTGTTTTTGAGATATTGAAGAAAATCAGAATAATTTGGAGGGCATTTCTGCCCCTCTGAGATTGATTCTTCCAATAAACAACTGGCACAATAAAGACAAGATGTCAAAATTATAAGGCCTCCTGCTCCTATTATCAAGATTCTTCTTACAGAGTAACAGTTATTAGGCTTGGGGTCTTGTTACCCAACTGCATAGAGAAGTAACATTCTCTTAGGACCTCCCCGTTCCATTCTAGAATGCATTTCAATAAGAAGCTAGTAAAGAAGGGAGACACTGATAAAAAAAAAAAAAAGTAAGGAATGTCTTTTAAATACAGAAGTACTAAGGAGGTAGTTCTGAAATGCCACTACCTAAAAAGCAATATGATATAGTAGTATATAGGTTTTGAAGTCTAACAAAATTAGGCTTAAAATCAAGTTATGCAACTGACTTTGTTGTTTAATCTTGGGTAAACTAGTATTCATTATGTGCTCATTTTTGTTATCTATAGACAAGGTAAAAGTAGTATCAATCTCATAGATTCATGATGAGGATTGAGTAATGTCAAGATCCAGACACATACCTCGCACATGGTTTTTGAAGGGATCAGAGGCCCTCACAAAATTTGGGCAACATAATTAAAAATTGTTGAGAATCCCTTTGGATTTTTCTATAACTATAAATATTTTTTATTCCTGTGATCATAGGCACCTATACGCTCTCCTTCATTGCCTCTGCAAATTCAGTGCTTATCACTGCTTTTTGGATGTGCCTGACACTATCTGCAGCTCCCAGAAGTTATATATTACCCCTGTTCAAAATGGATTTGAAGTATCTGATGATAAGACAGAATTACAACACATCTATATGTTTTGCTTGTTATCTGGCCAGGTTGCCTGAGTTCGGATCCCAACCTTTCTCTCATTTAATCACTATACCACACAGTTACTTAATTTCTTTGTGCTTCAGTTCCCCTTTCTGAAAAAGTAGACCAATTCAGTGTTGTTTTAAGATCAAATAAATCAATGTATACAAAATATCTGGCATATATAACAAGCACTGGATAAATGCTCATTTATTTTTTATTCCTTTTTTTAAAAAACAACGTATAACCAAAACTTATTACCAAGTGATTTATACAGCCTTCTGGTGGCAGCACTGAGAAGCATACCAGTTGCAGTAGTTGAAACTGCTTTTGAGTTGATTTGTCAATTAAAGTATGACAATAGCCCTGAAATGTGAGTAGCAGATTTCTCAGAAGTAGATTTTAAATTTAATGTTAAAATGAGGTCTTGATATAGACATATACTTACACACACACACACACACACACTTCTTGTATTTCCTGAAGTTCTAAAAGTAGATATTACTGTACAAAATTATAGCTCCAAATTTCTCTTTCTCTCTCAGTCTCTCTGTCTCTCTGTCTCTCTTTCTCTCTCTATATATATATATATGAAAGCACCCTATGTTCCTCAAAAATACAATTAATCAAATAATTAGAAGTATATTCAAAATGTATTTTATCAAAAATATCAATGTAGCTCTATCTTCAAAATATAATTTGTTCAATTGCTTCCTTTACTGAATGACTACATAGGCAACTAAATACACCTAAAATTCTGATGGACACAGAATATTAAAGAACATGGTAATTACAAATTTATAAGTAATTTGAGTAAGAGTCTTTGTAAACTAAAAATAAAGTTAACAAACCTGAAAAATCAACTAGGTATAGCCTTCATTCTAACTAAAATTATTTCCATAAAATATTTAATTATTTACTGTTTTTATAAAATATTTTGGAAGCTTAGATTTAATAAGACCTTTTATTCATTGTAATTCATAAAATCTATATTAAGAAGTTTAACCATTTACAACTTCAGTGGTATATACGAGCTTTAGAGGACATGTGAGCCTTTGTTTATTTATGGCTATCTACCAAATAAATTTCCTTTCAATTCCTCAATATATCTCTTCATATTAATTTAGGTCATTAATTAAGATTTTCACATACATTGAAAGAGAAAGTGATAATATCACTTAGTGGCAAGTTAACTAATATACCCCAAAATCTCACTTACTTTGAAATAAACATCATCCTTTCATATCTAAATAGAAAAACTGACTGTTTAATAATTCTAATTTTTGTATATGTGACACAAGATATATTTAGTGACTTTGAAAAAAAACTTAATTCTCTGAACTTAACTGTTTTGCTCAATTTATTTAAATTTGTTCATAGATTACAGAGGGAATTACTGTTTAGTTTATTGTGCCTAAACTTAGCTGTGTTTATTTCACGGGATACTGACAAGCGTTAAAGAGTCAGAATGATAGGGCTGCCAGATGTAGCTCAGTGGTAAAGCACTTGCTTAACATGCACAAGGTCCTAGATTCTAACCTCAGTACCACACACAAAAAAAGCCAGACATGTAGTAGCTATACAATAAAAATTAGATGAATCTAAACTGAAAATGCATGATCTTGCTAGAATCGGTGCTAAAAGTTCTCCATTTCTGGATATAAATAGGCCACATGCAATTAGCATAGAAGAATACAGCTAGAAGAATAAGTTATACCAAATAAATGACATTAACTTATAGAGAGTTTAGAAACCATTAGAAATTTTTGCTTATAACAATATGACCAACCTGATATCTTAAAAACATCTGTGTAAAGAAGATTGAGAGATGTTTGATAAAACATTTTTTAGTTGTCAGGCTGATCTCATAAAAGAGTATGAAGAATTTACAAGTCAAAAACAAAAACGTAACTGAAAATCATATAGTTTGCTGTCAAAGGCCCTGTGAAGGTTCTGGAAATATTTGTAGACCATTATATTTTAAAAGCTTGAGTTTAAGAACTGTAAAAGAACAGAAGACAGACTTTGCCCCTAGGAAACTATAAGTTGAAAATGAAACCTCAGCATGAATTTGGGATCTTCAAGCACTCTTAATTTAGTGAAATGGTAGTTTAGAAAGCAATACACCAGCAGGTAAAGGGACTTCAAAAGATATCTATCCATCTTAGATCGGATATGAGTAAGAAAAACCTCAACAAAATCCTCCTTTTGAGAATTCTTAGTCCTAAGAATTGCAGGACTAAGAAACTGCCAACTAGGAAATTGAGATCAATTGTTCTTAGGTTTGTAGCACAAGAAAAAACAATTAAACACAAATCTTTAGTACAAGGACATAAGTATTTGAATTATAAGATACAGAAGGTAAACTAAGTATGTTAAACATTTAAAGAGACAAAATAATAAAATATAAATGAGAATAAAAGTCTCTCTCAAAAACCTCAGGAAATTCGAATAAGAACTAAATAGAACTTTGATATATGAGAAATATACTTATTAAAAGTAAAATGCAATGCAGTGATTAAACAACACATCAGAGCTGCAAGGAGGAGTGTAGAATGCAGCAGAGAAACCCCAAAGCATAGAAAATATATAACAGAGATTGAAAGTCGTGCATGATCACTCAAGAAAGTACAATATGTGTACAAATAAAACAGAAGAAAATTATAGAGAAATAGAGCCTATGCTGGCAAGTAGAGTGGAGGAGGAATAATATAGAGATGACAAAAATTTCAAGGATGGATGAAAGACATGCATATTTGTATTTAAGAGAATAAAAGTTTTTAAGCAAAGTAAATATAAGGATCCCTACACATAAATGCATTCTAGTGAAGCTGTACAACACAAAAGGTATTCAAAATATACAAAGGGAAAAGGTAGATTATTTTCAAGGGAGCAAAAGGAGAATCTTCAATTGTCCTAGCAGAAGGCAGATGTCAGTGAAACAAAAACTTCACAGGGATGAGTGAAAGGGAATATTTATGAAAAATTATTATTCATGAATGTAGGTAAAAGAAACACCTCTTCAGCACATCAAGATGGTGAGAGTTTGTCACTAACAGACCTTACAAGAAGGAATTTGAATACTAAATTTAGAAGCAAAAGTAAAGATGTAAAAAAGAATGGAAAACAAAGAACTTATTAAGTATGTGGATATAAACAAAGAAATACTGGTTGAATGATTTAAATAATGATTAATTTGAGGTAAAGACTAAGGTAAAATTATTAAAATACTGCCCCAAAATTAAATATAAGAATAGAGGATTATGAACAAATTTTAAAAGGTCCAAAGTTATTGTAATTTTTAGAACTAAATGTATTGATAAATGTTAGAACTGGCAAAGTTAAGGATGTATTTTAAGATCTTAAGAGTAACTAGTAAAACAGCAGAAATATTTAACCTTAAAATTAGAAATAATTAAAATAGAACTAGGATCAATACCTCAATTAAGCAATGACCTTGAAAGCAAAAAGAAAAATAAAGCATAGAAAAATCAGGATAAATAGAAAATACACAAAAAAAGTAAGAAAATTTAACAGCAATCATGATAAATGTAAAATGGCCAAATATTTTAGTCTAAAGAGAGTTTGTAAGGTTAGATAACAATATATAATAGAGCTATATGCTGTTGACAACAGGGCAGAATATAGCTGTATAAATAAATAAACTTTATATTTACATATGAAATATTTATTTTTCAATAAACTATGTGGATAAATATTTATAAATAAAAGGATATATAAAGATTAAAAGTAAAAGGATGTAAAAAGATATATTCATTTAACATGCATAAGTCTAAAGACCTAATGTACAAGAGAACTATACTTAGTGTATTATACACAGGACTTTTGCTAAAGCAGAGGCAATGACTGCTTTTTCCACATAAATAAATAAATGGGTGAATAAATAACTATTCAAGATTATGAATATTAATTTGTTTTAGTATAACCATTATACTGTCTACATATATCTTGTGACATCATGTTATAGACTTTAAATATACACAATAAATTTATTTTAAAAAAGAAAAAAGTCTTAGCAAGAAAATAACTTTTAAAAGAAATTATGAATTTAATGATATAGCTCCAAATATGCAAAAGAGAAGGGGCAAAATAAAAGTAATCAAGAATCTCATGATCACAGTAAGAGATTTATTGCACCCATCTCAATAACTAGAAGATTAAAGAATACCAAACTTATTAAAACAGATTTAAAGAGTTCAATTTACTGTTTTAATCTAATAAAAGGAGATGTCATATAAATAATCTCCAAGTACATTGTCATTTTTAATAAATTTACAATGTTTGCTTATAAAAAAGTGTACTATTTTGGTGGATATAGTGTTCCATGTGCATACATACATATTTTATAAATATTCAGCATGTGCTTATATAAAATGTGAAGTCTCTATTTATTCAGTGCACAATTAATATAAGCATAAATTAAGCATTTATGAAAACTGACAAAGTAATTGGTCAAATGGTAGTTCAGAGAACACATATCAAAGAGACCATGTTCTTTGCAGAAATCACATAAAAATGAATTTTTAAAAATCTCTTTCATTTGGAAACTTAAAAAATCACATTGTAAGTAATTTAGAGTTGTGAAATGGAAATTAGAAAGTAATTTTAAAGGAAATTGAATTAAAATAATATATTACACACTCAAACTTGTGAGCTTCAACTGAAGTGGTATTTAAACGGAAACTGAATTAAATTCGGATATAAAGAAATGTGCATATTTGTGAGAGAAAGGTGACTAATTTAAGAAATGAGAAAAATAAACTTAGGTTAAAGCCAATTAAAATTAAAAGAAAAATAAGTTTAAGATTAGAAAATAAGAAAAAAGTTAAAAGCAAAAGTTGCCTCTATGAGAAGACTAAGGAAATTGAAAAATTCTATCAAGACTGAATGAAAGAGAAGGCACAAACAATGTCAGGAGATAAAAGGAGCATGACCATACATCCATAGTGGTGACTTTTTTAATCTCCCAAGATGATTTTATGATAACCTTTGCCAAAAAATTCAAATACTAAATAAACAATTTCTGTACCTAAACTGATTCAAGGAGAAACAGAAAACAGATCCAAAAGCATTAAAACACCAAATCAATTAAAATATTTTCATATAAAAATACTACTTCGTGGTTTTGCTCCATAAAATCACTTTTGAGAAGCAGGGTGGGCGGGCAACCCACTTTTTGGTCCCTCTTCTGTCTCTCTTAGACAGAAACTATCTTTCTCTCAATAAATTTTTCCTACTCTAAAAACAAAACAAAACACTAGATTCAAGCTTCTAAAGAGTAATTCTACTAAGTTGCTTTTTTCCCATGATGCTAAGGCAAGTTTTATGTTTAAAAGCTTATCAATTTACAGATTCATGAGTTTAATGAGAAAATGTATACAATTCTGTCAATAACTGTTGATAAATATGAAATTTGAAAATTCATTAATGGATAAAATGATCATGATTTTCAGCTGACAACGAACCAAGAACTTAGAATAATATCACAATTAATGATGAAAATTCAGAAGGACATCTTCTAAATTGAGGAACAAGAAAAGGATGCCTGCTACCACCCCTTCTATTCAACACATTTTTGAAGGTACCAATCACTACAATAAAGCAAGAAAAACAAACAAAAGATGTGAGGATTAAAAAGGAGTAAACAAATAGTCATCAATACCATATGATATGATGATGCATGTAGAATTACAGCTAATAAAGACTATATGTTATATCTACTTTACAGATTGAACAGGAGGAGACAGAATGTGTGAAGCTTCACAGCTATTCTATACTACCTTCATTATTCTTTGTCTCTGACAATGATACCACCATTCATCCAGTTATATAAGGTAGAAAGCGAGAAGTCAACGTTTTCAACAACCTCTTCCTAACCATGCTATGTCTAGTGCATCACCAAATCTGTCCATATCTCCTCCAATGACCTCTGAATGGATATTTCTGTACTCCTTATTTACCTGGGACTTGCTGTGAGATATGATTGCTCCTAAATGCTTTTTTTTTTCAGTGTTGGTGATTGAAAAACACAGAACTTCATGCAAGCTAGGCGAATGCTCTACCACTAAACTATACCTTTCCCCTTGCTTTACAAATTTATCCTTCATAACAACTCTATAAAGTGTCAATTATCATCATTCTCATTTTAAATATGAGGAAACTAAGGCACACAGAGTGTAATCAGCTTCCTCCAGTAGACAAAACTAGTGTAAGAATTAGGGTGTGGACTCATGCAGGCAGTCTACTTCAAGGGCCCATAATTTGCTTACTTCTTGTCTTTTCTTTTCTTTTTTGGTACTGGGGATCAAACCCAGGGTCACTTTATAACTGAGCTACATCTTCAGCCTTTTTATTTTTAGTCAGGGTCCCATGAAGTCACTAAGCTGCCCAGAATGGGATCTAATTTAAGATCCTCCTGCCTCAGCCTCCTTAACTGCTGAATTTAAAGGTGTGCACCACCTCACCTAGCATACTTTTCCCATATCTAATATTTCTCTATTATTCAACTTGAATAATTTTGCAAAAATATAAAACTGGTGATATAATTCCACTACCCAAATATTCTCATTATTTATTTGTAAATCAGGAAAATTACAAAAACCTTATCCTGACCAACAAAGCCCTACATACTAGGATTCCTACTAACTCTCCAGGTTTATCTATCAATTTCCTCATCATTCAAGTCCTAATAGTTTTCTAGTTATGCTACCCCAAACCCCATGCCAGGGCCCTCCCACATGTGCTTTCTTTTGCCTCTTTTCTCCACCTGATTAATGTCAACTCATGGTACATGAAACAGGGAAGTGGTGGACTACCTGAGGGAGACGAATTGGAAGCCCTCTACATATGTGTGGTTTGGCTTAGGTTTCATTTTCTTAAACTTAGATACCATTCCCCTGAAAAGAGGCATACAACAGTAATATCAACATTCAGTTCCAGTAAAAGATGATGTGTATTAGAAAATGTTAAGGACAAGCAGATCCCTGTGAGAAGGTGAGAAGACTTTACAGAGTGATGCAGGTCCATGAGGGAAAGGGAGTGTTCTAGGCAGAAAGAATTCAGCAGGCAGGACAGGGAGCTAGAGGGAGTCAGGATGACTCAGTGAAGGACAAGATAAGATGGAGCCTGGGATTGAAGGCTAACAAAATGTCAGACCCCAGAATGGGGACACAGTAGCCAAGGCCAGGGCTCCAGTGACCTGATAAACAAGGCTCTTGCATTAAACCAGCAGGATCCTCCTGTCCATGAATATAACAAAAACAAGGTGATGGATAATCAGTACCAGCAAGCCTCTGTTCATACTCCTCTGAAGAGTGCCTTTTTTCTGCTTGTACTGATAATTTTAGAAAAGTTATAATTAATGGTGCTTGCATGAATATTCTGGCCACATACCCTGAGTTCCTATATGCCCACTTCTAAGTCAAACTTTCCTGCTTGTAACCCCATAGGGTGATCTCAACTTGGCCCAGAGTGGTCTGAGATGTAGTCATTTTTGTGTATAAAAACCCCTAGACAAAAAGTCCCTGTGGCAATGCGTTCAGTTTCTCACCTGCTATTGGAAGCTTTCTGCTTTCACACTACAATAAACACTTTTGTTCATTTCTCTCTTAATTCTCTACCTTGTAATTCTTTCTGGGTTGAGGGAAGAACCCACCAGCAGAACGGTAACACTTCATGTATCATTTCAACTATCACTGCCTCAAAAAAGATTTTTTTCTGGATTCCTCTATTTCAACTCAATGTGAATTTCCCCTTCAGAGAATTTAGTAAAAGTTTAGTTTTATATTTTGTGTGCTTGTATTACTTATGAACGTTTGTACCATCATACTGCATTGAAGGACAAGAATAATATGGTTTTTTTTGTTTGACTGTATTATAAGGTCTTAGCACAGTGCCTGATATAATACAATGTAAATGTAAAATAAGTATTTCCAAAAGAAAAGAAGATGAGAAAGAAGAAGAGAAGGGAGAGAAAAAAGGAGGTCAGTTTGGAGGGAGAAAGAAGAAACCAGGCCTCTTGAATCTAAGTTTTCCTGATGTCAAAGGGTCTGCTATGTCATTTCATATGCTGTAAACTGAAGTAGATTTCAAAAAGTATGTACAGTCTTATTTTAAAACTCTTTAAATTTTTTGAGCATTTTTGATATGACAAGTTCTATGCTATACTTATGTTTGTATCATTGAATAAGATTTTTAATAATAATTTTTGGAAGCTAGTATTGTGGATGCTTATAAAATGTCACTTGTACTTTTTTGGTATTGTCTAATTAATGTACATTTTCTTTGCAGTAGAGGAAAGATAATTCTCTAAAGAAATGTATAGTCTAAAAGAATTGATTCACTCTGCAGAACTACAAACTGACATATACAGAATTCATAGTCCCCCTCCTCAATGATATTTTCTTCTGCTGATTCTTGGGTCAGAGGTTTTAGATGTCATATCTCCCTTTAAGAAAAGATTAGCAAATAAATGTTTGTAAAAAATTTCTAGACTAGTATACCATTCATTTTTATTTATAGTTAAGTATCCTTGTACACTGCTTAAAAGGAAGTTGCAAAGATAGCACAGAGAGGAGCCGAGGATTTAGCTCAGTGGTTCCGGTGGCTGCCTCACAAGCACAAGGTCCCAAGTTCTATCCCCGGTACCAAAAAAAAAAAAAAAAATGGTAGCACAGAGAGTCCTATACACTCTTTACCTAGCTTCTTCTAATGTTATTATCTTGCATAACTATGGCATATATATGCAAACTGAGGATTTAACCTTGTCACAATACTTTTAAATAAAAAATGTATTCAAATTTCACCATTTCCCCCCACTAATGTCCTTTTCCAGTACTAAATCCAAGTCAGAATTGTCTCAGCATGTGTCCTTAAACTTCCGTAATCTGTGACAGTTATTGGGACTTTTTCTGTGTGTGATTTTGACACTTTTGAAAAGTACTGGTCAGGTATTTCTAGAATATTGGTCAGATAAATCCTCTATTTGGCTTTGTTTGCTGTGTTCTCATGGTTAGACTGAATATATATTTTTTTCTTTATTCTTTTTGCTTTTTGCAGTAATGCAGATAGCACAAAGTGCCTAGTACATGCTAGACAGACACTACCACAGTGCTATATCCCCAGCCTTCTAAATTTTACTTTGGGGGAGGCAAAGCCTTACAATTTTGCTCAAACTGGCTTCAAAATGTATGATCCTCTTGCCTCAGTCTCTCAAGGAGCTGAGATTACAGGCAATTACCACTGCACTTGGCTGGATTTTTAAAGAGAATGCCATTGAAGAGTTGTGCCCATCTCAGTGCAACATAGCAAGAAGCACATAATATTAATCTTGATCTCTTGGTTAAGCTCATGTTTTTCCACTGTGAATTTACTATATTTTATTTATAGCCAATATATATTTGGGGGAGGAGAGTTGATGTTAATCTCCAAGTCTCCTTAAACTTTTACCTACTAATTTCAATATTCATCAATTTGTTCTATGAAATTATCACAAGTTTGAACTGGTACAACAACCACCATAATCACCATAACTGAATAGAAACTAATCCTTTATTTATACCACTATGAACTCATGGACATTTATTATACTCTTTGGGACATAACACTATCATAAATTGTTTCTAAAATTGTCCACTTTTGACCACAGGACACTTTTTTGGGGTTAACTACTGTGTTCTTTGACATAACATCACCCTTCTTAAAGAAAACACCTTAATTCCTGGTACCAGGATGATCCTGTGTTCTTCCTAATTCAGCTCAAGAACCAAACATTTTTCCATAGATCCTGGGGTTTTTAAATTGGAGATGAGTATGTAGAAGCCATGATCTGCATATGTATGGTTATTAGAGTATCTTTTTAGGTCCTCTTAAAGGATTCAACTAGGCATATAAGAACATAAACACACACGCAAAACACAGCTCTGCATCTATCTATATATCTATTTATTCCTCCTTCAGTGTCCACAGGGGATAGGTTCCAATATGCTCAGTTCCCAAAATCTGCAGATATTTCAGTCCTTATATTAAAAAGCATGATATTTGCATATAACCTATATATATCCTCCCATATACTTTTGGTCATCTTTGTATTACTTAGAATACATAATACAATATAAATGCTATGTAAATAGTTGCTATCTTTTCCTGTTTAGGGTATAACAATAAAATGTCCATACATATTCTGTGAAGATGAATTTTTTTTCTAATACTTTCAATCTACACTTGGTTTAATCTGTGAATATGGAACCCACAAGTATAGAGTTGACTATATGCATATAGGAATATACATTATACAGTGTGTTATATATGTGTGTATGCAGATAGATGAATGATAGGTAGACAGATAAATGCTCAGAAATTATTAATACTAAGTCCCGTGACTCCAATCCAGCACCACAGGGATCATTGTATCGTTTTCCCTTTGCTTATTTGTAACTTTTTTTACCAATACTGAGAAATCTGGTTTTAATTATCTACCAAATATTTATTTGTTCAATAATACTATCTATGCACACAGTTTCAAAAATGCTAACCCATAGATAGATAAGAAATCAGATTAATCAAGTTTTAAAACACAAATGCTTCCAAGAGGTACAGAGGCACTAAACTAATTTATGCTAATGTATCTGTGCCTAATTAGTGGCAACTTTGGCAGGGGTAGCATAGAGCAGTAGAAACTGAAATGATGAGGTTTTGATTAAAGATAAGATGGGGCAGGAATGAATGGACACAGAAAGGCAGAGGCAATGTTGCTTCTTTCATTCTTTGACTGAGGTGCAAATGTTATCATGTGTCTCTCAACCTGGCCCATCTCTATGATATCAGCCCAGTCAAAGATACATGACAACAAATACCTGGCTTTTGGAAAAAACATATGGTATGGTAGTGAGTAGCAGACATTAAAATACATATCTGCTTGTGGTACTTCGGGTGCCTTTGGCAACTTTGATTTACATCCAGCAGACATGATCTGGCATTTGCTAAAGTATTGCTTAACAAAGGGAAAGAATGAAAAGCAGTTAAAAAAAAAACCACACTGTTAACCATTAGAAAGAAGATTTCAAGTACTACAGAGTGGATGGAGACACATCCCTAATTGTTATTCCATACAGTAACCAGCTTTCTGTGTGGATTAAGGCACCAATAAATATTTCAGACAGGCTTCCATGAAGCTAACCTTCCCATACCTTCACCAACTTAGACTTGATTTTACACAATTCAAGAGGCTGAACTAACAGAAACTTCTATACACTCCAAATCAATAGTTGTTTACCATTATTATTACCACATATGACAATCTATCCTCTTTCCTGTATATACTTTCCAGAAAAGCCAAAACATTGCAAAAAATATTTTTCAGTTGCTAGTTGTGATGAAATATATGTGCTTTCTTGAATCGTGTACACTTGTGTTCAAATACGGACTGTAACACCTGGTCCTTGAAATTCATTAAGCCTCAGTTTCCTTGTCTATAAAACATCTGTCTCATTTTGTGGTAGAAACAGCCTAGATGTTGACCAGTCTCACCTTCTCTGCATGACTATAGGAATATATTATGTTTCCTATGTGCTCCCCTGAAATTAGATTGTGGTATTTGCTTGGATTCTAGATGATATAAATAAATTTCTGAAGACATCCCCCACAGATTTCAGTTCTCTTCTTTCAAAGATATTTTTGTCTCTCTATAAGGCACAAGGAAGAGAAAGAAAGCCACCAAATGTATACGACCTCAAACCCAAAATGGTCCTCAACCACAAATTATTTTCTTTTCATAGAAACATCAAAGATTCTGTTATTTGTGTCATTACTTGGAATGGATGAGTGGGTTCACTCAAAATTTTCTCATATGGCACTCCATTTAACAGCACTAAACATTGGCTCTGAAATCTTAGTAATTGCTGAATTGTCCCAATGCAAGTGTTTTAAATGCCTACATATGCTCAGGTTTTCACCTATGAGAAAATTGTCTACCATTGAAAAAATATTGAAGCAACAATGAGGGGCAAAATAAAGACCCTTTAAGATTATGTGCCATGAGCTCCATTTGTGTAATGCACCACTGATAGGACTTTTCCCATTCATAAAACACATATATTAAACCTTGCCCTGAATACTTTGGAACAATGAGTCTCTAAGTCTAGTCCTTGGACCCACAGTAGCAATTCCACAGGGAAACTTGTAGAAATGTAAATTCTTAGGCCTCACCTATGACCTGCTGAATCAGAAGCATGGAAGGGTGTAGCTCAGCAAGCTTCCTTCCTTGAGGATTACCACCTTACCTATACTGTGAAGATAACCCAGTATTACAGCCTTCCTTCTAGATCCATAGGGGATTGATTCCAGGACCCCACCTCCTACGAAAATTGTAGATTCTCAAGAAGATATAATATTTGCACATAATTTAAGCACTTCTTACACTACACTTTAAAGTTTATATTACATTAACACCGAATACAATGTAAATGTTATATAAATAGCTATTATACTCCATTGTTTAGATAAAAAACATAATGCTAGATAAAACATTCATTATGGAAACAACTTTCTCCAAATATTTTCTACCCACAGTTGGCTGAAACTACAGATGCAGAATCTGAAAACACAGAGGGATGTTTGTACTTAAGAGTGATGGTGGTGGTGGTGATGATGATGTCTAATACTTGTAAATAGTTGATATTATCCTGGCAACATGCAAACTACTTAGAAGAGATTA
The DNA here is from genome assembly GCF_053883595.1 of Heterocephalus glaber. Taxonomy (NCBI): domain Eukaryota; kingdom Metazoa; phylum Chordata; class Mammalia; order Rodentia; family Bathyergidae; genus Heterocephalus; species Heterocephalus glaber. The sequence goes on along the minus strand of NW_028258441.1, from coordinate 2,679,964 downwards.
TTAGGTTATTTTATCATGGCAGCAGTTTTAATAAGTATTATTATTATTATTTCACATAATGTATGAAGAAACTTAAATTTGAAGTATTTTTCCAAGTCTAGACAGCTAGTGAGTGAAAATATGGTTTGGAAAATTAAGTGTGACTTTAATGCCCATTCCATTAATCAAATATAGCTTAGAATTATTCTGTGCAATGCCTAAAGATGCTCAATCCTGATTTCAAATTGGCATTTGTCATTAGGGATTGGCAATGCCAAAGCACTTAACTTGGAAATAGAATCTCTATATACAGTGTCTCAAAAGTTTTATATAAATCAGTATTTTTAATTGAATATAATCTTCCCAAGTTATGATTTCATTGTGTATTATACTTTCTATTCTTCAATAAATAGTGGTTCCTAACACTTGCACTTTTAGTTTTTTTGCTTATCAGCTTTTCTGTCAAACATTCACTAATCTGTAAATAAATGCAGAAATGCACTGAGGAGTTCTGAAACTTTCTGTAATTATTTAGTTAAATGAAAAAGATCTTAAAATACAAATAATGACCTCTTATTTGTCAAATATCTGTTTTTCTTAAAGCTGAATATTGCTTTATGGTATTTTTAATTAACTATAAAAGGTTGAAAAATAATACTCTAGAACAAATTAATTTTATTCATCCTGAATTATACGAAAGCCAAACAGAATTATATGAAAACCTCCTAGGAGTTAAGCCTCCACTCAGCCTTTAAGAGTTTACAAGAATATAACCATTCTTCAAGTGAAAAGTGTAAGGAAAATTGCTTGTCTCTTCTAAAGAACTTATTTGATTGTGACCAAGTGGAGTGAGAGTTTTGAGGGTTTGTTTTGCTGTGGGCTAGGAATCAGATAAATACCCTAAAAACTTCTGGGGTAAAAAGTATTTCTACCTCCCCCCATGTGCACCTTAATCTCCTTGGTAACCTAAATGCCTGCACATTAACTTACAACACTGGATTTGTCATCATAATTACACTGCAAAACAGCCCTTCTCTCAAGGAAGGTCATAGAGGCTATAGAGCAAAATGAGCAAGGGCAACACAGTTCCTGAGAGGCTCCATTGATAAAACAGGGGTAAGCATGAATGCAGCATTATTCTTTCTGAGGAAGTTCTGAAAAGTTTGACCTCAGTGGAATGGGTGCAAATTTGCATAATGCTTCATTTCCTTAGAGCAACTCAGGGGTTGCTAACCATTACATGAGGCCAGTCAACATCACTGGAAAGATTAATGAGAACAGGGTATCATTGCTTTCAAATAGACAGGAGTCAAGCCAAGGTCCCTGTAAGATTTATCAAGGAAAAGATGTTTGCTTATTGGAATGAGTGACTAGTCTCTCAGGTTGACAGGGTAAAAGGACACCAATTACACATCTCTAAATATTGATCTCACCAGTAAGTTTCCTTTATGTTAAGCAATGGTAGATAAGGCATGGAATGGATAACATTTGTAAAAACCTGCTGGCTTAAACATTTAGCAATAACAACAATATGAAAAGCCTTTAGCCAATGAAGAGTTATTAGTCCCTCTTATTATCACAGAAAGGAAATAAAAAACAGAAGGAAAGAAGTATTCATTTTGCTCCTGAGTCCTGGCTCCAATTCTCTTCATGAGTAGTATTTTGATAAATTGATTGATTTGGCTCCTTAAAGGAGCATTAAATTAGCCTCGGGACTTAGGCAGAAGTGAGATGGAGGACTTAACCCAAACAACCTCAATGAAATGATATTTCATTGATATGGGCAGTGAAGTCTTCAGCAAGGAACAATCTCCCAAAGATGTTAGTAGATATTCACAGAGAATGTTTTACATTCACTGACTCCTCCTGCTCTGAACCCATGCCCTAATTTAGAATCCAAATGACAGCTAATGATATCAGCTCCCAACCCAATTTAAGGATGATGAAGTTTGAGATTGGCCAAGGAGGGGAGAAAAATAAGCAGGTAAAAACACAAAAAGCTAGTATTTTTTTTAGAATGTGTTGACTTTTGGGGGGTGTTTCCAATTAACTACATCATCCCAATTAACTACATCATTATGGTGGAGAGGAATGGACACAAACAATTTGTTCAAACAAATTGTTCAAAAACAATTGACATGACTTCAAGTTTCTCTGATCAAATGTCCACACCTGGATGAAGGACCATAGTTAGCAAGACAGACTCCATATTGCTGCTTGACCCACCTGCCTGCCCTTTAGATGAACTCAGAAGGAGGAAGCTTAAAAATCTCCTCCCCTTAGAAAGTCTCTTTAGAAATAAAAAGTAATCAACTGTTGTTTTACAAATGTTCTAACAGCAGGACATTCTGCTTCTGTACCTTTCGCTTGCTTTGCCAGTTCTATCCCATAGGGGGGCCTAGAAACTGTTGGCCTCAAAGGTGTATAAAACATGTTTGTCTCCCCCCAGTCGGGGCTCAAGTCCGATGCTCAGCCTGGGTCCTGGCTGGCAATAAACTCCTGTGTGGATTTAATATCAGTCTCTGTTGTTTCTCTCTCTCTGGGCCTAACATTCTTGGAGGCCCCAGCAAGATAGCCAGCTGCTCTGGAGCTTATTATCTTGGAGCCATTGTTTCTTTTTAGGAGAGACCAGGATCGTACATCAGCAGTGCTTGGCCCCTCTAGACACCAGTCTGCAGAAGGAGAGGCCACCCTGATGGTATTCTGGGGCTCCAGGTAGGCCGGTCCCAGTCAGGCCCTATCGCAGATCAACCAACCCACAGTAGTTTATCGGGAAAGCCTCTAGAGGTAAGAATCAAATGATTTTTAGTGCACTGTGGGCAGATAGGAGGAAGATGAATGTGGCACAGGTTCCCCTATCTAGAGTCTCTTCGCAACAGCAAGCAGACTCACTGGGTCGGAGTCCTCAGAAGGGTGACTCCCTGGGATACGGCCCCAGAGGTTTTACTTGGCCAAAGTTTGTCTTTGTCTGTTTATTGTTGTCTGTCTGCTTGCTCTGTGTGCCTTTTGTGTTTTCACAGGCTAAAATTATGGGTTGCTCAGAGTCCACAGAAGGAATTCTACTTGACTGTGTTTTGAATAACTTCAAAAAAACTTATTCCACAGACAGGGAAGATGAATATGACATGAAATTTTCTAAAGGCAAATTACGAACCCTGTGTCAATTAGAATGGCCCAGTTTCAGAGTCGGTTGGCCCCTGGTGGGAACTTATTCTATGCACATTGCTCACAAGGTTTGGAATGTGGTCACGGGAGTAGGGGCCCCACAGGTCCCAATCAACCTTTGGCACTTGATCAGGACAGGACTACAGTCCATCAGCCCTGTCTTCCTCCTCCCTTTTTCCTTTAAAAGAGACAGAGCCCAGGGGAGGATTGATTTATACCCCTTTTACAACTAGTGATCTTTACAATTGGAAACATCAAAATCCCCCCTTCTCTGAGAAACCTCAGGCATTAATCTCTCTTCTTGAATCTGTTTTTCATACCCATCAGCCAACTTGGGATGATTTCCAGCAGCTTTTACAGATCCTGTTTGGACCATATTCATCAACAGGCAGTCAAAGAGGCCCTGGGGCCAAACCCTGGGTCACTCCTGGAACCCCAGGGTATTCGGCCAGGGCTGAGGCTGCGGTTCCATTGTGGTGCCCTGAATGGGACCCCAATGATGATGATGGTAGGAGGAGGCTGGGGACCTACCACCAGCACTTATTAGGGGGACTCCAGGAAGCTGCCAGAAAGCCCACTAATTTGAATAAGGTGAGGTTCACCAGGGAAAAATGGAGTCTCCAGCTGCCTTTTTAGAGAGACTCTTGGAAGCCTATGGAGCTTTCACTCCTATTGATCCAGAGGCTCCCGAAAATGCAGCAGCTTTAAATTTGGTCTTTGTTTCCCAGTCGGCCCCAGACATTAGAAAGAAATTACAGAAATTGGAGGATTTGAGGGAAAGAATAGGACTGAACTCCTGAACATAGCCCAGAAAGCTTATGATAACGATGATGCCCCTGAGGAAGTCCTAGCCAAGAAACTGAGGAAAGTCACTATTGCTGCACTCCAGGCACAAGAGGCAGTTCCTCTGGACAGAAAAGGAAAAAGCCACCTTTTTGGCTTTAAAGAAAGCCTTAGTGTCAGCACCAGCCCTGGCCCTACCTGATGTCACCAAGCCCTTTCAGTTGTTTGTGGCTGAACCAAGGGACATAGCCAAAGGAGTGCTAGCTCAGACATTAGGGCCTTTGAACAGACCTGTGGCCTACCTATCTAAAAGACTTGACCCTGTGTCAAGTAGATGGCCTACCTGTTTGAGGACAGTTGCAGCCACCGCCCTCCTCATCAAGGAGACAGATAAGCTCAGCCTGGGACAGGACCTGGTCATCACTGCACTCCATGCAGTGGAGATGTTGCTGAGAGGAGCCCCAGAACAATGGCTCTCCAACGCCCTCCTGACTCAGTAGCAGGCCCTGTTACTGGATGCTCCACACATCAAATTCCCCCTGGGAAATGACCCTCAGTCTGGCCACCTTACTCCAGGACTCTGACTCATATGCATGCCCCTCCATGACTGTCTGGACACTCTGACAACTTCCACCACCAACTGCCCAGACCTGACTGACGTTGCCCTGCAACACCCAGATGAGACCTTCTTCACCAATGGAAACAGCTTCATGGAAGACAGAGTCAAGTATGCAGGGGGCGGCCATAGTCAGTCCAGGAAGACAGGTACACTGGGCACAGGCATTAAGCTGGGGGGCTTCAGCACAAAGGGCTGAACCCTGAGGTTGGGTCGGGACAAGGGCGTAAACATCTTCACTGACAGCTGGTATGCATTCACCACTGCCCATGTGCATGGCGACATCTACAGCCAGAGAGGGCTATTGACATCAGAAGGAAAACATTAAAAAAAAAATTTGGCCTTATTGGAGGCAATTTGGAAACCCAGGGCATTGGCCATTATTCATTGCAAAAGCCACCAAAAAGTGACAGCTTCGAGGCCCGTGGTAACCGACAGGCTGATGATGTGGCCCAACGAGTGGCCAGAGAACCAGTGGGGCCAATAGATATTCTGCCCATCTGACCCTTTGGCCACCTGCTAGAAAGACCCACATATACCCTGGAAGAGGAAGAGGAAAACCAAAAGCGAGGGGGTACAAAACTGGACTCAGGCTGGTGGAAAGGGACAAACAAATGAATTTGTCTCCCACAAGCTCTGGGTGACAACTTGTTCATCAGTTACATCATTTAACTCACCTGGGACTAACCTAAAAAGACTAACAAGCTCTAAGTTTTCAATCCCAGGACTTACCTCTATGGTCCAGGACATCAGTTCCAGGTGTCAGGTGTGTGCACAGGTAAACTCCAAGAGGAGACTAAGGAGCAAAGGACTACGGGGAAGAGAGCCAGGGAAACATTGGGAACTTGATTTCACCAAAATAAAATCCAGCAATAGGTTCAAATATTTACTGGTATTGGTTGACACCTACTCAGGTGGGTAGAACTTTTCCCCACTCATGGAGAATCAGCCAACATAGTAACTAAGGTTTTGCTCCAGGAGATAGTTCCCCAATTTGACATCCCTCATTACCTGGGGTCCGACAATGGGCCTGCCTTCATGGCACAGATATCCAAATTGTCAGCAAAGGCACTACATATAGATTGGAAGTTACACTGTGCTTATCACCCACAAAGTTCAGAGCAAGTGGAAAAGATGAATAAAACCCTGAAAAAAAAAAAACCCTGTTCTAGAAACTGGCAGTAGGTGACCCGATCTGCTTCCTCTAGCCTTGTTAAGAGTTAGATGTACCCCATATGTTGACAAGTTTACCCCTTTTGAAATCTTGTATGGGAGGCCTCCACCACTCCTCCCTAAGTTAAACCTTGAACAGATAACAGAAAATTCTTGTGTTTCTTTACTTCAGTCTCTTCAAGCCTTACAGATTCTTCAGAGTGAGATCCAGGCTACAATACAACAGGCTTGAGAAAAACCCTTTACGACATTCCAGCCCCATGGCTTCAAGCCAGAAGACCTGGTCCTGATATGCTTGGTTTGCTTGCACTACCGAGCGCTTGACTAAATACATTCCCAAATCAGTCTTGGTTACCCAATCTGCCACTTTATTTTGTGTCACCATGTATGTTGTTCCACAAGTCTTGTATAAAAAAGGGGGCCGTGAACATCTGGGATTAACCACTGAACACTATAGGAGTAAATGGGCTGCCCCCATTTTTGTGCCCATTCTGGTGGAATTAGGAATAGCCAGGTCAGGGGCTATTGGAACTTCCTCCCTGATCCTTCAGGACACAAATTTTAAAGCCCTAAGCCACCAAGAAGCCAGAGATTTGGGTCACCTCAAAGACTCGATCTCCAGATTTAAAAAACCAGGTTGATTCCCTAGTTGAGATGGTCCTACAAAATCAAAGGGGACTTGACCTTCTGTTCATGAAACAAGGAGGGTTATGTGTAGCCCTAGAAAAAAAAAATCTGTTGCTTCTATGCTAATGATTAACTACCCTAGTTTCTGCTGTAACAGGCCCCCTAGTTATCTTCTGCTTTTGCTCCTGGGACCTTGCATTATAAATGCTCTGACTAAATATGTTAGACAGAGGGTTGATGCAGTTAAACTGATGGTGTTGAGACAAAATTATGAGATTTTAAAAGTCTTTTTTAAAAAATCCAAAGAGTAAATACAGGAATCAAAGATTTGATTAAGTTACAAGAACCAGTGGGGAATGAAGGACCCTAGTTAGTAAGACAGACTCCATAGTCCTGCTTGACCCACCTGCCTGCCCTTTAGATGAACTCAGAAGGAGGAAGCTTAAAAACCTCCTCCCCTTAGAAAGTCTCTTTAGAAATAACAAGTAATCAACTATTGTTTTACAAATGTTCTAACAGCAGGACATTCTGCTTTTGTATCTTTCACTTGGTTTACTAGTTCTATCCCAAGGGGGGGGGGCTAGAAACTGTTGGCCTCAAAGGTGTATAAAACATGTTTGTCTCCCCCCAGTCGGGGCTCGATCTGCGGCTCGGGTCCCGGCTGGTAATAAACTCCTGTGTGGATTTAATATCGGTCTCAGATTGGTTCTCTCTCACTGGTCTAACACTGGACTTAAGAGAAAAAGCTGCTGTTGTAAGTGGCTTGGACAGAAATCACCGCAATACTTACGGTCACCAAAATAACAGTCACAGGAACTGAGCTCCCCTGAATGCAATTCCTAGTCAAAAGATTCCAGACTCTGAACGATATTCTATAAATTTCAATTAGCCCTGAGATAACCTCTTGGGACTTTTATAATTCATACCGCAGTTGGGGCACTTTTTCACAAAGAAATCTTGCTGTGAATATTTTGTGACTCTTCATCCCTAAGTTTGGAACAGCAGAACTGCCTTAATAATTGGATTGGGCATAGTGTATGGCTCTAAGGGTTTTCAAGTTTAGAATCTAGAAAAAAATTGATATAATCTCACTGCTATTTTTAAATAGGATGGACTAAACCAGAACCTCAATCTATTCCCTACACATTGATTGTGTTTGTTCTTAGGGTTTAGGGTTCATTTGATATCTATCATTTGGAATTTCAAGCTGAACTCTCTTTAAGGACAACTGCAATGGAAAATGAATAATACGAGAGCTGAGATTGTTTTGGGTAATTATAAACTCTTAGAAGAAAAATTATTCTGAACACGTGGTTAGCACTGCAGAATCTATATGCATTGAGCTCTCAGTGCTTAGGGTGAGCCAGGAAGACTGAAAGGATCCAATAATTGATTCTTTATGAGTGAATAGGTAGTACATACAACATTGTAAAGATGTAGGGCTAATTCTGATGTGAATACCAAAATGTTCTTTTAGCCCAATGCATATATATCTGAAGTAATTTTCACTTTTATTCATTATCTGAGAGAGACAATCAACAAAAAAGAAATCCTAAAACCATCATCATGTTCACAAATAAAACATTCTAATACTTCTAACTCTTCAAGGAAACTGGGTTTGCCTGACTATAGAAGCAGAAGAAATTGATGATTGGTTCCTGTAAGACAGGAGACACAGGTAAAACAAAATTGTAATAGAAGGGATGGAGGTTAAAAGGAGGGTGGGGCATGTAGCTCAGTGGCTCTTAGCCTGCCTGGCAAGTGCAGGGTCCTGAGTTTGATCCCTGGTACAAAAAAAAAAAAAATTGAAAACAAATTAAAATATAATCACTTAATTATTTTATTCTCCCTATGGTATTTGTAATAGTTAAGGGAAATAAAAATTCTTTCACTCCAGTTTCTCTTCTCTGACTATATATATGCTACTTTCGCCTCTGTGTTTTCTTAGTGACTTCCATATCAATTAGCATCAACATCTCCATTTTCACATCTACGATATAGGAAAAGAATTGGCTATGACAGCAAAGAAAGCTATCACACAGTTTTTGCCCTGATAGAGTGTAAACTATTTGGATTGATTTTTCAGGACAATGACAAAGACAAGATATTTACTTATCTTTCTCTTCTGTGTTCATACCTGGCACAGGCTATTTTAACATTGTCCCAGAAAATTACCTATTCTATGAAGTATAACTATATGGTTATACTTTCTCATATGGTTGTTGTTACTATTCTATCAATAATAACATTTACTGGCTAGAATTCATTGACCTTATGCATTTGACACATTTCCAAGGGTAACAGTTAAGATTATGTCCAACAGAAAAAACTCAGAATTTCAAAATCATGTCTTAATTATAGACATTCTTTCATCACCTTCCTTGAGAATGGTCAAATACATGAATTCTCAAAATAAATATTCCAAAGTAATAACTATAGACAACAAATTAAAACACTTCAAGTGAAAAAGCAATTTAGTTAATAGACTTACAGCTCTCCAGCCTCTGTGATAAAGGACATGACAAAATTTTCTACCTTCAACTTAATATTGAACACTAATTAAAGCAAAGACTGAACATCCTATCCAGTTCACCATGTCTGGCCTTTCCACTGTGGTGGCTTTTCTAGTTTGATTTTTTAATCTACAGCTCACTCTTCACTGCCTAATGGAGTTAGAAGACAATGCACTTTCCACAAAAAATGGCCTAAACAGACACTCATATGCAACCACAAGACAAACAAGATTTAAAGGACAAGAAAAAAGGGACTTCTTGATTTTAATCCTCCATTTCTCTCACATCTAATCCTATTATCTTGAAGAAAATATTATTTAGTTGTAATTAGCAGTGATAAAATGCCTTTCTTTCTCAGAACAATCTCTTCAGCATCTCTCATTACTAGTTACTTGAGTTTTTGAAGGTTGATCTGTCATTTAAAAAATTCTCAATCCCGAGTTACTTCAGGCTTCATGTCAGCTGCTTTAGTGATATCTGAGGCTGGGCAGTGCACTCTTTCTCTCCTCTCCTCTCTCTTAAGGAGGAATGTCAACTTGACTGGCTTGGAAGCTTCCCAGAGAAATAGTAAAGCACACTTCTGGGTATGTCTGGATGCATCATGGAGGGAGGCACAACCTTAATGTCTAGTTCTGGAACCTTCACCCTTCCTCTCTGGTACTATTACACTTCTGTGCTTCCTACCAGACATAAACTAAGCAGCTTTGTTCCACCATGCTCCTCAGCCATGATGTTTATGCCTTGGAGCAAGCTCACCATAGACTGAATCCCATTAAAAAGTAAGCCAAATAAATCTCTCCTGCTTTAAATTGTAGGTGTTGGGCATTCTGTCCCAGCAATAGTGAAGTGCACACACACACACACACACACACACACACACACACACACACACACACACGAGTGCTAAATGGAAACCACATAATGAAGAAGGTATTTGGAGGACCATGCAAAACTTTCCTAAAACTCAGTTCATATTCCTATGACCCAAAGCTGTGCATAACAATCAACCTCTAAGTAGCTGAATACCGAAGTGACCAAAGCATTGTGACTGGAATAGAAATAGTCAATCAAAAGTGGTTCTCTTGGGCCGGGGATTTAGCTCAATGGTTTCACCACCTGCTGTGCAGCTGCAAGGACCCGAGTTCGATCCCTGGTACCAAAAAAAAAAAAATGGTTCTCTCAAGCTGGTAGTGGTGGGGCACACCTATAATCTTGTCTCTCTGGGAGGCTCAGAGAGGAAGATCACAAGTTCAAGCCCAACTTGGGCAATTTAGTGACTTGCCAAGAGCCTGTCTCAAAATTTAAAAATAAAATAAAATAAAAAGGGTTGGGGATGTAGCTATGTGCAAAGGCCCAGGGTTCAACTACTAGTACAACCCAAAAGAAAAAAAATCATGTTCTTTCATTTGGATATAAATATTGATGACAGTTAAAATGAATTTCTTTCATGGCCCTATATCAGTTTGCTAGGGCTACCATAGTCAATTACCACAGGCTGGGTGGCTTGAAGAATGGAAATTTATTTTCTCACAGCTCTGAAAGCCAGAAATCCATAAAGAAGATGTAAGTAGGGCTAATTTCTTCTGAGGCTTTTCTCCTCCATGATTTGTGGATGACTGTTTTCTTCCTGTGTCTTATGTGGTCTTCTCTCCATATGTGTTTGTCCTAATTTCTTCCTATAAGAGCACCAGTCATACTGGATTAGGTCCTATGCTAATAGTTGCATTAACCTTAATTATCTTTTTATAACTTATCTCCAAATACAATGACTTTCTGAGGTACTAGGAATTAGGACCTCAACATAGGAATTTTGTGAGAATATAATTCAGCCCAGAAGAGACCCTGAAGTTACAAAGCAGTCCTTCTACTAATGTGGGAAATTCCAGCTTAATCCACAATATATCTCTTGTCTTGGTGTATATCCTGTTGTTATGACAAAGTATTTAAAACTGGATAGTTTATAACAAATAGATGTTTATTTTAGCTCATGGTTCTGGAGGTTGTGAAGTCCAAGAGTATGGCACAGGTGAGGATCTTGTGCTGGTTAAACTCATGACAGGAAGTGGAAGGGAAGTGGGCATATGCAAAGGAGAAGTCACATAAAAATAGGTGAGGCAAAAGATAAAGCTGAGCAAGCTAAAACAACCCATTCTTTGAGGAAAAAAAACACTCAAGAGAGGATATATATATATACATATAAAATAAACTGAAATACAGTTTAGAAATTGTATATGATTAATTCCAGTTTATAATATGTTTCATGATACAAAAATTTACCAGAAATGACAATTCAGAAAGGTGACTGAAAAAAGTCCAAAATGATTTACATTTAAAACTTCTATCATTCATCTAATTTTAAGCTCTTATGATCCAGCTTGGGTCTTACCAACAAATTTCTTAGGTTAGCTATAAGGAAGAAGTGCTTGGTCTATTTCTTTTTCATCTTTCTGCCTTTTGTTTATATTTTCTCCCTTCTTTCTCTATGTAGCCTCCATCCAGCTTCTCTGAAGTGGGTATGGGTTGGGAGGAGAAAGAAGAAAGGTGAGAGGGCCAAAAGCTCAAATACTGGCTACTTTGTTTATTTATATGGAATAGTTTTGAATATTTTATTTGTCCTCTGTTTTATTTTGTTTCTATTTTGCAACTTGCCACAACTTGCTGGGGACATTCTTGAGGTGAATTACTGTACCTGCTCAGCTTCTGCTCCTGAGAAATTAATGGTCTCTCCCTTCCCTCCAAGCAATCTCTTTTTGATGGGCTTACCATTTTCCAAAATGCAGTCTTCTAATAACATTCTCTTAGGACAATTATAATATGGCTTCTTTCCTTGATATCCTCTTAATCGACATGAAAACAATGAAAATTTGTCCCAACACCAATGAAAATATAGCTGGCACACATTGTGGCATTCAAACTCTGTTCTCGTTAAACTCCAGGGGCTGCTTATCAATTGCTTCATTAAATATTTTTTCCACATTCCACTCTTCCATTCTAGTATCATGGTAGCCCTGGGGCCCAAAGAAAGCTCCTATTTGGCCTGTGGCTAACAGTGGAAGGAAGAATTCCTTTTCTTCCCTCTTGCCAACTTTTCAGCACCCTATCCCAAATAGGCTCCAAACTCTCTTCTTAAAAATGTCCTCTCACCATGTCCTGTTAATCTTACTCTTACAGACAGTTTTGAGTCTTCAAAATGTAGGAAATCTTGTCACATTTCAATCTCTGAGAGAGTCAATCAGAATTCTGAAACAAAAAGTCATATCTCTTTTACTATCTTACTACAAAAGAAAAGGGACTCTGGCCAGAGATTTAGCTCAGTGGTCCCGGCACCTGCCTCACAAGCACAAGGTCCTGTATTCAATCCCTGGTACAAAAGAAAAAGAAAAAAGATTCTTATTGACTTTAAAATTATATAGGAAAATGTACAGGCCGTAGGGTCAACTTCCTCTAATTCCTTCTATAACTACATTTTCATCAGCTACTTTATCTGGAAATTATTTGTGCTTTGGTCTACATTTTTATTATCCCTGGGTGAATGAGTTCTTCTTCTGAATGTAATTCTATCAAATATGTTGATCAAATAAATATGTTTATTCATGTACTAAAAGTAAAACCTTTAAATCAGAGGAGACTTAAAATGTTTATTTGTGTGAAAACATTCACAACTTTGTGAGTGTTTAATAGTGTCTTACCTTGTAAGATATATTTAATAAGAAATTGTCATTATGAAGAAATTGTTTATAGAAAAACCATATACCACACAGCTGGAATAAAATCTCAAATCCACGTGAGCTAAGATCATGAGATAAAGAGATTCTTTTTCGCTGCTTCTTTCTGTCAAAGAGAAAGCAAGAAAAACCTTTTCATTAATATTATATGATAAAGGGACATTAATTCAGTATCCACTTTTTCAAAATAGTGCAAAACAAAAACAATCTTCTTCAACAACGATAAATATAATGTAAATATAAACCTAATCAATTCAAAGTCAAACTAATAAGATTACCTGCTTGTGAATATGATTCCATTTTATATTTCTATTATTAAAGACAGTTCAGTGGGTGTATGTGTTTATAGGGCAGAGTGCTAAATTAGTCTTTATACTGGAGAAGTCATGGTGAAGTACGGAGCCATGGTAAATTACCTGACAGGCTATTCTATTACCTCAGTTTCAATAGCTTTAAGCTGTGAAATTTGTTTTTTTAAAGCAATTTTAAGGACAGATAAGTTATGAGGCATCTTCAGAACCTTATTAATCTTCATCCTAGCAGTTCACTATCTTTCCTACACAGTAGAGCTATTTTGAGCTATTTTTAGCAATGACAACACTGAGATGATTATCTGTGCTACCAAGTTGACTTTATCTTTTTCCTTAAATTCTTGTATTGGTACATTTTAGGTATACAATACATTTGCATTTATCATTGGGTACTTGTACCTTTACATGATATATCTTGGTTCTTATTTTTCCCCATTTCCTGTCCTCCCTTCACCCCCTCTACCCTTCCATATTTACAAAGACTTTGTTTCCATTTTTTCCTTTTCTCATAATTTTTCCTTTCCCTTCTTTGGTTTCCCCTACCCCTCCCACTTTCCCTACCCCTTTGGAACTTTTCTTCCTATTTCCCATTTTCAATTATTCATTTTAATCATTATTTACACTTTCAGTTTCACACACCAGAGAAACTATTCGGTATTTACACATGTGTGTCCTATTTATTTAAGAGTATGGCCTCAGTATGCATCCATTTAGCTATAAATATCTCTAGTTTCTCGTTCTTTACCAAGTTTACTTTAAAGGTCAGTGTTCATTAGCATGCACTAATCTTTCATTCTTACATGTACGGATTTCCAAACACCTCACTGTGGAAGTAAAACAGCAAGGAAAAGGTAGAAAATATAACTAGAATTCATAGAATTGACATTCAAAAATACTCTGTTCTTCTCATTATATTTGTCTAAATTATGGAATTAAAATAGCCATGGTGTGAAGAGGCTAATTTTTAAAATATGGTATTAATTTAAGTAGTGAATGTTGGTTGTCACAGGAGACAAACACATTTTTTAAATAAGTAACTCAATTTGGGCTGGGGATTTAGCTCAGTGGCACTGTGCCTGCCTTGTAAGTATCAGGACCTGAGTTCAATCCCCGATACTAAAAAAAAAGTAACTCAATTTTTCTTTATCTGCTCCAACAATGACTTTCTATTTCTCATTCAAAAACTGATAGCATTTCTCACCATGAAATAAAAAAGAATAATGACATGTCAACAACTGCAGAAGCCAAACCTTAGAATCTTGATAGAAACAAGCCAGGAATAAAGGACTATGTTATATTCTTTTATTGCAGGAATCTATTTGTTTTATCCTTTACAATTTTGAGAAAAACAAATGAGGTCACATAGGATAAATTTTCCTTATATAAAGAGAAGGCATGTTTAAATTCTCAAAATAAAAAATGATCATTATCTCCTCACACACCACAAATGTGATAGCTAACCCTGAAGGAAATTACCATAGCATCCAACAAGTTGTTGGACAAAATCAACTTTAAACTGCCAACCTAGAAGATCCATGGTTAAAGAAAAATTTTCAGACCTTAATCTTAGCAACATGAATAAAACTAGGGTTTTTTCCACATGCAGTTTTGTATTAAATTTTTACCTTACTCAAGTTTCAATATTACTTTGAGTATCTAAATAATATCAAACTTGGAGATAATTTGTATAAACTTGTTTTCAGCAGAAATTACCTACACTAAAACAAATTTGGAATATTCTACTTTCCTTATCAAACTTACAACAGTTTAAAACAAGGATTCGTCACCTGGGGGTCAGAGGTGAATTTCTGGGAATAATAATAATAGTAATAGTAATAAGATGATTAGAAGCATTTTTCTGGGGCACTGAGTCATTGATTTTATAAGATTGTGTAAGGAAACGGTGAATCTACTAACATAAGAAGTACTAGTTTATAAGATCCCATTTGGAGTTATCAGTGGTTAAAAGCAAAATCTGGTTTATGTACTAGCATATTCATGATTCACTCTGGAGTCAAGAGACAGGACTCGACAACTAGAATAAGTAAGGAAGGCTTGAGTGTTTATATGGTGTCTTATAGGTGAGAACGAGTCCATGAAGGAGATCCTTGAAGCTAGTATAAATGCTACTAAGTCATTCAAAGAGTCTGAGTTAAAAAATAAAAAAGTGTATGACTTCACTTGCAACAGGTCCAAAGATAGGGACTTTGAGGACAATATATATGGATATAAAATAGTTCTTGACACTACTATCATAACAAAGCTGCCATGATGATGAAATACATATTTTTCATATTTCATATGAAAGTGAAATGTTTTGTTCATATTTGCAGTTCATAGCTCTTCCGTTAGATAAATTTCAGGTCTGTTTCATGTGAAAGCATTTCAAAAAGATTGATCAAAAGTTATAATCCAGTACTTGTTCATGCATAGAGTTACCTATATTGTTGTTAATCATTTATTAAATGCCCACATTATTCTCTAGAGAATTAATATAGACATGTCCCTGCAAGTGATCTCTGGTGGCTGAGAGAAAGGTAGAAGCATGTTGATTTCATTGTTCAATTGATTCATTAAGCACCTAGGTAGGATAGTTATAAGCACTAGAGAAATTCATGAAAGATCGATAAAACTTTGCCCATTAAGGTAATGATAATTGAACTGAAAAAAAGCATTCTATTTCCTTGGAGCTTGTTTGATATGTAACAGCACTGTACCTAATGAAGGAGCAATGCATTCCACTTCACTGTGTGTTTCTCAACTCATACATATTAGCTTTGGAATCTGGATATTCAATAAAAATTCTTCTATATACACATAACTTGTTCTGATATTACAGATCAAACCCTTTTATGCTATCTACCATATTTTAGCAGCTATCTGCTTTATTTTTTCCAAAATCTAAAGGTTATCTTAGGTGTACACTCAGAGAAAGATTAATAGATAGATAGATAGATAGATAATCTAAATCTCTGACCTCTAATCCTAAAATTTAAAAATTATTCTCAGAAATGATATAAATTGCTATTTCAGACATAATACTAATTTAAGATTCTAGATGAGAATGCCTTATTAAAATCAAAAAGAATATTTTCCCCATTATATTAAAATGTAAATCATATCACAAAGCTAATGCATTTAAAACATGAAAAAACTGTAATGAAATGTATCTCTCTAAAGCAGTGAATGGGAAGACAAATCAATCTGCAGCCAGAAACATGTTCCTCTATCTTGAACCTGTGCCGTCTGTTTCAAAAGATTACTTTATCTGACCCTTATGACCGAGCAAGTATGACAGTAAGTTAATGAAGCCCCATGGCTTACTGTGGAATTGGCCATCATCCATGAATCATTCATTTCAGAGTTTTGTCCATGGGATATGATACCGTTGTATGCATTTTATTTCAAGATTAGCCCATTTTTTTCTTGTTAGTATGTATCTTTAAACAAATCAACTAGGGTTTATCTCTCTCACAACCTTCCTTCATAAACCTGAAGATGATTAGAAATCTACTTTTCAGATCTTACTTATCCTGGAAAACCAATCTCATTTGAACATCTCCTTATTCTATTTAAAATACTTAATAATCTTGAATAGTCTTCTAAAATGTATTTACCTTCTTCTGGACATATGATTTTGTAAAATTTATTTAACCTCATTGGTCTCAATTTCCTCATCTTTATACACAATGTAGTACTACTCTGTCATAAAGAAAGATAAACTTAAGTAATTTGTAGGACAATGAATATACCTTAAGACCATAATGTTAAGTGGAATAAATCAGATAAACAAGTCTAAATATTGCATGGTTTCTCTTATGTGAAAAATCTAAATTATAAATAAAGAGAAAAATAAAAGTGATAATAGAAAATGGGAAGATAGATTTTTCTCAAATGGAAAGGGGTTCAAGAGATGGAGAGAGGGGAATGGAAAGAGGATAAAAAGTGATTAAGACATGTTATGTAGGTGTACCAGCTCCAAACAAGAAATGCAAACATTATGTGCTATGATCATGTACTAATAAAAATAAAACAATAAAATATACCTACTCCTTATAGGGTAACAATATTTAAATTAGGTCAATTATGTAAAGATACTTCAAGTTCCTAGCATATAAAAAGCATTCAATGAATTGTAACTATTATTAATATAACTATTTAAAATTATAACTTCATACTGGAAATAGCACTCTAACAGCATGCCAATCCATATTCAAATATAATAGAATAATCTCTTACATGTGACTTAGAGATTTATTGACATTAGCAGAATTAAATGAAAAAATATAACAATATGGAAAATTCGAATATTAAACTCATTAATTTTTACCTGAAATATTCACCATTATATTAAAGTCAAAATTACCTTACTGATAAAATTTTAAATAACAATAATTAGAGGACAGAGCAGTATATACTCAAATTGCCAAATAAATTTGAGAGATGTAGAAGATGGAGGAATCACCCTCTACAATAAAATCTTTGCAGTTCTATCTCTGATAGACCCAATGCTCATGAATGATTTGCCATTTGCTTAAATGTTACACAGAACTTTCTCCCTCTTATAGATTCTTCACTTATGTCCATGTAAGACATTCAGAGGCTCAACACAGAACAGACTCTGTGTTCCTCCCAAAGGAATACATACAATTGGAGCTCCTCAATTTCCTCTGTTCATGTATTCATTCATTTTACAGACAATTATTTTTATGAAGTTTCTAATCTGTAACAGGTAGACATTGTACTTTTTCCCACATACTTCTTGTTTAACTTGGACCACATAAAGAACCTATGGAGGAGCAAGACAGCAGACTAGGAAGTCCTAACTTTGCTCCTCTACAAAAATACCACATAATAATGATGACAGTAAAAATACCTTGATGATAAATGCAGGCTCCAGTTAAGAAAGCATAGAGCCCCAGATATGCAAAAGAAAGCTCTCTGTCTAAAATTAGATTATTACATATAAAGTTATTACTCTCTAGTCTTATAAAAAATACATTAAGTTTCTTCCAATTTACTCACTAACCACCAGATAAAAATAGGTAAGTTACTAGGTGGGCATTTAACCTTTGTGCTCTTTTTGTCTCTCACATAACCCTGGAGCGGTGACACTTTAAAAAGGTCCATCCCCTCCCCCATAGAGCTGTCACTCAATTTATTCAGGTGCATGCTATTAGAGAATACTAGTTTTCCTGATTATTATTCTAGCTAACTGAGCTGACATTTCTTTGAAAACTGTAATCAGAATTCTTCCAATGTTTGATTTATTTATTTATATATTTATATATATATATATATATATATATTTATTTATTTAAATAGCACCTGTCTGGCAGTTGTCACAACTCATTCAGAGCTTTTTATTTAGAAATAATGATAAACAGCTGCAAGTTAGCCATCACATTTTTAAAGAAAATCTATACATTTCTATTCCTAATAAGTGCTGTGCCCTTTGTAATTATAGAAGGTAGCAATGGCCAAGGGTCCTATGTTTATTTTTTTTAAGTCTATTTTATATACTCAGAGAGACAGTTTTCCAGATAAATAACTGAAATCAATTTAGCCACTTCCCCTTCAAGGGACAAAAGAGAAATTTCTCTGGTGTTTCAAACATAGCTAAAAGCTGTCACAAGTCCAATTGAGAGGCAAACTTAGTACAGATTGTGTTCATCCAAGCAATCAATTTCAAAAGTCCACTCCCTCGTCTTCTAAAGGCAATAAGGTGTAATCTGGCCTTTGTTCTATTATTCTTAGGTGAATACATTTGCATTAATAGCTATATTTACAATAAAAGTTACCCACATATAAATTTGTGAAAGTTTTCAGTTTGTTGCTGTACATTGTATGTGGAAAAAAAGCCATCTCCTAAAGAGCAGTTCCAAACTGGCTAAACAGACTGATTAGGTGCTCCAGCAGAAAGAGCTGAGACCCAGTCTTTAAATGCCTGTGTGCTGCCAACAAATAATCCAATTTCCCAATTGGTCAATTGGATAAAATCATGCTTACTCTAGAAATCGTGCTGATATGCAAGAGTAAGAGAGCCAGACGAATGTGTTAGAGTCAGGATATTCATTTCACCCATCCCTGCAGCAGATAACAGGACAGGCACTAAGGATAGTTCAGTCCGACATAGGAGACCCCTCTAGGTAACACAGAAAACTGAGATCATCGCTAGCTTTACATGACTATATAACTGAACACTTGTATAGCTTTTCATACTTTTAAACTGCTCTTTTCACATTCAGTTACTTGTCTTACCATAACTACACACATAAGAAACCATTCCATGCTCCCTTTTCAGAGATGAGGAAAGTGAGACTTCCAAAACCCTCAGGGACCTGGTATGTGCGTGTAACAACATCGTAGTTCTCAAAAGACTCTGAGCTTATTGAGGGCAGTGACTCAGTTTTGATTCACTTCTGTGTCACCTGAGTGTGTGTCATGGTGCAGATAACTTTTTGTTGTATAAATGAGCATTGTCCATGTGGCTAAATTGATTTTGGTTATTTGTCTGGAAAACTGTCTTGCTATCTAGAAAACTGTCTCTCTGAGTGTATAAAATAGACTTTAAAAAAACCCCAAATATCCCCAAGAGCAGAATATCCATTGAGATGAAGTAATTGTACCTTGTAACAGAAATAATTTTGTGCACTCATCTAATTAACATATTTACTCTTTTCCATTCAATTTAGAAGGCTGTCTCAATCATTTGGGAAAAATGAGACAATTCACATCTCTGATACTAAAACTAAAGAATGTGCTTAAACCAAACACTGCTTTCTTCTCTGGTAATCTGAGTTAGAGTAGAAACAATTTCACAGGGCAGAGACCTGAATGAATGAATGAATGAATGATTAAATTAATGGCGATTCCCAAGAAGTGCACCTTTTGCCAATGACAATGTTTTTATATTGCCTGTATATCTCTTTCTTATACTGAACTCCTATTCATCCATCTACCTCTATTGGGATATATTTTTCTTCACTTGTACTTTTCTGTTTTTCCATCACTCCCTCCAAAATGAGTTTGATCACTCCCCTAATATTACAGCCCTGTGTTTCTAATACCCCCTGTATCAGGCCTTTCATAGAGTTATATAGGCAATTAAACCAAAGCTTTAGATTGAAAATTACTTGATAGCAAGAACTAGGTGTTTATTTTTTATAGTCTCACAGAACCTATTGAGTACATAGTAGGTGCCAAATAGACCGTTGTTGAAATAGAAGTCTGTGGTTGTAACGCTAAACTCAGCCAACAACCACTATTTAATCTACCCTTGATTTTCTATTGTTTAGATTAACCAGACCCTTATAGTTCTCTTGTCTTTCCTTGATACTGTATCTCTCCATTGCTCAAGCTAGAAAGAGAGAAAAAGAAATATCACAAATATGATCGACCACTTGTAAGTTTCTGTCATTTTTTCCTGATCAAAAATTTTTCTTTTCTACATGACTCATTTCTCTTTCCCAACCCATGAACCCCAGAGTTATCTTAAAGTTCTTTTGCATCTGTTTGCTTAGGAGAATATTTAATAACCTTAACAATATTTGTTTATAACTATCTGAAGCCATATGTATACATGGGGGTTTTTGGGATGAATGCACATTTCTTTTTTGAGTTTCTAGCTTATGTGAAAAACAATTAAATTCAGATACATAAATCCACAGTAGGAATCAGGCTTTCTGAACCACTATGTATGGAAAAAATACTTCTCAGGATATCTGAGCAGTTTGCTTTTTCACCCGAAGTGACAGGTAGCATTGCAATGCTAAGAACCTAAAGAACAAGATGGTGAGAACAAGAAATAGAAAACACGGTGCTTACAAATACTTCCTTAAACTGTTCTGCATGTGTTATTTCTTTCTGAAAAGTGAGTTAGACCATCACAAAACCAGGTATTTCATTAGTCTCTTTTCTGATACTCTCTGAGACTGGGAAATTTTTAAAGAACAGATTTATTATTTATAATTCTGGAGGCTGGGAATTTCAACAGTATGGTCCCAACATCTGATGAAGATTTTCCTGCTACAGCATAAGGTGGCAGAGGTAATCAAATGGTGAGAAACCATGCTTGAAAGAGAGAGAGAAAAGTTAGGTCAAACTTATCTTTTTAAAAGGAGTTGACTCCTACAATAATTAACCTATTTCCAATGATGAGTGCCTTAATCCATTCATGGGAGTGAAGCACTCATGACCTAATCACCTTTTAAATGTTCTACCTCTTATTACTATTATGGTGGTAGTTAAATTTCACCATGGGGTCTGGGAATGGAGTTCAGTGATATAGTGTTTGCCTACCATGTGTAGCCCTGAATTCAATCTACAGAAAGGAAAAAAGCCCCAGATAAACCAAACAAAAAAATAAACAAAACAACAAAAACATGAGTTTTGGAGGGGATATTCAAGCCGTAGCATTCTACTCCTCACCCCAAACTAATGCCATTTTCACAGACGAAATACATTCATTCCATCTCAATAGCTCCAAAGGCCTTAACTCCTTTCAGCATGGACTCAAAAGTCCAAAGTCCCAGAGTCTCATCTAAATTAAATATGGGTGAGACTATAAGCAGGACTAATTCTGAAGCAAATTCGCTCCAACTGTGAAACTGTGAAATTGAAACAAATCATCTATTTCCAGAACACAAAGACAGAGAGGCTTGGTGGCACACACCTCTAAACCCAGCACTCTAGAAGACTAAGGCAATAAGATCACAAGTTGAATCCCAGCCCGGGAAACCAAGAAGCAATGGTAGGACTGACACAGAAAAAATATTCCCATTCAAAAGAGAAAAGAGCAAAAGACTCTTACTAAAAACCCAGAGCACTACTGAAACAATGTGAAAGTTAACCCCTGGCTCATAAGTTCCTAAAAGAGATGGTCTTAATATTTTTCCTCTTTGTAGGCTCCATACTATCTGCATATTGATTTGCACTAGCTTGTCTCCAATAAGTATGTTGAACAGATAAAATGCAGTTTCAGCAGATACTTTCTGTGTTATTTTCCTATGGCTACTATAATAAGTTATTTCTAATTTAGTGACTTAAAATAACAAAACATTCATTTTCTTACATTATGGAGGTTGAAAGTGTGACATAGGTCTCACTGACTAACACCAATGTGTCAGCAGGTCTGTATTCCTCTTTGGAATTTCCAGGGAACAATGCATTTCCTTACTTTATTCAACTTCTAGAGGTTGTCCACATTTCTTCTTCCCTGGCCCCCTTTCTTCCATCTTTAAAGCCAGCAAAGGGCAATCAAGTCTTTGTATCATTCTGATATCCTCTTTGGTCTCCCCTTTCCATTTATGAGTACTTTTGTGGTTACTTTAGGCAGGTCGTTAGACATTAGCAGGCCTGAGGGACAAATGGGCACAACAGAGCAAGGGCCAAGCAAGGGAAGGCCTGGTTCTTTGCTGCACCAGGACCTGGGTTCCCGATGACAGTTACATTGGGCTGACCTGGGTAATTCAGAATAATCTCCCCCTTTTAAGTTCAACTGATTGGTAACTTCAATTCCATCTGCAACTTTAATGTGTCTTCATGTGTACAGCAGTCTTCACCCTGCTAAGAGTTACTCTGTGTTGTATAGAATAGTAGAATTCAGTGTGCTTTGCCCTGAATGGCTCCCCTTCATAAAGCAGCAGTTTGCTCCATTTTGAGTCTAAATGTTGAAGCACGGTGACTTGGCAAATTGTATGTACAAATAAATAACCACCAGATGTTGGACAGACCAAGCTTATCAAAACAAAAACCCAACTTCCAGCTGTATACCACAGTCAGAAGGCATAAGCTAATAAGCAAATCAATCTTGCTAAGAAAAAGTTTTCACCTATAAACTTCTCAAATTAAGTCACGGGCACATGGACACATGATTCATCTATGTTATGTCAGACAAAACCAGGCCCGTGGCTTATTAGTCACACTAGACCCTCACCTGGCTCTTACAGAGGGAAGGACACCCAACACTGGAGTGTGGTGGCGTCACACTGACCCATCTGATTACCTGGCAAATACATTGTGAGATCCATAGGCCACAAACTATAAACCACAGCTCTCTCCAACTTCCCGCTGTCCAGACCCAGGCTTTGAATCACCTCTGCACTCTCAACACACCCCTCAGCTTCTTGGAGAGGTTCTACCTGGTCTGTAATGTTATCTATCATCATTGGTAATATCTCACATCTCTGCAGACTCTCTGCCTTAGCTTTCAGTCTTTCCTCTTTGAATCCTACCTACAACCACTATTAATCCTTTTTCTAAACCTTCATGTAAACTGTGTATTTTGTGTAAAGTGTGATGGGTGACTTGAGTGTTATAGATGAGTATTAATTAAGTTTGGAATAAAAGAAACTATGATTGCCCAGCTCATTTGGCTACCAAGTGACCATTGAGTTCTTGGCCTGATAATGCTGATGAAGTTGATGTAGCTCATAAATGTATTGTTATTCAACAAATTCTAACATTACTCTAAGACACAAAGGTGTTCAGTCTATGGTAGTGGCACAGTTCATTCATAGTACTTTGCTAAGTAACAAAGCATCTGCACAGGCTCTGAAATAGACATCTTCGGGAGGGCATTTTTAAAGACTACTCTTTCTTATAAAAGACTATATTTTTCATTTACAATCCTTTGAAATATTTTTTAAAATAATAAATATTTGAAAAAATTCTACACTGTTCCTCTTTCATTTAAAAAAATAAAATAAGTCCAGAAACCTCCCATAGATCTTTCTCACTCAAAAGAAAAATGTAGACTATATCACTGCTCATAGCAGGAATATTTTTAAATAAGTGACTGAAGAATTAGTATACATGGAAGTACAGAAGACTTTTCAGTGGAACTTCAAGCTATATATGATTATCTTATGTTTGGATTCATATAACAAATGCAAGTTAGCTGCAAAAATTTCAAATGAATGGCTGAATTTTCCTTTGAGGAACTTCAAGCTAATATATCTTTTTTTTCTTTAAATTCTTTTACTGGTAAATTTTAGGTAAACAATACATTTACATTTATCATTGGGTGCTTGTACCTGTACATGATGTATCTTGGTTCTTATCTTTTTCCCCATTACTTGTGCACCCTTCACCCCCTCCGACCTTCCCTATTTACATAGACTTTCTTTACAATTTTCTCACTGTGATACTTAGGTCACAAAGTGTTGAAAAGACAACCTATTAAGAGTACACTGATATTGTATTTGGTAATTAGTAATAGGCTAAAGATGGTGTTGATAATGTTCTATAAAGTCGCAAAAAAATAAAAGCATCTACTCTAGGACCATAGGAAATATTGCTAAGTTGAAGTGAAGAACTAATCTTCATATACAGGCTACTTTAATTTAGAGTCTTTCTCCTTTATATCAAAGCCACAAATAAAGCAACCATAATCATAGATATGCAGACGACAATGTCCAAACCACCATGCTTTTAGGAAAGTAAAGGATAAACAGACTTTTATTTAAATTTGGCAAATTGACAATGAGTTTATCTTCTTTCCTTATTTAAGCCTTTATTAAAATGCCGCAGATAGGAATAATATACGTGTATTAACCAGCAGGGACAAGGAAAGTAGGAAAGGAAAAAACAAGAGTAAACAAAGTAGTTTAGTAAATTTTTTGAAATGGCAAGTGTAAATCGATTACAAATTAAGAGCATCTGTAGTCTTAAGTACCTGCAGTGGAGGAAGAGCAATTGGGAGTGACTCCAGTATCCATGCAGAATCTGAGCCATAGGACTTGGAGATACCAGGTAGTTCAGAAGGCAAGGAAGTGGCATGGAACTGAAAACAAGATGATGGGTCAAAAGATGACAGGTCCCCTCTTCTGATCAATGCAGATTATGACCTTTTCCTAGAGAAGATGGTGTTTGGAAAATTTGACATGGGGAGGTTCCAGACATAAGGACTGTAGTGTAGGAAAAGGATAAAGCATGGGGCTGAAAACAAGATAATGAAAATCCACTAACAAGCAGTGGAATACTCAACTCTTTCCCCTGCCATGTTCCCAGAAACAGATATATATATATACACATATATATACGTATATATACGTATATATACGTATATATACGTATATATATACATATTATATATACGTATATATACATATATACGTATATATATATATCACTAATACTGTGCTCAGAACAACATAATAAATATTATTTCTTGCAGAAACTAAGGTTCTTATGTAAAGACTTCTGTTATTTGTAATGTGCCATGAAGAAGTCAGCTCATATCACCACTCACACAAATCCACCACTCAACAAGCTTCAACCCTTCTCACATGCACATAAAATGTTTTTTTTAATTTCAATAACTACGTTGTTAATTTGCAAGGTTTAATTTATTTTTCCATATTTTAAAAGTTTTTATTAGTACATATTTGCAGCATATGATTACATTCATTGTGGGGAATTGCTACAAGTACGTACCACATCTCAATTCTTTTTTCCCTTCCCCTCTTACCCACTCTCTTTTTTTCCCAGCATCAGATTCATTTATCTTACAAGTCCTTATAAAGTTAATTATCATGCATACAGATTAACAAGACTAAGAGGAGGCTAAAAATATTAAATACATAAGACAATTATACTAAATCAAAGTGCACTTTTTGATGCATGGTCCATGCTTGATTACAATAACTATTTTTTCCTCTTCTCTTTTTTCTTATTATCTGTGTTTCATTTTGTACTTTATTTATATATTTTCTCATATAAGCAAAACCATGTGATATTTAAGCCTGTGTCTGATTTACTTCACTTAACCTTATGTCTCAAGGTACATTCATTTTCCTACAAATGACTTGACTTTATCCTTCTTTATGGCAGAGTAGTACTCCTTTGTGTATAAATATCATATTTTATTTATCTTTCCTCTTTTGATGAACATACAGGCTGCTTCCAAAATTTAGCTATTAAGAAGTGAGTTGCTATAAACATGGCTATGCATACGTCACTGTGGTATGGTGTCTTTAATGTACTTTTTTTGGGGGGGTGGATACTGAGGATTAAACCCTGGGCCTTCACAAGGAACTACATATCTAGGCTTTTTAGATTTTTTTGATTCGGAGATATATTAGACTCAAACTTGTGATCCACCAGTCTCACCCTCCCCCCAGTGATGGGATTAGAGGCATGAGTTGCTTCCTGCTGCCCCTCATTCTTTTTTTTAAATTAATTTTATTTGTCCATTTTAGGTATACAATATAAAGACATTCGTCATTGGAAATTTGTACCTTTACATAATCTCTCTTGGTTCTTATTTTTTCTCCATTCCCCTGCTCTCCCTTCAAACCCTCCATCCCTCCCTATTTACAAAGACTTTGCTTCCATTTTTTCATTTTCTCATATTAATTCCATTCCCTTCTTTCCTTTTCCCTCCCCCTCCCCCTTCCCCTTCCCCTTTGCCCCTTTTCTTCCTATTTCACATTATCTATTATACTTTTTAGTCCTTATTTACACTTTTAGTTTCTCACACCAGAGAAACTATTTGGTATTTACACGTGTGTCCTATTTATTTCACTTAAGAGTATCACCTCAATGTGCATCCCTTTAGCTATAAATGTCTCCACTTCTTATGTAGCCCCAAATTACCAAGCAATGAAGAGAAAAAAGGCAGATTATAAAAATCCTTTTCATCTAAGTAACATATGCTTTATCAAAATGAAAGATTAAAATTAGAAAGGTAATAGGATCAGGGCCAGGGATTTAGATCAGTGGTGCCGCAGCCTGCCTCCCAAGCACAAGGTCAAGAGTTCAATCCCTGGTACCAAAAAAAAAAAAAAAAAAAAGAAAGAAAGAAAGAAAGAAAGGTAATAGGATCTATGAAATAGGTGATCCAACAGAAAATAATTATAGGTGGTCACAGTGCAATTGTAACTCAAACCTAGAGAATAGAGAACAGCCATTTTAGATTAAAACAGGAGGATATAGGACTGTTGTATAGATGCTTACAGGGAACTGGTAAGAGTTTTGCAACTTTTTCCAACTATTTCAGTACTTATAAAAGTATTGCTGGGCACTGATAATTCTTGAAAGATTTTTGGGAGAAAACTAAGAAAACAGAAAACAATGGAAATAAAAACAAAAAGACTAATCAATGATGAATATTTCCAAGAGAAAAAAATAGAATCATGTTTGATCACTTACTTAGGTCAACAGTGAACACTACATAGGTGCTGTGTTTCAGATAAAAATAGAAGTGAATATATATGAGAGGTCATTTTAATTTCTCATCATTCGCTCTAAGAAGTTAATATGTGATATGTAATGTTGATGAATCAAGAAATTATAATCATAATATTTAATATTTTAAAATGAGGATTTTGAGTATTTTTAACCACAAAGAAATGATACATGGATTAGGTGATTAATATGCTGAAAACTCTGATTTGATTATTGCTACAGGAGACTTTAAGGAGGGCTGGTGATGTGGGCCACTAAAAGAATTTATCAATTGACAAAGAATGTAGAAAAGACAAGAGTTTATTTTGATCAGGATAAGATGCCAAAGGCACAGTGGGTAAGTTTCCAAGAGAGGAAATGCATGGTCAGGGTGAGAGATTGGGATTTTTGAGAGGGTTTGAGGATATAGAAAAAGAGTCTAGGCAGCAAATGAGATTACCTAAAGAATATGTTTTCCTGGTTCATTTAGCATCTTGCAGATCTTCTGGAAGCACCTCTATTTAGCTGAAAATTAAGTTCAAAGTTGCAGTTCTGACAAGGCCCCTCTCCTCTGGCCCACAGAAGGCTTTTAGTTTTAGATCAGGAAATGATAAAGATGTCTGCCCTTATCTTTTAGAGAAAATGGATGGGACTCTGTGGGGAATGAATAGGTCTGACCTGACCACAAAAGTTTGTTGCTGTCTTAAAACCACCTAGACCTACACAGAACTGGTTATCTTTAACCTGAGCTCCTTTGTTAAGGGTTTTAACCTGACTTTGGCCAATAAGAATTTTAATCTTTTTCTTTGCCAATGGGCAGCAACTACACTATTATATAACCTATGCATGATACTAGAAGAAATAGTTGAAAGTTTCAAATGGAACTGGGGAGAAGAAGCATATAAAGGTACTGCTTTTTCAATATAAATTTTCTTTTAAACATGTACTACTTTCATAATGCTAGAATTTTTTAAAGTAATGAAGCAAAATCAAATGAATTGCCAAGGAAACAGTATGTGAATGAAGTAATCAGGATGTGTCTGAAAGAAAGTAAGCAAGACATCAACTTGTTTTGCCTCAAAAAGTAGTGAATACTGATATTACCAACCAAATTAAAAAAAATCCATGGTCATATTTGATCCCACTATTCTCTAGGGCTCATGTGAGACTTTGAACAATAGTATGAAGAACCATGTATCTCTTAAAAGAGGTGCTTCTGAAAAAAGGTGACATCTTTCTTTACTGATAATGTACTCTTGCTGGAGTTCTCATGGAGCCAACTGCACACATATGCAAGAGGAGACCTAGCTAGGGATAAAGGGGTACAGTCTGGAGCTTTGGGATAGAGCTAAGCCATCTGGCCTCACCTCAGGGCAATAAATTCAGGACTTTCATAGATTGCTTTAGCGAGAGAGCCAATGTTTACTCTCAAGTTATTTGATTTCAAGCTATCTGCTTCATTGAAACTTTCCACTTACATTTTTTATGGATCTACTTTGGTAGAGTCAACCAAAAATTCCAGACTTTGTCATACCGATATGTATTTGCTGCTTACTTTTTATTCTGGTAAGACTACCACCATATGTATCTAGACTAGGGAGATAATGCATAGAAAAGTCCCATTAAATATAACCACATTATATTTCTTTCCAATTTAATTCTGATACACAGAATTCTACCCCCTTCCTCAGTGACATTTGAAGAAACTTTCATACTCTGATTTATGGTTCTCAAGATATTTCCCAGTTTCTTCTTCTCTGATGGGAAAACAAGACTTACATATTTCATATGGTTATTATAATGAAATTATTATCAGAAAATGAATGTATTTAATAACTGTCAAAAAAGTATAAAAATGCATCTGAATTATGGAGACAACTGTATTTATGAGTCCCTTCAACCTCATAGAGGCATCAGACAACAGCATGAAAGTCATTACGATTTTGATCCAGGGCACTCATCATTTAAAATTTAGGTGAAAGACATGTCCTTTATTCAGCTAGACCTGAGAGCATTCTAATGAATAATGGTCATTTACTTCCTGTTGTTTTTACTTTGCTCAGAGTCTCTTTGCATTTTAAGTGTCTGCAAGAAAAAACACTTCTTATTTGTGGCAAAGTATAAACAATGTGATACTGTAAAGAGATTAAATAACCAAAGCTTAAGATCCAGAGGAAGCTTCTCAGTGTAGGGAGGACATTTATTCATTGATGAAAATTATCCCCTTTGACCTTTTATTCTCTCATCCTATATTTTAAAGGCAGCAGAGTTTCCATTCCAGTTATCCAACTGTTGCTACTGGAAATAGGACCCACTCATCCTTTCCATTGTCTTCAGCAAAATTATTAGATCAGAGTAGTTTGCCTTATGTCCCACACAATAAACACTCAAGGCTTCTTGATATACAGTAGGTCCCCTAGTTATGAATATTTGGGTCGCAATCTTTCACAGATATGAACGGACCTCACATTTTTTAATACTTTAGATTCCACATTCACGTCAAAGGTGCGTAAGATTCATTTTGCCAGACTTTCTAGTGAATCTGACGTAGGAACTTTCTCCTAGAACAATCCATTTTACACTTTCCTTACTCTTCAGTACTTGGACTTTTCTGACCTTTTGTCGAGCTGCTGGCTTTGATTTTCAGTAAATTGGTCTTGAAACTTTTGCTTTGTTTTACAGTGCTGACTCATTATTGTGACCTTTGATTTTTATGAGCTCTTGGACTTCAGATTTCCTATATCATCAGTAACATTTAAAGACTTGGACTCTAAAAATGTGTAAATACCTTATAGTTTCTCTGGTGTGAGAAACTGAAAGTGTAAATAATAATCAAAATGTATAATAGATAATGTGAAATAGGAAGAAAAGGTCCAAAGGGGAAGTGGGAGGGGTAGGGGAAAGGAAAGAAGGAAAAGGAGTAAATATGAGAAAAGAAAAAAATGGAAAAACAATTGGATTTTAAATCCAGGGTTCTCAGACATATACCAGATATATGAGCCTGGAAAAATGGTTGTCCTCTCAGGACTTCATTTACTTTTGATGGGTGGGAGACAAAAGAAATGCCCAAGTAATCAGGTTATTGTTAGGATTTAATGAAATATATAAAAAAGAAAGCACATGCTATTGATTTTTTTAAAGTGTCAGCAGCACTCTAGGCAACGTTGGAACAACAATGAATAGAGATCCATTTGAGTTACTGTAACATTACTCATTCAACCTCAATTTCCTTGCAGATTGTCACCTTGGAGTTTCTTACATGTTTCAGTCACTACCTGGGTCCTGTGTTATCTGTACTTGAAACCCTCTAAAAGGAATTTAAAGCAGTTTATACAAACAAAAACATGGGATAGAAGCCTGACTCATATCACATTTCACTATGCTATACATATGCATATGATTAGTGCCATTATCAGAGATTCCCATAGAACTCTCTCAATCCTGCTGCTGGTAAGTACACAGCAAGACACTTTTCTAAGTATCAGAAGTAGGCCCTCACCAGACAGCATATTTATCAGTCTTGAACATTCCAGTCTCCAGAACTGTTAGAAATAAATTTCTGTTGTTTATAAGCCCCTGAGGATATGGTAATTTTTGTGATAGTAGCCCAAACTGACTGTTACATGGCATCAAAGTGACCATGCTTCTGAGATGTAGTATAGCACAGTTGGGAAAAAGATCGGCCCTGAAGTCAGGTTGCTTTGATTCAAGCTCCACCTCTACTACTTACTATATGATCCTGAGCAAGCTATCAACTCTCTTCATGTCACAGCTCTCCTCAATTAAAAAAAAATGGAGATGATAATAATAGCATCTACTCCATAGAGTCTCTATGTAGAGTATGTGAAGTAATCTGGTTTAATACTATGTGCCTGGCACACACTACTATATGCCAGACACATAGTAGTAAAGTATATTCAATGGATGTTAATATTATTTTTCCTCCTACACAAAAGGGATATGTTACACACTTTGAGAAACTGGTGGATCTTAGCAGGTATGGGGGAAGACAGTATCAGAAATCCAGAAAAAAGCAAGTGTACTTTGAATTCCACCTCCGCACCTGATTTGGATAAAAGTCCCTACCCAAACAAGAGTCACCCTCTTAGTTGCTAATACATATTCTACATATTTCTTTTGCTTTCCCAATCATAGATTCCGTCCTGAGTATATTCTGGTATGAGCTTCTCTAGGTTTCCTCAGTAGACACAACTCTGTCACTTCTAAGGGACCTGAGCAGGTACCATGTTCATATAGTAATATCAAATTCCAAATACACAAGCCACTAACCTGGTGATTTTTATTCTTGTGCCAAGAAAAGGGAGGAACACCTCAAGGTGTTGACTAAGTATTAGCAATATTAGCAAGAAATAGTTCAGACTAGAAAAAGTGAGGCAGAGCCAGTGAGCACTATTAGATAAGTACTATCAATCTGGAGAAGCGACTGGAACTCACCACAAAATCCCATGGGGAGTAGGAATAAATAGCCTATGGTTTCAGTTTTTGCTGAGGGAATATTTATGAGGAATGCATTGGAAGGAAAAGAGTAACATGGAATTCTTAAACACATTTGAAAATTCCCCAAGTCCTTATCTAGGCATATGCTTAGGTGTGTCAGTGGATAGGGACTGATGATTCAAAGGCTCTGTACTTGCATCTGCTGCACCTTTAATAGGTTACTCTAGGACAGTCTTTTGCTCTTGCAATGTCCCTTATATTCACCATTACCTAAACATGGAGAGCCATTGCTATGGTCTAAATGCTTGTATTCATCACCATTTATATGCTGAAATGTAATCCAAGTACTATGCTATTAAGAGAAAGAGACTTTTGGAAGGTGATTAGGTCATAAGGGCAGAAACTTCATGAATGAGATGTTTCTTTCAAAAGAGCCCAAGAGAGCTCTTTCCCTATTGGCTATACAAGAATAAATCTAGAAGGCACCCTGTTTAAAGCAGAGAGCAAGTTCTTACCAGATACTGAAACTGCTGGTGCCCTAATCTTGGGCTTTCCACTCTCAAGAACAGTTAATAATAAATTTATGCTATTTACAAATTATCTAGTCTAAGGTATTCTGTTATAGCAGCCTGAATGAAATAATCAAACTTGCCTTGAAGCTCAAATTTGGAAAAAGAACACATGGAATTCAATTAGTGCTTGCCTTTATATGTAACAGCTGAGGTACAGAAGGGAAGGTCCTGGTATTTACTTCATAGGACTGTGTTTGTAAACTTGACTACATCCAGAATCTCAAATAGAGACTCTTTTTTAAAAAAAAAAAATGTACTTCCTTCCCACAAGCTATTTTGTAGGGAAAGAGTATGAAAATTAGAATCAGATTCTGGTTCTCACATTAAATTGTATGACTTTGGGAAAGTTAATCATTTTTGATGGACTTTAATTTTCCCTGCCATAAAATGGAGAAAATATAGTACACATGGTATTGTTTTTTGTTTTTGTTTTTGTTTTTTGTGAAGACTGAGGTAAAGCATATGAAGCTCTTGACTCAGTGTTTAGCACAGAGTAAATGCTAAAACAAATGTGACCTATTATTATAGTTGAGTCACACTATTGCCCATCTGAGAAAATAAAAGAAGGAGCAGGCGATGAAGACAGGTACTAATACAAAGACAGGCAGTGCATGAACTGCTGTAGGAGAGTGGGCCCAATGTCAAGGACAAGTATGGGTTGATGGATTGTGCAAGTTGCTGAAAGAAGGGTGTACCCAGGAAGAGAAACAGCAATAGCAAAAGCAATTAAGACTGACACTGATTTTAAGTAGATGAAAGCAAAAGAAAAGTTATTGGACCATTTGTTCAAAGATGCATGGAACTGACTGGTAGGAAGTGCTCATTAACACCTGTTATGGCTTGTGTTTAGATGTTCCCTAAAAGCCTCATGTGGTCATGGGTGGGGCTTTTTCAGAAGTGGTTGAATCTAGAGTATGTGTTGCTGGGATTAAGGGTGTGTGATTACTAAATCAGTACACTGATTGGTTTGGCACCACCCTAATCCCAGTAGCCTGGATACCATATAAAGGACAGAAAGAGGCTTGTCTTCTCCCTCACTTGCTTGTTTTTACTGTCTTCTGCCTGCCATTAACTGTTTCTCCTCTGTGGTGCCTTTCTGCCAAGCCACTCTGCCTTGGAGCCAGCAGATTACAGCCTGAAACTTCTACAAATTGGACTAAATGAACTTTTCCTCTTCTAACTTGTGGGTGTTGGGTATTTGGTCTTAGTAATGAGAAAAGTAACTAAAACAATACCATATTAGCCAGTGATAGATTGAATCACATTCCTTGAAAGAAAGCTCACTATAAAGTGGTGAAGCAGGCTAACAAAGACAAAATTCAATGCAGGAGGCTGGGTAAAATCATGTGCAGAACATGGCTTCCAAGCTTAAATATCTAAATTAATAACATAAATATTTTTTAAATTTACATATTAATTGGTACACTTTAGGTATACATTTACATTTATCATTGAGTGTTTGTACCTGAACAAGATGTATCTTAGTTCTTATTTTTTCCCCATTACCTATGCACACTTCACACCCACCACCCTTCCCTATTGACATAGACATTGTTTCCATTTTTTTTCTTTCTCATGATTTTTCCTTTCCTTTCTTCCCTTTCCCCTTCCCCTCCTGCCACCCCTCCAACTTTGGACCTTTTCCTATTTCAAATTATCAATTATTCACTTTAATCATTTTCATCCTTATATACACTTTCAGTTTCTCACACTAGAGATACTATTCGGTATTTACACATGTGTGTCCTATTTATTTCACTTAAGAGTATGGCCTCAATATGCATCCATTTAGCTATAAATGACTCTAGTTTCTCATTCTTTATGGCTGAGTAGTACTACATTTTATAAAAAAACCACATCTTCTTTATCCAGTTTCCAGTTGATGGGCACTTGGGTTGTTTCCAATCCTTAGCTATTACGAACTGTGCCTCTATAAACATAGGAGCACATATATTGCTGTGGTATGATTCTTTTAATTCTTTGGGAAAAATTCCCAGTAGAGGAATAGCTGGGTCAAATGGGACCTCTAGTCCTAGTTTTCTGAGGTACCTCCGTAGGGATTTCCACAGTGGTTGCACCAGTCTGCACTCCCACCAAAAATGGAGAAGGGTTCCTTTTTCTCCATAACCCCGCCAGCATTTGTTATTGGTTGATTTCTTGATAGCAGCCATTCTTTGTGGGGTGAGGTGGAATCTCAGGGTTGTTTTCATCTGCATCTCTCGAATGACGAGTGATGTTGAACATTTTTTCATATATTTATTTGCTGTTTTTACTTCTTTGTCTGAGAAATGTCTGTTCATTTCGGATGCCCATTTTTGAATTGGGTCTTAGAATTTGGGGGGTATGATGTTTTTCAATTCTTTATATATTCTAGATAGTAGACCTTTGACTGAGGTACAGCTGCTAAAAATTTCTTCCCACATTGTAGGTTGTCTGTTAGCTCCGTTGGTAGTTTCTCTTGCAGTGCAGAAGCTTTTTAATACAATGAAGTCCCAGTTGTTGATTCTTTGTGCTAGCTCCCAAGCTACTGAAGATTTGTTCATAAAGTCTTTTCCTATGCCAATGTCATTGAGAGTTCTACCTAACTTATCTTCCAGCAAGTTTACTGTTTTTGTCTTGATATTCAGCTCTTTAATCCACTTCGATCTTAGTTTAGTGCATGGTGATAGGTATGGGTCTAGTTTTATTCTTTGGCAGGTTGAAATCCAGTTTTTCCAACACCATTTATTGAACAGGCTATCTTTTCTCCAATGAGGGTGATTGGCTCCTTTGTCAAAGATGAGGTGGCTGAGTATGTCTGGAGTTGTTTCCGCATCTTCTAATCTATTCCACTGATCCTTGGGTCTGTTTCTTTGCCAGTACCACGGTGTTTTTATCACAGTAGCTTTGTAGTATAGTTTCAAGTTGGGGATTGTGATACCCCCAACCAAGTCTCTGTTGCCCAGAATTGCTTTTGCTAGTCTAGGTTTCTTCTGCTTCCAAATGAATTTTTGGATTGTTTTCTCTAGTTCTGTGAAGTATATTGTTGGAATTTCAATCGGCATTGCATTAAATCTATATAGCAGCGTTGGAATTATGGCCATTTTCACTATATTGATTCTTCATAACCAGGAACAAGGGATATCTTTCCATTTTCTTATATCCTCTTCGATCTCCTTCTTCAGAGTGCTGTGATTTTCAGTGTAGAGGTCTTTTGCTTCCTTTGTTAGGTTCATTCCTAGATATTTCATTTTTTTAGATGCTATTGTAAAAGGAATTATTTCCCGAATTTCTCTCTCAATAGATTTGCTATTTGTGTATAAGAAGACTATTGTCTTTTGAGTGTTGACCTTATATCTCTACTGAATCGGTCAATTAGATCTAGAAGGCTTTTGACCGAGTTTTTTGGGTCTTCTATGTAAAGTATCATATCATCAGCAAATAATGACAGTTTCACTTCTTCTTTTCCTATCTTTATTCCTTTTATTTCTTTCCCTTGTCTAATTCCTATGGCTAATGTTTCCAGAACAATATTGAACAGGAGTGGTGATGGTGGGCATCCTTGTCTTGTTCCTGATTTTATCATGAAAGTTTTCATTTTTTGACCATTTAGTATGATGTTGGCTGCTGGTTTTTCATGGATAGCCTTAATCAGGTTGAGATAAAGACCTTCTATTCCAATTTTCTGTATGGTTTTTATCATGAATGTGTGCTGGATTTTGTCAAATGCCTTTTCTGCATCTATTGAGATGATCATATGGTTTTTGTCCTTGACTGTGTTAATATAGTGTATTACATTTATTGATTTATGGATGTTGAACCATCCTTGCATGCCTGGGATAAATCCGACTTGGTCAGGTTGTATGATTTTCTTGATTACCCTCTGTATTCTGTTTGCCAGTATCTTGTTGAGGATTTTTGCATCTATGTTCATTAGGGGACATAAATATTAATGGAGCATCTACTATGTTCTCAATATTTGTGTCTCCCCAAAAATTCATATATTGAAACCCTGACCCCTAAAGTGCTAGTCTTAGGAGGTAGAGCCTTGGGAAAAAATTAGGACATGGGGGCACAGATATTTCTTATAAATTAGATTAATGTTCTTATAAAAAAAGAATGAGAGAGAATCCCTCAGTTCTTTTTACCATGTAAGGACACAGTGAGAAAGAAT
Source organism: Heterocephalus glaber (assembly GCF_053883595.1). Taxonomy (NCBI): domain Eukaryota; kingdom Metazoa; phylum Chordata; class Mammalia; order Rodentia; family Bathyergidae; genus Heterocephalus; species Heterocephalus glaber. The sequence continues at coordinate 2,643,720 of NW_028258441.1, read as the reverse complement.
CACCTATGAGCCAAAGCACAAGCCCTCATCATACACCATCTCTACACAGGGTTCTGACAGTGGACTTCTAAACCTCCAGAAGCAGGAAAAATCAACTTCTTTAAATCATGCTACCCAATTCTTTTTACAGCAGCCTGAATGGACTAAGACTGCATCATTATGGCATATGAGGACATTATACTCTCAGAATTTTTTGCCACTGAGAAATCTTTAGCTAGATGACCATTCACATTCCTCTTCATTCATTCAATTAATATTTTTTATTCATTAAGTTTATTGGTACATTTTAGGTATACAATATGATGACATTCATCATTGGGAATTTGTACCTTTATATAATATATCTTGGTTCTTATTTTTTCCCCATCCCCCTGTCCTCCCTTAAACCCCTCCTCCCCTCCCTATTTACAAAGACTTTGTTTTTTTTCTAATATTTTTTTCCTTTCCCTTTTTTCCTTTCCCCTACCCCTCTCAGTTCCCTTTCCCCTTTATACCTTTTCTTCCTATTTCACACTAACTATTATACATTTTGTTGCTTATTTCCACTTTCAGATTCTTACACCAGAAGAACTATTCAGTATTTGCACATGTGTGTCTTTTTTTTTCACTTGAGAGTATGGCCTCAGTGTACATCCATTTAGCGATAAATGTCTCTAGTTTCTCATTCTTTAAGGCTTGGTAGTACTCCCTTTTATAAAAAAAAACAAAAAACAAAAAACCAATGTCTTTATCCAGTCACCATTTGATGGGTATTTGGACTGTTTCCAAGATTTTGCTATTACACACTGTGCCACCGTAAACACGGGTGCACATATATCACTGTGGTATGATGCTTTTAATTCTTTTCCTAAGATACCCAACAGGGGAAGAGCTGAGTCAAAAGGGACTTCTAATCCTAGTATTTTGAGGAATGCCCATATTGATTTCAACAGTGGATGCACCAGTCTACACTTCACCAACAGTGGAGAAGTGTTCCTTATTTCTCACAACCCTGCCAGCATTTGTTATTGGTTAGTTTCTTGATAGCAGCCATTCTTTATGGGGTGAGGTGGAATCTTAGCATTGTTTTCATTTGCATCTCATGAATGACCAGTGATATTGCACATTTTTTCATATGTTTATTTGCTGTTTCCATTTCTTTATCTAAGAAGAGTCTGTTCATTTCAGGTGCCTATTTTTGGATTGACTCTTTAAATATGGGAGGTGTGATTTTTAAAAAGTTTTTTATATATTCTAGATAGTAGACCTTTTTCTAAGGACCAGCTGGTAAAATTTTTTTCCCACATTGTGGCTTGTCTCTTCATACTGTTGGTGGTCTTTCTTCCTGTGCAGAAGCTTTATAATAAGAAGAGATCCCAGTTGTTGATCCTTTGTGTTAATTCAAATGTGACTGAGGTTTTGTTTGTCAAGACTTTTCCTAAGCCAATGTCTTCAACAATTCTACCTAAGCTCTCTTCCAGCGGGTTTAGTGTTTCTGTTTCACAATTTAGATCTTTGATCCATTTTGATTTTAGTTTAGTGCATGGTGAGAGATACAGGTCTAGTTTTAATGTTTGGCAAGTTAAACACAATTTTTCCAGCACCATTTTTTTAACAGGCTATCTTTCCTCCAGTGAGGGTGTTTGTCATAGATGAGGTGGCTTAGTATGTCTTGAGTTGTTTCTGCATCTTCAAATCTGTTCCACTGATCCTCAGGTCTCTTTCTTTGCCTGAGCATGCTGTTTTTATGACAGTAGCTTTGTAATATAATTTCAAGTTGGGGATTGTGATACTCCCACCTTGTCTTTGTTGCCTACAATTGCTTTTGCTCTTCTTGGTCTTTTCTCGTTCCAAATAAATTTTTGGATTTTTTTCTCAAGTTCTGTGAAATATTCTGTTGGAATTTTAATTGAGATTGCATTGAATCTATACAGCAGTTTTGGAAATATGGCCATTTTCACTACATTGGTTCTTCCTACCTAGAATCAAGAGAGGTCTTTCTATTTTCTGATATCCTCTTTTGTCTCTTTTTTCAGAGGTCTATAGTTTTCAGAGTGTAGAGCTTTGATTTCTTTGTTTAGACTAATTCCTAGGTATTTCAATTTTTTGGAAGCTATTGTGAAAGGAGTTGTTTCTCCAGTTCCTCTGTCAGTGAGTCTGCTGTTCATGTACAGAAAAGCTATTGAATTTTGTTCCACTCTAGCTACTGTACTGAATTTGGTTATTAATTCTAGAGGACTTTTAGTGAAGTTCTTGGGGTCTTATATATAGAGTATTATGTCATTTGGAAATAATGACAAATTAAATTCTTCATTTCCTATCTTTATTCCTTTTATTTCTTTCTCTTTTCTAATTGCTGTGGCTAATGTTTCCAAAACTATATTGAACAAGAGTGGTGATAGTGGATATCCTTTTCTTGTTCCTGATTTTAGTGTGAAAGGTTTCACTTTTTGACCATTAAGTATGATGTTGTTGTTGGTTTTTCATAGATGGCTTTTATCAGGTTGAGAAAAAGACCATCTATTCCAATTTTCTGTAGGGCTTTTATCATGAATGGGTGTTGGATTTTGTCAAATGCTTTTTCTGCATTTATTGAGATGATCATATGGTTTTTGTCATTGGCTCTGTTAATATACTGAATTACATTTATTGATTTGCATATGTTGAACCATCCCTGCATCCCTGGAATGAACCCCTCTTGGTCAGGTTGCATGATCTTCTTGATGATAGTCTGCACTCTGTTTGCAAGTATCTTATTGAGGATTTTTGCATCTATGTTTATTAGGGAGATTGGCCTGCAGTTCTGTTTTTTGGTTGAGATTTCTCTGCATTAGGGATCAAGGTGATGCTTGCTTCCAGGAAAGAATTTTGGATTATTGCTTCTCTTTCAATTTCATTGAAGGGTTTAAACAGTAGTGGTGACAGTTCTTCTTTAATGTTTTGTATAATTCAGCAGTGAAGCCATCAGAACCCGGGCTTTTCTTAGTTGGTAAGTTTTTAATTACATTTTCAGTTTCATAGATTGATATTGGGTTATCATTTTTAAGTCTTCATTCAAATTTGGTAGTTCATATATGTCTTGAAATTTGTCTGTCTATTCTGCATTTTCCATCTTATTGGTGTATAGGCTCTCAAAATAAGTACTGATGATCCTCTGGATTTCTGCTGGGTCTGTTACAATTTCACCCTTTCATTCAAAATTACATGGGTTTGAGCCTTTTCTTTCCTTTTTTTAATAAATTTGGCTGAACACTTGTCAGTTTTGTTTATTCTTTTAATGAGCTAATGCTTTGCTTCATTGATTTTTTGTATCACTCTCTTAGTCTCCATTGCATTGATTTCTGCTCTGATCTTTATAATTTCCTCCCTTGTAGGAGCTGTTGGTTTGTCTTGCTCTTCTTTCTCTAGAAACTTCAGATTCAGTATTAGGTTGTTTATTTGGGCTCACTCTATTTTGCTAATAAGGGTATTCAGTGCTATGAATTTCCCTGGTAAGTCTGCATTCATTGTGCCCCATAAATTCTGATATGTTGTAATGACATTGATATGTAATTGTAGAAACTGTCTAATGTCTTCTTTAATTTCCTCTGTGACACATTGGCTCTTCAGGCATTTTGTTCAGTTTCCATGTGTTTATGAAGTTCTTGTGGTTTCTTTTGCTATTGATCTCCAATTTCATTTCACTCTGATCTGATAATATACAGTGGATATCTTCAATTCCTTTGCATTTACTTGAACATGTTCTATGAGCAATATGTGGTCTATTTTAAAGAATGACCTATGTGCAGCTGAAAAGAATGTATATTCTGATTTTGTGGCATGGAACACTCTGTAAACATCTGTTAAGTTCATTTTATCAAGAGTTTTGTTGAATTTTTATATTTTGTTTTTAGCTTTTACCTAGTTGATCTATCTCTTTTTGACAGTGGTGTATTGAGGTCCCCCACTACTACTGTATTAGTGCTTATTTGATTTTTCATATCTGTTAATATTTGTTTTATATAGTTGGGTGCACTAGAATTTGGTGCATATATATTTATGATTGTCATCTCTTCCTCTTGAATTGTTTCCTTTAAAAGGATGTATTGACTGTCTTTGTCCTTCTTAACTAGTCTTGATTTGAAATACACTTTATCTGCAAATAGGATAGCTACTATTGCTTTTTTAAGAGGGGGTTCCTGTCAAATGGAGGATTATTTTCCACCCTTTAACTTTCAGTCCATGAGTTTCTTTTTGAATTCAATGAGTTTGTTATATGCAGCATATTGTTGCATCTTGCTTCTTGGCCCACTCTGTCAGTCTATTTCTTTTGACTGGGGAATTGAGACCCTTAACATCAATGGTTATAACTGATATATATTGACTTATCCTTGTCATTTTCTTTTTCTGTTGTTGGATCCCTCCTCCTTTGTATTTAATTTCTTTTCTTCTTTTTTTATTTTTTTGGTACCAAGGATCGAACTCAGGACCTTGCACTTGCGAGGCTGGTTGTGGAACCACTGAGCTAAATCCTTAGCCCAGTATTTAATTTCTTGTCATGTCTTGATGGATTCATTCTGCTGGGCTTCCTAGGGTAGTGATACTCATTGTCTTTTCTTAGGATATTGTTTAAAAATTTTTGGAATGCTGGTTTGGTATTCATGAAGTTCCTCAGGTGCTCTTTGTCATAAAAGTATCTGTCATTTCTCCATCAATTTTGAAAGATAGTTTTGCAGGGTACATCAATCTGGGTTGGAGGTTGTTTTCCTTTAGGGCTTGAAATACTTCACTCCTTGTTTTTCCTGCCTTGAGTTTTTTTGTTGAGAAGTTTGCTGTGACTGTGATGGGCTTTCCTTTGTATGTGATTTGTTTCTTTTCTCTAACTGCTTGTAGAATTTTGTTCTTCTGTTGTGTTTCTGGAATCTTGACTATCATATGCCTAGGTATAGATTGTTTTATCATGGCTAGTAGGATTCCCATATTCCTCACTTACCTGTATGTCAAATTCTTTTCCCCTGTTTGGGAAGTTTTCTGCCATTACTTCTGCAAACAGTTTTTTTTTTTTTTATGTCGTTAGTACTCTCTCTTGCTTCTTCATTGGCTCTAGTCACTCTTATGTTATTCTTCTTTGCATCATCTAGCAGCTGCTGGATTGATTTCTCATGGTCTTTTACTAATTTTAAGGAATTTTTCTTTTCCTGGTCAGTAGTTGAAATCCTGTCTTCTACATCTGAAATTCTGTCCTCACATTGGCTCATTCTGCTGCATAAACTTTCAGTGTAGTTTTTAATCTCCTGGATATTTGTTTCCATCTCTTTTATGGATTCCATTTGTTTTCTATGTTGGGATTCCATCACGTTCCTCAGCTCTTCTATTTTTTATCTGTGTCTGCTCTAGAGGTATTAATCATGTCTTTCATTATGGTCACCATCCCTTTTTTATCTAAGAAATTATTTCTGATTTCATTTTTTCTAGATCCTCTTTCATTGCCAATTCATTGATTCCAATTGGTTGGGTTTCAAATTGTTCCATTTCATTACCTGTTGGAGTTGCCTTTGGTGATATGAAAGTCTGGTTTTGAGTCTTGTTTCAGTATCTTCTCATTTCTATTTTTTGTTGTTGTTGTTGATGTTTTTGGTTTAATTCCTAGGTTGCTGCTTGTAAATTGTTTATTGCAAGTATCTTTATTGCTAGTATTTAGAACCCTTAGGAATTTCTACTTCTTGGATTGTCTTCCAGGTTTAGTTGGCCTCTGGATTTTGAGTCTGTAATGGCCCCTAGGCAATCTCAGTCCTGATATACCAGGAAGGAAGACTGACTAGAACAATCACATCACCATGGCCAAAGTAATACAATCATTATCAACAATAGCATCAAATACAGCCTAAAAAATGACAAACTGTGATACCTGTTAATCTACCACCTTTGACCCCATGAAACAGACTTGTGGTTATATATCATAATCTAGAACCAACACAAAATATATTTGCAGTAAATAAGCCCTTTAATATAGTGAGTTTGCCCTCTGGGGATATTTAAAAGGAGTTTGGGGAGTAGAGAAATAGAAGGAGAAGGAAAGATTAGATGTAAGGCTAAAGGACACAAAAAGATCGTTTAAACTTTGGGGAACTGGTGAAGACATATGGAAAAGAGAGAAGGAAGGACCAAAAACAAGAACAGAACAAGCTGAAGCAAGAGAAAAAAACAGAAACTGTATTCTTGCTCCTATAAAAATACAAAACAAGAACAGAACAAACTGACAGCAACATAAAAAAACAGAAACTGTATTCTTGCTCTTATAAAAATAAAAGTTAATTTAAAACAAAACAGGAGCAAAACAGGAACAAGGAAAGTGAGAAATGAATAAGCAGAAGAAATAAAAAAAGAAATTAATGTCCCCTCAAGTCTTGTCTCTGTTGTCCCTGGTGGTCAGGGTGTGTAGCACGCAGATCTATGTCAACTGATCTCAGCGAGCAAGACATAGTCCACTGAAGTTCAGCCTGGTTTCTGGCTGTGAGGCTGGAATTGAGCTTCCTGACCTCCTTCAGCTTTGAACTCTGCAGAGTTCTACTGCAGATTCGAGCTGCCCTTCCCCCACAACAAGTCTGGTGTCAGTAGGAGATGTTGACCCCAACAACTGATCAACCACTGCAGTCTGTTGTGCCTTTATTGAGGTGACTTTTTGCTCTCCCAGTGGGCTTAAATTCTCAAGAAGCCTTAGAGAGGCCTTCTCTCTACTGCTCACCACTGCACCAATTCCCCAGCTCGGAATGATGGCTTTCTGGATCCCTGTACTGTGCTGCTGTCCAGTGGGCCTCTGACTCGGGCCTAGGCACCCATACTAATGGTTTCCAAGCAGGCTTCTCTCATTCAATTAATATTTAAAAATCTACTATGTGCCAGGTATTTTGATAAGCATTAAATATGCATAGAAAATAAGTGTTCCCTTTCTTTCTAACTTTTTGTTTAAAAGTCTTTGAAACAGCCTATTTTGTGCTCTTCATTAAAGAGTCTGCTTTGCTTATCATCCTGTCTCCACCCTGTCTCAAAAACTGATAGTCAGGTAGCAGGTGTTTCCTTTATTACATCATACAAAAAGGAACTGAGTATCCTTGTCAATCATGGAATTTGCTTGCATGATTGTCAGGCCTGACTGAAAAAAGCATCATTCTTTCAATTCAATTCTCTGGCTAAAGCTCTCCCAATGCTTTTCTTAGAGCAGACACTTCCCTAGGTCAAGGGCTTTAAATTTGTATTTCAAAGACTTCTAAGATTCTTCAAATAGGTAACTGCAACTCTGAAAGCATTGAGTTTAAATTACAATAATTAAAATTTTAAATCTTTCAAATCATAGTAAAAAATAACACATTTGAGATGGAATACATAGCAAATTGTAATACATTGGAAATCACTACAATGTTAATTTGTGCTGCCAAGTAAATTAGCTTTTGGTGCAGACTCTGATTGATAGGTACTCCTACCATCTCTATTTAATTCAAGTGTTCCCTGAGATTACAAGTTATCTGTGTGAATTAGGAATGTCTCTATACTGTGCAGTCAAAACTTTATAGAAAAATAAATATTTGAACACACATAAGAATATAATAATCACCCAGAATCATCATTTCAAACCTTTATATCATCAACATTTTATTAATGTACTGACTGTATCTTAATAGTACAAATTTGAACTTAAAATATTCTAGCATATTTATATATTACAGCTCTCTCAAAGATCCCATTGATTAAAAATACAGTTACTGTTAAAAAATAGCAGTACTGTTAACTGGTATTGTTAAAAATGAAACTTTAAGCCTAATGTCCTGAGTAAAATCTGAGCTGTTCATAAAGAATAGTGGAACAAATTACAAAGAATAAGTGAACACATGACATCCCAGGGAGGATCTTGTATAAAAGAGATCTTTGGAAAAGATGTGTACATACATATCCATATAACTCTGTCTCTTAAAGAAACTTGACAACCTTTTCATTGAGCTCAATGCCACTGTGTAGGCCCTTAAGCCTCACATCATTCTTGTTGTAGGCAACTTTCCATATTCAGGAACCACAGTGCTCTCCTCTTTTGGCTGCTTAAAGGAAACTGGACTGTTCTCTTATGTTGAAAACTCCTCCCCTTTGAAGCAGTAAGTGCTTCTGAAGAATATGCGTTTCTGATGATTTTACACTTATGAGGGAGTTACATGTTAATTAATCCTTCATAAGTTGAAAGTACTATAAGTAAAAATGCACTTAATATACCTAACCTCTTGGATAACAAAGTTCAGCAACACCATATAGAGCATTGGTTGTTTCCTTTCATGATTGTATGGCTCACTGGGGGCAGTGGCTCACTGCTGCTACACAGCATCACAAGAGTGGATCATATTATGTATAGCTAGTCTGGGAAAAAATTAATATTCAAAATTCTGAGTAGGGTTTCTATCAAATGTGTATGTTTTTTACACTACTGTAAAGTAAAAAAATAAATCACAAGTTGAACCATCTTCCACTGGGACTTATCTGTACAGACTGTCCTAGACTCCTAATTCTACATTTAGTTGTCCAAATACCTAGCCAACTGGGAAGAATATGGGCCAAAGTACTTTATACTTGAGAATTGACAATCTATTGATCTGTTTCCCCCAGTGTCCTTTAATGTTGACCACTAAATTAAGTTCTTCTCATTTTACTACTGATAGGATCTTCAGAGTTCTTCATAGTCTAAGGTTTGGCAATTTCTGTGCAGCTGATTTCAGCAGTGTAAATTCTCAGTGGTGGCACTCTCTTGTCAGTTCTGTTACCTGGACACTCAACCTGGTCAACAGCCTATTTACATTGTCATTTGGCTTCTTCCTATCACTGACTGGCTTGATTAAATACTCTTGGTTTTGACACTTTTGTTTGCTCTGACTCCGCCCTTCTCACTTGGCTTCAATTCTGCCTTCTCCTGGACTCTCAGAAATGACTCTAGCCCAGCTCCTTGCTTCCCTGTCAACTACATCTCATATTATTGCATGTTTCAGTTCACACCATTTTTGGTTGAAAACAAGCAAAATCCAATATTTATTTGTGCTTTGTGATCTTCTGGAGGCATGAAGATGACTCTACCATTTATAAAAATAAATTTAAAAATGTGCAGATATTTTAAAAAGAGTAATTCAGTCAGATTGCCTATTTTCTTGAATCTGTAAACACATACCAATAAAACTTGAGAAGACAGGGAAAATAATATTTTTAACAATTCAAATAAATCCCTCTGAGCCTGGGGCCCTTCAAACATATGTTATTTTACTGTCAGTTTGAACAGCCAGGAGCGTCTGCTTTGCTCCCTGTTAACTGTATTTTGCTTGTTTTTGTGAATTTCCCAAGTTCCTTTGCTTACATTATTTATATTTCTAAAAGCCTGATTATCATTGAAATTATATCCAAAAATATATTACTGTGTTCAATCTGAAGCATAAGTAGAAGAGGAATGGGTAGGTTTTTGGGAAAAATCCACTGGGTGTCTCCCTTCTTTTCTTCCCCTCAGTTACATTAATCCAAATGAAATCACATTAAGATGGACATCAAAGACAGTCTTGAGGGGCAAATCAGATAAAAACTTGCAGCCTGAAGAGCACGTGTAGAAATAAGAAGGGAAAATGCTTTGTGTAAAGGGTGGTGGTTTAGGAGAGAAGGTTTCTGGTGCAGATGACCTGCATGCAAACCTCAGCCAAAGCATTCTCATTATTTTCCCCATCAACCTACAGCCCACTGCTTTCTCAATGGGCAGATCCATATGTGCTGATGTAAAAAAATTCCAGAAAATATTGCAAAAAGAAAGAGATCTACATTTATATCATTATCTACATCTAGAACATGATACATTTTATGGTGTTAAACCCTCAAGACTACATACAGTAGATTAATGTAAAGACCATTAAAAAGGAAGTGAAGGTAAGCTGACAGGATACACACTATTAACATTGAACATTAACATTATTACCATTGGAAAGAGAAGTTAATGGCTGTTCAGGGAGACTTCACATCTCACTTTATATACGTGACAAATTTTTAAGAATGAGTGAGGATTATGTTTGCCACATACACAAGAAAAAACAAAAAGAAAAAGGAATGAAACTTTGGGATTAGAAAGGGGATCAGTGTGATCCTAATAAGTCTTACCCTCTAATCCACTGTTCTTCTCATTCACCAACACAAATACAAAGTAGCTCAGGCTACAGGCAGCCAATTCAGTTCCTCGAATGGTACATGCTTCTCAAGGCTGTCACATATATCTTCCTTCTAGCCTGAAATATTCTCCTTCTACTCCTCCATTTGAACATGGTTAATTTCTACTTGCCCTGAGATTTCTTCTCAGATGTCAATTCCTCCAGGAAGATACCACCACACTCCATCCTCACTATCTTCTTCTATTCCCTTTTCCATCTTGCTTGCAAGGCAAAGTTGAATCAAGGAACAGGGTAAGCAGGTCATCAGGTGACCCAGTTAAATGCTCAAATATTAAAGGTAAAAATTACAAGTTTAAAGAAATGTCAAAGAAGAATTGCACTTTCAAGATGAGTTTCACCCAAGTACCTGGTCTTAAGAGATAACTAGTATTCTCCCAGAGAGCCAGGATATTTGCTACTGTAACTCCTAGCATTTGGTATTGCAATTGACTGCCTGCTTGTTTCTATCCCTCACTAAGACAAAAATTCTATGGTACCATAATGGAAGACTGTCCATTTTTTTCTCCACTCTAAGTCAGAAATAGCATAGCAAACAACAAATATTTTTGCGTGGTATAGAGGTATAAATCACAAAGATCAGTTAATTATTCAAAAGAAGTGATGCTATAGATAGACAAAATATTTCATCCTTTATTTTAGGGACTGTAGATTCTCCTAAACATAGGACAAAAACTCAAGAAGAACTAATCAAAAACTGATAATTAAGCACAGTTTTTAGGGTGTGTAGTTGGGGTGGACACACTTATATGTTCATGTGCACCCTCTTTATACAGAAGATTTGGTTCTTAACAGTGGATCAGTCTCAACTGAGTCATTATGATTACTTGATAGGTAGAGGTTTGGGCCAATAGATATCTTAACTAGGTGACACAAGGGTTAACGTATAGCCAACCTTTACTAAACGTTCACAGGTTTGAAATTCAGTTCCAGTCATTATCAAGCAATTCTGAAGATTCATGACAAGTAGTCATTTGTCAGTGTGCTGAAGCGTGAAATTGTACTATGCACTCTCTGGCTGGTGTGTGGAGGTGAGTTACTTAGCTACTGAATGAAACTAGCTGATCACCCAGCACAGGCATCACTTTCTAAGTGCCCATATCTTAATATGGCTATGCTGATGTCTATTGGAAATGGATGATGTGGTAAAGTGGGGAAATTAGGATGGGACAAGATAGAGTAACTTTCTTATGAAAAGGCTCTAAAAAAGAGCCAGTTTTCAAGTAATAGTGATGTAACAGTTCAGAAGCATGGTAGCTTACCGATATTACTGGTAGAGTTTATTTTAATGACTTCATAATTATTTTAGACCTATAGTAATTGGATTCTTAGAGATTCAAAGGGTTCTCTTAAAATTTTCTGTCATAGTTTATTACATTTTGTGGAGAAATTATATGTTATAGTGGTATTCATGAATTTGAGAATGGGCAAATATCTCAAGACGTAGTCCCCAAGAATGTAAAGGATCTACTAAAATTCAAGGTTCTTTTCTTCCTTTTCTGTTCCCCAAATCACAGAATTAGCCCAAATTGTAACCAGCTAGATGACTTCATGTCTCCTTAATGGTACCAAGCCTTGTTCTTCTCCTGAGTAATAAGCAAATATGTCTCTGATGTGATATTCAGATTATGCAAATACCCTCTTCTCAAGCCCATAGTAAGCCCCTACATTATGCAAAATCCAAGCAATCTTCTTGATCATCAGTGAACTTTTAGACCCTTAATCAAATGCCTACATTCTATAACTTACCATTCCTCATTTTTTCTGAATATTCTTACTTATTTACTGTGGCCTCTCTTCCCTAAACATAATTTCTTTCTGGGTACCTATGTATTTTCCCTCAGAAACCCAATTACAAATCTTCTTTAAGACTTCCTCTCTTTCACACCATATCAGTTCTTGCCTTGAACATTCTACTAAAGACTACCATGAAAATGCTCCCTTATGTTGAGTAGTATAGACTAAAAGAGTATGGTTTATGGAATCAAACAGAACCAGATTTGAATGCATATCTATTACTCAAAAGATAGATGATTGATTAATTATTTTATTTATTCCTAAAGTCCTCAAAGCCTCATTTCTAAAATAGGGAAAATATATCACTGGGTTATTCGGAAAATGATGATAATTGAATTTATCGCCTTAGCCTCTACACACACACACAATTGCCACCCTAAACTCATTCCAATTCCCATTTTCTCCACCTTTCTTATTTAATTCAGTGGCATCTTTAGGTAATTCCAGAGATCTGACACAAAGTCCTATTAGTTTTCTGACCTATTATCTCTAAAATATACTTACATCTTCCCTTCTACACTGCTAACCATCTGAGTTAGGCATATTTCTGTCACTGGGACAAAATATCTGATATACAGTGTTTAAAGGAAAAAAGGTTTATTTTAGGTCAGTTTCAGAGGTTTCCCTCTAAGGTCCTCTATTTCCAAGCCAAAATTTCATGGTTGAAGAATATGGCAGAAGAAAGCTCTTAATTCATAGTGGCCAGGAAGCAAAGAAAGTAGGAAAGAGCCTGAGTAAAATTACATCCTTCAAAGGTGTCCCCAGTGAAACTAGTTCTTCCAAGTAAGCCCCATCTCCTAATAGCTCATTTAGTTATGAAAACATCAATGAGTTAACCCATTGATGAGGGTAGTGCCTTCACTATCCAATCACCTTTCTAAGTATCTTTTAGTTCAATCAAGTTAACCAAGATTAACCATTACACCATTCTACTTTCATATCTTGCCTAGACTATAATACTAGCCTCCTAACTGACCTTTCCTCTTTCATTACACATATTTTCTATCAATTTTCCTCACAGTTTCTAAGGTTATCTTTTAAAAAAAGATTAATCAAATTGTGCCCATTACCTTTTGAAAACCTTCCAATGACTTTTACTTGAATTCAGGATATAAGGCACATTCTTCCTCATGCCCTTTAAAGTCCTGTAAAATTTTGGTTGGCTCCAGAATACTTCTCTAGTTTCATTTTCTATCATTTCTCTCAATTTCTACCATAAACATTCCATTCATAGATTGTAAGTGGTTTCTTTGTTTCCATTCTTCTATCTAGTCTTTACATAGCAACCAGACTAATCTTGGTAAACATAAAAGGATAAGGAGGAAAACTATTTCCATATCTACCCATTCTCCTTTAAAATATATCTTGAATTCATCCATGCAATTCTTTCCACTTCCACCTTGGTTCAAGCCATCATTTCTCACAGGCATTTCTATAATAGATTCTCAATGGATCTTTCTATTACTTGCTTTCGCCCATCCACATCACTTTCATCAAAACAGCCAGGGTGATATTTTTAAAGTTCAGTATGATAATCTGTCTTCCCTATTTAAGATCCTTCACTAGTTTTCTACTGACATAAAATAATCAGTACAGCAGAAGAGGTAACAGAATGGGCATTAGAGAAGTTGGCTGGACTTGAGTCCCAGGTATAGCACCTTGGAAAAGTAACATCTTTGAGACTCCGTTTGCCACTCGAATAAAAATAACAATATTAGTAACGTAACTGATAACTTTATTGTGAAAATTATAAATAATACACATTTAATTAGTTACTTATTATTGATGTTAAATAAGTCACAGTCTTTAAATATAGTTTAGAGAGCTCTGTAAAGTCATATTTGTTTATACTTGCTGTCTTCATTACTTTACCATCACTGAGACACAATACCTAAACCCACAATTTAAAGGAGAGGTTTTTTTTTGGCTCACATTTTTATTCCCTTGTCAGATGGCTCTAAGGCAGAAATGACATGGTAGAAGGGCCTGAGTGGTGCAAAGGTGCTCATCCCTTTGCATCCAGGAAATAGAGAGAGCTAAGGGAGGAGCTGGGGAAAGAGATACACACTGCCAGTTCACACCCCCAGTGAGTGGCCACTTCTGACCAGGTCCCACCTCCTAACAGCACATTTCACCATGGATCTGTCCATGAGAATTTGGGGGGACATTTTAGGTCTAAACCAGAACTCTTGCTATTCTTGCTTTGAGAGTAAATCAATGGTTCTCCTACTTTAGTTTGGATCAGTAGCCTTCTAAGAGCTTATTAAACCCAAATGGCTGGGCCCCACCTCCAGCATTTCTGATTCATTATGTCTATAGTGGAGCCTGAAAAATCGTGTCTCTAAAAAGTTCCTAGGTGATGTTCATATTGCTGGTTTACAAACCACCTTTGAGAACTATAAAAATAACATTGCTTCTTGCCTCAGAGCCCTGAAATACATACAAATTGTTACCCTAGTCCTATAACATATTTCCAGTTAAACAGTCCTATTTATGGAAGCCTTCTCTTGACCTTCAAGACTAGGCTAAATATTCAACATATATTTTTATAGATTGTGTTGGTCATTGTGTTGGTCAGCTTTTCATCATCCAGACAAAATATCTGATACACACAACTTAAGGGGAAAAGATTTGTTTTGACTGGATTTCAGAGGTTTTGAGCCATAGCAAGGTGACTTCAAGGTAGAAATATCATGACAGAAGGGCAAGGCAGAGGAAAACTGTGCAACTCATGCAGTCAGTAAGCAGAGAGAAAGGTGAAGAGCCAGAGAGAAGGGGCCAGGAGCAAGAATATATCTTTCTAGTTTATCCCCCGGTGACCTGTTCCAAGTAGCCCCACTTCCTAACAGCACTTTCAGCTATGAACTAATCAATGGATTAACCTGCTGATGATTATAGTTCCACTATGACCCCATGACCTTCTGAAAGCCCACCTCTGAACACATGAGCTTACTAAGAAAAATTTTTCATCTAAATCATACTAGTAAAATAAATGTGAATATTTATAATTAATTGTGCAATTTTTTTTTGCTTAGAAACATGTCAGATTGTCCTATGAAGGTGAGGTCCTTGTTTGTTATTTTCAAATCTGTAAGTCCAGAGTCTGGCACATTGGCATATCTGGCTCCATAGGCTCTAAAGAGTGGTAAGGCATAGCAAAAAAAAAAATCAAATTCTCTTTTAAGATGGAAGTCTAAATACAGGCATTCAAAGGTTATAAGTAAATGTATAACACTGGAACAAACATCAGCTGTCTGATGTCATGTAGTGAATTCCAGTCACAAAGGAACTATGTTTATGAAGGCAAATTGACAATCATTTTAAGACAGAGGATTGGTAGAAAAACATGGCTGTCTACTAGATCATTATCCATGGGTAGTAAGGGAAAAAATGTGTAAACAGAGGTAAAAAGAGAGAAATGGCCACAACAAGCAAGAGGGGTACTTGCCATAAATAGATCTACCAAGTGACATCTGTGATTTGAACCTACATATATCCATTTTCAGATCTCATAATCCTGCCATCTTATAGCAGGAGCTGTCAGACTTGAATACATACCAGAATCACTTGGAAGCCTTACTAAAATTCAAATTCCTGGCATCCACTTCCAGGGTTTCTGTTTAAGTAAGTTGGGATGGGTATTCAAAACTCTGCATTTTTAATAAATTTTCAGGTGATGTTGATGCTACTCATTTGGAGACCATATTTTTAAACCACTGATTTATACTATTGAAAGTTTCCCTCATATTTTTGCTTCTTTTGGAGCCATTAATGTCAGTGATTGGTGAGTGTCCTTTAAGGCACAGATCAAATATAGTCTTCTGTATAAAATTTTCTCTGATGTCATGTATCTACTAACATGATCTGTGGTGCCTTCTGGAGTCAGTAAGTCTGGAATACAAAGGGAAAATGTTTGCAGTCAGTGAGAGCTCCAAGATTTGCAAAGGAATTTTACAATGAGTTCTGTTCATTGAAATTGTGAAGGTTATGAAAGTGTTCTAGGCTGGGTGACCCTAAAACATAGCCTTGGTGGCATAGATTTCTTACCTCTCATATTGGTTAGAACAATGAATCCAAGTCATATTGTAAATATGACTCAGGAGAAGAACTTGCAACCTTTTAAAGACAAGACAATAGAAGAAAATGTAGATTTAAAAACCTGGACAGACTGACATGAAAAGTAAAGAGCATAATGAGAAAAGAAACTCCTAATGAGAAGGCTTTTCCTGCCTAAGATCAGAGGAGAATGTTCTAAGAGTGTGCTCAGAAGTCAGTATTATAAAAAGGCAGAGTTGAAGGGAAGGAATATTTGAGGGCTTTGACATAGGAGATCTAGTTAGAGCTCCAGGATAAGTAATGAGTGATAAGAGCTGGGATTTGAAATTAATTCCAACTCACATTAAACAACATACACTTAACCTCTAAAGTATTATTTTTCAAAGGGTGGTCCATAATCACCCTTTGTCATCATCACCCTTTGTCATAACCACCCTTTGTCACCCTTCATCAGAATCATTTAAGGAGGTTATTAAGATAGCAGCTCCTAGGTCTCTGTGCCAGTTATTCTAATTCAATAGGATTAGAGACGGACTCTAAATCTGCATTTAGTAAGCCCCTGTAAATGACTGTGATGTAGACAATGAGGGAAACATATACTGACAACTAATACCAACCTCAATTTCTATTCTCATGAAGATAAGGGATATTTAGTTTGAAGAAGTGTGTTATGGCTTGCATCTAGATGTCCACTGAGAGTCTCATGCAATCATGGGGGAGAGTGGTTAAGAGGTAGCTGGATCTAGAGTGTGTGGTGCTCGGATCAAGGGTGAATAATTACTAACTCAGTCCACTGATTGGTTTGGCATAGTTCTGGCTAGGATTAAGGGTGTGAGTGCTATATCTGCCTAGGGCAGGTAGCCTTCAGAAAGTATACGGGACAAAAAGAGGGCTAATGTGCTCTCTCCTGCCTGCTTGCCATGGACTATTTCTCTTCTACTATGTATCTCTTCTATGCCACCCTGCCTTGGTGCCAGCCAACTATGGACTGAAACCTGTAAACTGTGAGCCAAATAAACATCTCCTCCTTTAACTTTGGGTATTGGGTATTTTGTTTCACCAATGAGAAAAGTAGGTAACACAGAATTGGTACCAGAGAAGTGGGGTCATTGCTGTGAATGTACCTGATCATGTGGTTCAGGAGCCTTTGGAACTGGCTTGTGGGAAGAGTTTGGAAAGGTTTGGAGATGCTGACTAAAAAAGCAGACCTGTAATGCCTTAAGATGTCCTTGATGGGAGAGTCTGGTCAGAGCTCAAAAGATCAGAATCTGGATAGAAATGCTACCGGTAAAGACCAGACTCAAGAGATTCCAGTTAGGAACAAGGACTACATTTGGCTGTTGAACTCCAGACCATGTGTGTTGTGCCTTGACAGAAAGTTTGTGTGCAGTTTTTTCCTGACTTTGCCTGAGACTGAGTTTGAGAGAGGTGAACTAATTAATCTTACAGAGGAAATTTCAGGACAGCCTCATGTTTAGGCCATAGCATGAATACTGTTGGGGAATTTTAGCTCAATTTATGTTGAGAATCAAGAGCAAAGAGCCCAATAAAATGATTTAAAATATTTAGAGTTTGTCCAGAAAGAAAATTGCAGCCTACAAAGATGGAACAAGGGAAAATTGGTGACCGGAAAGACTAGCAAGAAAAAGCCAAATATTTCTGAAGAGGACTATAGAAAACATGGCCTGAAGACATCATTGGAATCAGTAGGACTCTGCTCTTTGCAACCTCAAAACTGCAAAGGTGAAAGACTGTTTTGAGAAGAGAGCCCCAGAGCACCATGTTGCAGAATGGTGATGGCCTAGGAAAGTTGTTCCTCAGGATCAAGTTCATAGTACTCAGCAATCCAGGCCCTGTACCCCTATGGCCAAGAGAGAAGGAAGCTTGGCTAGTGCTCCAGCTGGCAGCAGACCCTTCTGTCATCTATGTGGTGCTGGTTCTAGGTGCACACAAAATGCAGAGTTGTGGGGTCAGGAAGGCTTTCACTCAGATTTCAGAAGGCCTGAGAGGCCAGGCAGTGTGCACCTGGGAAGGCAGTGTATGAACCTGTGAATGTGAAGCTGAAGGAGCAGTGGATACCCCAGGAGTTTAGAGAAGGTAGGAACATGGCTCTTTTGAGGAAAATTGCAAGGAGGGAGCAGAGCTAGCCCCAAACAGAAGCTGTGAAATCCACAATTACCTTGCCAAAGACTTCCTGGCATGCTGGACATGGAACTACAGGATTTAATGTTTGCCCTGCTGGATTTTAGTCTTGCTTTGTTCTCATTCTTTCCTATTCCTGTCTTTGTACCTTTTGAAATGTAAATGTCTATCTTATACCATTGTACATTGGCAGTGTATAACTTTCTTTTCATTTGTATAGGGGCTTGCAACTAAGTTTGCCTTAAATGTCAGAGGAGACTTTGGAATTGGATTTTTCAGCAGTGCTGAAAGCGTTAGGACTTCCGTAACTCTTGGGGATGGACTAAATGCCTTTTGCATAAAAGGATGTGCATGAGTCTTTGAGGGGCCAGGGGCAGAATGTTATGATTTATGTCTAGATGTCCCCCAAAGCCTCATGCAGTCATAGTTGAGACTTCTTGGAGGTGGCTGGGTCTAGTGTGTGTGCTGCTGTGATTGACTCATGGTGTGTTACTGAGATTAAAGGTGTGAATGCTACCCACCCTAGGCTGAGTAAGATGTAAGGAACAGAAAGAGGCTTGTAATTTGTCACTTGTTGCTACTATTCTCCTCTGTGCTGGCCTTCTGGTATGCCACTCAGCCTTGGCGCCAGCTGAGTATGGACTGAAACCTCTACAAACTGTGAGCTGAAATAAACCTTTCCTCCTTTAACTTTGGGTGTTAAGTATTTTTGTCTCAGCAATGAGAAAAGTAAGACAAAGAAAACCTTTGTGATGGGGAGCCATGCAGGAGGCAATGTGGAAATCGATGTGGGTGGGGAAAACTGAGTTGAATAGGTTGAAGTCACTATAAGTCATATTTAAAGAATTTTACAACCAGAAATTTTCAAAAGAGGAGTGGGCTACCTAAGATATTAAGAGTTTATATTTACTGAAAATTTTACAATAAAGGTAGCAGAAGAAAACCCTGGACTGTTGAAATCAGTTTTTCTCCATGTAGATCATAATCCACTTGTATTATAATCTGCTTTTTATCAGTGGATATTGAGCTCCACCCCAACCTTAGTGAAATAACATCTCCAGGGATAGAGTTTGGGGATACATTTTTAATTAAATTCCTAGGTAAGTCTGATATAGTTAACCATGATTTACAGTTTAACAGAAACTGGTGAAGTTGTTGGGTGCATATGCTTTGCATTAAATAGGATAGAGTTTATATTCTCCTGCAGAGACTTTTATTTAAGTGATGCACTAGGGGTGAATTCAGTAAATAGTAAACAACAGGTTCGGTGAGGGAATCAGATTGGTCTTAGCACATCCTAGGCCAGGGTTTCTCACATATAATTTGGTATTCACACTCAAGAAATAGTAGTTTTACTGTGCCTGTGTGTATGTGCATGTGTGTATGTGTGTGTGTGTGTGTGTTTTAATTTTCCCTGAAGCACTTCAAGCATTGAAAACCACTGCCATCAATCTTTTTACAGAGTTAAAAGTAGATTTTCTTGTTTTGTTTTGTTTTGTTTGCAGTTCATGAGATGAACCAGGAGCTTACCCACACTACGCAAGTGCTCTACTGTTGAGCAATAGCCAGAGCCCTTTTATCTTTTACTTTGAGACAAGGTTTCACTAATTTAGCCAAGTTTGCCTCAAACTTGTGATCCTCCTGTCTCAGCTTCCCTGGTAGCTGGGATTATAGGAATGTGCTACCATACCTGACTTGAGTTAAAAGTAGTTGACCCAATGATCACTTTCATCAGAATCATCTTGAGAAGATTATCAGAAATGCAGATTGCTGTGTCTTTTTCAAGATCTATTAAGTCTAAATTTCTAGGAATGGGACCCAATAATTTCCACTGTAAATAAGTTCTTGAATTTACCCTTATAAGTACTGAAGTGATTTCAGCTCTGGGACTGATTTCTAGGAGTTTAATTCTATTCTTGGTGCTACAATTGAAATTAATAAATTTCATAGACAAACTTATGAGTAAAACGGAAATAGTCAAATTGAATATTTCCCCAAGAATAATTACTACAGAAGGTTTCCATTTGTTGTTATTTATAATACAGAAAAGGTCTACTGAGGAGTATTCATTCAATAGTTGTAAAATAAATAAAACACACTCATTAGGGTTTTTTTCTACGAATTAATCAAAATACTTCTTCAAAGGTTGGGGATGTGGATATATTTAGTTTTCCAAATTCTTAATTCACAAAGTTGAAAATTGTTCTAGAAATAAGTTTCTGTGAAGGCAATGGGGCAAAGTCTATTGTGACATTTAAATCATTAAAAAATGGCAAATTTTGCAGATTATCTCAATGGTTATAAACACATAATGCATGAGAATTTTCACGTAAATATTTTATGAAAATATTAACATAATCATCATAAAAGGCTAACATGCAAGATCACCAAATGACCCTATTATTTAAGTAAGGCAGTTTTTTTTAAACTATCTTTTTTTAAGTGAATACCATAAAATTTCAAAATTATTTCGGTTCTCTTTCCTAGCTTTATTTGCTCCTTCTTGGTGCCATAGAGCAGGTAGATAACCCAAGAAAATCATCTCTGCCCTAAGTTTGCCTTCTCAATATAACATTCATGAAAACTCAGCCTGGACCTCCCTAGATATATCATACAATGTCTGCTAAGTCCCACATCTGCCCCGGTGTGTCTTTGTGTGTGGTCACATTAAGCCTTAAGAAAGAGATGCTAGAGAAAGGAGGCAACACCATCAGCAGCAGCAGCAGCAGCACTATGAACTAAATGGTGTACTAGTTATATAACATGTATGCATATAACCCTCACAATCACACCAGAAGCATTAGAATTGTATTATTACCCTCATTACAGTTGCAGAGACAATGGGTCAGAACAATTGAGTAATTTATCCAAGGTCAGATTCAGTGACCTCGAAAGACCAGAATTTTAATTCAATACCATCTCTCATTAGTACTATATACAAAAACATATTCAAAACAGATATAGACTATGGCATCAAACAGCCCTGGCTCTAGAGCCAGACTGTCTGAGTTTGAATCCAGACTGTCAACTACTAACTGTGTAACCTTAGGCAAGTTGACCTTTCTGAGCTTCAATTTCCTCATCTGTAATATGCAGATGATACAGAAAAATATACACACTGAACCCCCTCCCAATGTGAAACTTGAGGTCGGGCGAGCAGTACAGAGTGACGGTGGTAGGTGAAAAAGATCAAAGTATGTTATGTGCATGTACAAATTGCTGAAATGAAACACATTAATCTGTATAATCAGTAAAAGAGTGAAAGAAAAACAATGTCTATCCCATAAAGTTTCTGTGAGAATTACATGAGTTAATACTTGTACAAGGTGCTTGGTAGGAGATAAATGGTAAGCAATATACAGTAAGTTTGAATAAAAATGATGAATTCTAAGTATTCCCTGGTTAGATAAGAAAAAGAAAA
Organism: Heterocephalus glaber; assembly: GCF_053883595.1. Taxonomy (NCBI): domain Eukaryota; kingdom Metazoa; phylum Chordata; class Mammalia; order Rodentia; family Bathyergidae; genus Heterocephalus; species Heterocephalus glaber. The sequence goes on along the minus strand of NW_028258441.1, from coordinate 2,622,117 downwards.
TTAGCTACTCCATATCAAGATATTATATGTCTATATTTAGAAAAAAGTTCAAGTCTTGACTGGAAAGAGATAGTTGCTTCACAATCCTAGAAAAATACTGGATTCCTTTCTAAGTCTTAAAACATTTCCCAGACATACTTATTCTTTTAAATGTATACCATCATTACTACTTCTTAAATATACTTTTTCAAATTTGCTAATTTATGACCATAAAATCTCCACTCCAGTCCTCAGGAAGAACATTTGGAACCAAATCTATTTAATGACTCCTTAATTACTAATGTCTTGCTTAGAAGTCTGTCTTCAGAAAATCTATTTGCAGTATCTTCTAAGTTTTCCCCCAAGAAGGGAATATTATCTTATAAGAAATCTTTGAAACATTACTCCTAAGCAGATCTCTTGACTACTCTAAGACATTCATGGGGCCTTTTTGAGTCTAGAAATAGGACTCTACCTGAGAACACTCAACTTCTTTTGAATCACTTAATTACAGTATTTTTTGTGAGCAGTTAATAGTGAAGGAATAGGTGTCAAAACGTCTAATTTTCTTATGTATTTGAAAATAGCAGTAAAACATAATGTTCCTAATGGTTTAGTAGCCATAATTATGCTTCTGAATATATCTTGGGTGGTGAGTGTATAATATATCTACTACAGATCTCAAGGTCTGCAGGTTTTAAAATAGTCTATCTGCTTCTTATCCATTTTTAAATTCAAAAGACTAACATTTTACAATGGTAGAAGCTAAAAATCAAATGGCAAAAAATCAAGTGGTTTACCATGATAATAGAAATATTAGTATTATGACTAAAAATTATGTAGAATATGATACCTAATGTTCCAGTTACTATTCCTGCATAAAAATCAAGCCAAAATATAATGATTTAACATGCATTTTCTTGTCCCTGATAGGTTTTTTGGGTCAGGAATTTCAGGCAGGTCTCAGCCAGGTGATCTTGGCTCAGACATGTCATGTGATTTTTTGGTCAGATGTTGTCTAGAGCCAGAAATGCAGAAGCTGAGGCAGCAGAGTGAAAGCGAGGCATTTCTTTCACCACATACAGTCTCAGGGCCTCTCCACATGGTATAGTTTAAACTTCTTTATGATGCTTTGTGAAGGCCTCAAGACAGTTGAATTTCTTGCAGAGAAGCTCCAACAGAACCGGGAGGACATTGTATCTCTGCTAATGAACTAGTCTCAGAAGTCATATCATATCATTTCTGCTATAGTCACAAGCCATCTCGACTTAAGGGGAGGCAGCATAGTCCCTAGGTTTCCAAGGGAAACATATCAACATTGCTTTGTAAAGAACGTGTGAGATGGAAAATGTTGTTGTAATCATTTTTGGAAATCCCAATCTGTCACACTTGGCATTTACTGTTGTTTATATATTGTTGATCATGTGTATTGTGCAACACATTTAAACAAACTGTTTTTGATGTTTTAATCAGTATTTTGTTTGTAAAGAAAAGACATAACTGAGTGGATATATATGGTTTCCTGCACCAACACAGACAGCTAAAGAACAAGAACCATTATATAATAATCTTCCCTTTTCTAAGGTTTCACTTTCCATGGTTTCTATTTTCTGTGCTGAACTACAGTCCAAAAGTATTAGATGAAAAATTGAAGTAGTAATTAATACATAAGCTTTATATCACATGCTATTTTGAATAGCATGATGAAATCTCATACTGTCCTGATATGTTCCACCTGGCATGTGAATCACCACTTTATGTAGTGTAGTCATACTCTTTGTACTACCTGACTAATTAGTCACTTAGTCATCTTGGTCATCATATCAACTGTTACAGTATGATGATGCTTGTGTTCAAGTAACTCTCATGTAGTAGCCTAATGTTATGTCCCAATGTCTGTATCACTCACCTCACTTTATTTCATTGTGTAGGCATTGCATCATCTCCCATTATCAAAAGAAAAAAAAATAAATATAGTAAAATAAGATATTTTGAGAGGGACCACATTCATCTAACTTTTGTTATATTGTGATTGTTAATTACTATTTATTAATATCTTACTGTTACTAATGTATAAAGTAAAATTTATCATATATATGCACACATGTAGGGTATATGTAGGGTATAGAGTACAGCACACATAGGGTTTAATATTATCCTTACTTTGAGTATCCACTGGGAATCTTGAAATATATCCATAACCGATAAGGAGGGACTACTATACACAATTTTCTAAAAGTGGTCATGGAGCCCTTTTGATATATCACTGATATTACCATTTCCTGAAACAGTATTATACAAAATATATTTTGAAAATTTCTACTATGAACCAATAGCAACATCATTCTTCAAATTTGTAATTTTAAAATTACAAATGTCCCTATTTCTATAACATCAATGTATCTGCTAATACAAATCTAATCAAAAGCTACAAGAAATGTAATTTCTTTTGTGTTCCAATTAAGCATATATAAGTTGTATAACTTTTGTTAACATTTATTGTTGGATGCTATGCATGCTATTGATAAATGGACTTTCTAATTGAATTTCATATCTTTAGTGTTAAACATGACTTAGCACACGATATCAATTGGCATTTCCAGTGAAGGAAAAAATAGCCAAGATTCATTGCTAAACATCTCACAAGAAATTATCTTAGTGTGTATATGATTCATTCTACTTTGTTCTATTTCATTAATGATGAGCAAATCCCTAGTGATCCAAAACCTTGGAAATCAGGGTTTTATAATAACTTAATCATATAATATAGATCACAACACCTAAGAAAAAGGAAATGAATAGATCATTTTCTATTTTAGGCCAAGTTTAGCAAGAGGATAATTTGAGATGTTTTAATTGATATCCACAATACATTTTTGTCCGATTAGAGATTTAAATGAGAGCTGAGAGCAATGGTGACCTTTAAATATCCTACTCATTTTAAGACTGCAGTAGATGATTTTAAACCAATTAATTATAAGCATTATAAGTAAATGAGTTATTAGCATTCATGAATTCTATAACAGCCAATTTGTTCCTGTTCCCAAACCCTTGAAGGGCCTATTTTAAAATTTCACAGAGATGTAACCATAGGAACTAAGTGGTTGCCAACATGAACCTTTATAACTAATGAAGGTAAGTTGTCACTTTTTTGAATCATATTGAAATATATACAGAATCTAGGTAATATGCCTCAAGGACTACTGTTTTTTCAAAGTTAAAAAGTTGTCTTACAGCTCTCCACTTCCTGTGTTCATTTATTCAAGAAGTATTTACAGAGCATACATTACTTGCTTTGCACTAGGTACTATGCTAGACACCATGAAAGACAAAATAGAAATGAAACACTGTCACAGTTATACAAGGAAGTTAAAATATAGAAAAGAAATAACATGTATGCAATTAGTATGCTATCATCCAAAATATGTTAAGTGTCACAAGAGAAATAAATCAAGCTGTTTCCTTGTAACATTCATTTTTGCGCAAGTGGTCATACATAGTAATTTACAATGCCTACCACATCTTACCAAAGAAAAGGCTAAGAAAATGTAAATAAAATACAATCTATACTTCTAGTAAAACATGCAAAACTATAAAATGGATTAAAGCTTTGATGAAGAAAAATTTATCACTTCTCCCCTTCTTTTGCAAATGGCTTAAGATGAGAATTTCATCATTTTGCTTCTCTCTACCCCCCATTTTTCCTTCCTAACAACTCCAACTATACTTTTCTCTTAAGTTATGGATATATCTATAACCAGATATATATCTATATTTACTTACTTATTTTTATATTTGCATATAAATATGTGTTTACATACATATAAATATACATGCATCCATATTTATATAAATATATGTATACCCATATTTTAAGAGAGGAATATAGTATACATATATATAGGTATTTATAAAATGCAGATATTAATGTTAATATAAAGATAAATTTACTTATTAACTAAATATATATTTATACATCTTAAGGAAAGAAAATTGTGTGCGTAACATATATTTTCATATGAAATATATGGAAAGGAGGAAGGAAAAGAGGAAGTAAAGGAAAGACAATGAGTTTAATGTCTTTCCAGAATAAGAAAACAATGATATTCAACAGAACCAGAAAATCCTTCCTTACTAACCACTGCCACTCTACCTGAAAGACATTACTCCAAGTTTTCCATAATTTAACTGAGCCAATCACAGTAACAAATTGATTGTTCATATTATGGTTTTGATTGTATTAACAAACCTTGTGCGTGTGAAGGACTTTATTCTGGGATTCCTTAATTTCCTACACAATATATTTTTACAAATATGTGTTCATTAATACTTACTTTTTGTGTTATAATGTATTTTTATAAATTCGTTTTATGTATTTACCACTGCTGTATCATATAGGATAGTTTTAGTAAATTTTTCCTAAAAAAAATCTTCCTGCTTCACTTACTTCACACTTTTCCCTAAACTTTGGCAATCATTGGTCTTTTCACTGTGTCTATAGTTTTACCTTTTACAAAATGTCCTATGATCTCCAAAATGGAATTATATAGTACAGTAATACCTCAGTTCACAAACACTTCAATTTGTGAACAATTTGGTTTACAAACAGAAAGAAGCATTAGGCAATTTTTTCCCCACTGGCAAACTCTGCATCAAGTGACAAACATGAAAGCAGCCATCTTTCCCAGAATCATGGAACAGATTAAATTCATGGACTGAGGCACCACTGTACAGACTTTGCATACTGTCTTTTTTCACTTACTAATGTATAATTAAGTCCATCTATGTTTTTGTATAGCTTGATAACTCATTTTTTTTCTTTTTGCTACATAGTGTTTCATTGTATGGATTCATCCTATTTTTATTACCCATTTTCTTTCTTTTTAAAAAAATTATATATTAATTGGTACATTTTAGGTATACAATACATGTACATTTATCATTGGGTGTTTGTACCTGTACATGATGTATCTTAGTTCTTATTTTTCCCCCATTACCTATGCCCCCTTCACCCCCATCACCCTTCCCTATTTACATAGACTTTGTTTCCATTTTTATTTTCTTTCTCATAATTTTCCCTTTCCTTTCTTCCCTTTCCCCTTCCCCTCCCACCACCCCTCCACCTTTGAACCTTTTCCTATTTCAAATTATCAATTTTCACTTTAATCATTTTCATCCTTATATACACTTTCAGTTTCTCACACTAGAGATACTATTCGGTATTTACACGTGTGTGTCCTAATTATTTCACTTAAGAGTATGGCCTCAATATGCATCCATTTAGCTATAAATGACTCTAGTTTCTCATTCTTTATGGCTGAGTAGTACTCCATTTTATTAAAAAAATCACATCTTCTTTATCCAGTTTCCAGTTGATGGGCATTTGGGCTGTTTCCAAACCTTAGCTATTACAAACTGTGCCGCTATAAACATAGGTGCACATATATCGCTGTAGTATGATTCTTTTAATTCTTTGGGGAAGATACCCAGTAAGGGAATAGCTGGGTCAAATGGGGCATCCGAAATGAACAGACATTATTCAGACAAAGAAGTAAAAACAGCAAATAAATATATAAAAAAATGTTCAACATCACTGGTCATTCGAGAGATGCAGATGAAAACAACACTGAGATTCCAATTCACCCCACAAAGAATGGCTGCTATCAAGAAATCAACCAATAACAAATGCTGGCGGGGTTGTGGAGAGAAAGGAACCCTTCTCCATTGTTGGTGGGAGTGCAGACTGGTGCAACCACTATGGAAATCAGTGTGGAGATACCTCAAAGAACCCATTTTCTTTTTGAAGGACATATCGGTTGACTCTAGATTTTTGTGATTGTAAAGAAAGTAGCTATAGAAAGTAGCTATAAACATTTATATATGGGTTTGTATGGACAAAAGGATTTCAAATGAATTGGGTAAATATCTTGGCCAGGGATTTTTTTTTCCCCAGGGATTTAGCTCAGTGGCACTGTGCCTGCCTCACAAGCACAAGGTCCTGGGATCGATCCCCGGTACCCCAGTATCTTGGAGCATAATCGCTAGATTGTATATTAAATTATATTCACTTATGTAAGAAACTGCCAAACTCTTTTGATGTAACTGTACCTTTTTATTCCCATGAACAACGAATGAGAGTCCGTGTTTCTCTGAATCCTTGTCAGCAACTAGTATTGTCAGAGTCTCTTTATTTTCTTTTGTTTTGTTTCCATTCTACAAGGTGTGAGTGATGTCTCTGGCTTTATCTCAATAAAAAATGCTTTTCTGTCCCCTCTTTTCTTTAAATCAAATTATGTTATTGACATGGATGCATACATGAAAAAATCAAATTTTCTCAAGAATTGTTTCACTATTTTCCCATAAAGAACATAATAGCAATGCTACCCAAGATAGTAAGCCTTATGGAAATGTTTTCAAGTTGGCTCACTTCTTGAGGTTTCCTTCAGAGACACACAGCTGATTTAAGAGCAATAAAAAAGCTCCTTGATATTCTGTAATTTTCCATCATCTTGAAAGGCACACGCTAGAAAGTTCGATGCAAGTTTTGTTTTCCTTGAGATGAGTTAATTTACTGTATCAACTCATTTCAGCATATAAAGACTTAAGCAACTTCTCAATATCCTTTTAGCTCCCATCGTTTAGCTCCTTGTCAGACAGTAAGCCACCACAGTGTCTGTAAATCTTAGAACACATAAGTATGAAAGATTCTGTGAAGAGGAGACAATTGTGAAATCCTCTTAAGACATCACTTTTGGGGGGGTAGAGTATTGGTCCGATTTTCCTACTGAATGCACTAATATGAAAGTGCCATCAGGAAAGTTAAATTCAAGTAAAAAAATAAAATAAAATAGGCTGAGAAGGCAGTAGTAAAGTTCAGGAAAAGAGTTTCATTTAGAGCAATAGGGATAGAGTGGCATATTTTATGTTCCCCTCTCCACCTCCACAAGGCAACTGTGACCATATTTCCACTACTTCTGTTTCTATGATCTTTCCCTCTAACCCATTTTCATTCTATAAGTTAACTGCTAGTGAAATCATGTCTTTTTTTTTTTTTGCTCAAATACTCTTATTTGAACCATCTTCAGGACCAAACTCAAAGTTTGTATTTTACTTGAAAAACTCACTGTAGTCTAGACTTAAACTATTACTACAGTCATCTTTCCCACATCCCTCTCTTTCATTTCAGACCTCAAACTCAAGGCAGAATGGACAGACCACTTCAAATATACCCTGTGCTTTTCCACACAAAAGCCTTTATATAGCACATTATTCCCAATTAATAGGCCTTCCATTTCCTTTCCAATTATCTAAATGCTTATGTCCATCTATCCTTCTATGTCTAGTTCCTATGGTACTTGTTCTACGAGGTCTTCTTTGACTCTCTTGGGTAGAAGAAACTAATTCTTTCAAATTCCTATCACAGCTTACTTTTTTTCTTATGGCACTTTGTGACCTTCTATTAGAGTTTTTTTTTAATATGACACTTTCTTTATCATTTCCTGAGATTATTAAATAATTTTCTCTCTTACCAATTCTGACTCCCTCCCTGTACACATGCCTACTTACTCAACCGGAGGGTGAAAGTAGGAAAAGTGGGCTGGTGAACAACTATTGCTAAATAATTTAGTCCCTTTGTGTAGTGAACACTGCCCAGGTCTGAACTCTATCTTATCTCTTTCAATCAATCCCCAAATAATTGGGCATTGGCTGCTATTTTATTTTTACCCTAACTTGGGTAGAGAGTACTGATCTTTCCATTCCCTTAACCCTAGTAAGTAGAATAGATTTCTTACATATCTTACTTTCCCAAATAAAGTTTCCAGTTAAGCTTTATGCAGTATATCTTATAAAACAAAAAATAGTCATTGAAAAAAGTGCATCACATCTTCTGCACGATCCATTAAAATATGTGCTCAGATTTGCCAACCAAATCAGTATAATAGGAATTAAGACTTTATATACAATACGATTAAATATCAAACTCCACGATTAACTGGTAAAAAGGGAGGGTGTAGGGCATTGAGTCCACTTAATACTCTAAAATCACACCACCTGTAATTGTCATTCACTATATATTTTCTTTTTTTTAATTCTTTTATTGGTACATTTTAGGTATACAATTCATTTACATTTATCATTGGGTGCTTGTAGCTGTATATGATGTATCTTAATTCTTATTTTCCCCCCTTACCTGTGCGCCCTTCACCCCCTCCACCCTTCCCTATTTACATAGATTTCATTTCCATCTTTTTCTTTTCTCATAATTTTTCCTTTCCCTTCTTTTCTTTCCCCTCCCCCTCCCACCACCACTAAACCTTTGGACCTTTTCCTATTTCAAATTATCAATTATTCATTTTAATCATTTTAATCCTTATTTACACTTTCAGTCTCTCACACTAGAGAAACTATTCAGTATTTACACGTGTGTGCTATTTATTTCACTTAAGAGTATGGCCTCAATATGCATCCATTTAGCTATAAATGTCTCTAGTTTCTCATTCTTTATGGCTTACTAGTACTCCATTTTATAAAAAAAAACCCACATCTTCTTTATCAAGTTTCCAGTTCATGGGCACTTGGGCTGTTTCCAAGCTTTAGCTATCGCAAACTGTGCCGCTATAAACACTGGTGGACATATATTGCTGTGGTATGATTCTCTTAATTCTTTTAAGGGAGACACCCAGCAGGGGAATAGCTGGGTCAAATGGGACCTCTACTCCTAGTTCTTTGAAGTATCTCCATATTGATTTCCACTATGGTTGCACCAGTCTGCACTCTCAACAACAATGGAGAAGGGTTCCTTTCTCCCCACAGCCCCACCAGCATTTGTTATTGGTTGATTTCTTGATACCAGCCATTCTTTCTGGGGTGAAGTAGAATCTCAGTGTTGTTTTCATCTGCATCTCTGGAATGACCAGTGATGTTGAACATTTTTTCATATATTTATTGGCTGCTTTTACTTCTTTGTCTGAGAAATGTCTGTTCATTTTGGATGCCTGTTTTTGAATTGGATCTTCTAATTTGGTGTGTCTGATTTTTTTCAATTCTTTATACATTCTTTTTTTTTTGTACCAGGGATTGAACTCAATTCTTTATATATTCTTGATAGTAAACCTTTGTCTGAGGTACAGCTGCTAAAAATTTTTCCCACATTTTAGGTTGTCTTTTAGCTCTGTTGTTGGTTTCTCTTGCAGTGCAGAAGCTTTTTAATAAGATGAGATCCCAGTTGTTGAAACTATATATTTTCTTAATGTATGTAAAATAAAAGAAGCTTATCTCTTTAAAATGTCTGGTCTGAAGCTAAAAGTCCAGGGTTTCACCTCCCTGAACTGTGAGCTCAGCAGTACAGAAATTTTCCTCATGACCTGTGCATGCATGTGATCTTTTTCTTGCCTTATGTAAAATAACATCTCTGATTCCCTTTGAATCAAACACTTTGAGCACTGCATATAGAGCATGAAATAAATTTGCTTCGAATGATATGGAAGTACTTCTTTACTCCTGAAGTTTGAGCTAAATCCCACATTTGAATTCACCCTCACACCTCATTTTAGCATTTTATGTTCTGGCCATAGATTTTCAACCCATTTTCCTGCCAAGATTTGTATCCAGTACATTTTGGGTAGAATTCAGGAAAATATATTCAAACAATATTTCCTGGTGATTCTGACATATACCTAAGTTTAATAATCATCGATCTAATGGAACATTCACATGTGACATATGAGGAAATTGGCACTTAAAGGAGAGGAGTCATAATGAAACACTTTTATCTCAATACAGAGCTATTTTCACCTTGCTAGACGAGATATTCAAAATAATTAACAACCTTTAAAGAAACCACAAGTTAGAGGAACACCTAACAAGTTGGAACAGAAAACTGAGCAGCAGAATTGTTCATTTGGCAATCCAAATGAATGCCTGCCTTGGAAATCTGATATGCCTCTAGGGATATATAACTGCTTATATATCAACTCTATTACTTGAAAAAGATTAAATTCAAATTAATGAATTAGAGTGGTAGGGAATTAGATTTCAGCTCAAACATTAGGAAGGTCTTTCTAACAATAAAATGCTTCCAAGATTTAGATGGGCTACCTTAGTAAACAATGAGATTTCCATCATTGAAAGTATTCAAACTGTATGAGTACTTGAAATATGTAAGGAATACTACAAAAAAGACTATTTATACTGACTGACTTTGACATTGGAATAGAAAGCTTCTACCCTCTCTTCCATGTAGAAGTTTCTATAAAATGTGCAGTAGCTAACATAGTGTACTGAACATGTTTTATTTTTTTTTCTCCAGAGGTGGAGGTAGATGGCAATGAAATAAGACCCATTAGAAACTGTCTCTTCAGAGAGGATCAATTTGAACCGTTATTCATGCACAAAATTACCTTCACATGATAAAGGAATCAGGTGAGAGAAAACAGTACCTAGCTTTGGCATAAATCTTTAAAAAAAGAGGCATTAAAGAAAGTAGGAAAGATTTACCCAGGTCACCTCTCCCTTTTCTTTAAGGAGAACAAGGTGAAAAGAGGTACTTCTGCTCTGGGATAGAGAAAGGGCTAAAACAGTTGTAGCACACCAACTGCACCTTCACAACAAACCTGAACTTAGTGTAGCATCTACTGCTGAAATAGTAGCAGTTATCACAGGCTCTCTTACAGTGATCAAAGAAAATAAGCAACCTACTTAGAAGTTTTTTGAAAGAAAGTTACAAACAAAGCTAGATTATGAAGACTAGAATACATACATAATCCTTCAATGCACAGACATCATTGTACACAACATATATCAAAAACTTTCAAAGAAACATGATCTCAACTAATGGACAAAGGCACCAAAAAGTGACTTGAAATTGATAATTTACAAATTCTTGGACAAAGAATTTAAAATACCTGTTTTAAGGAAACAAAAAAAAAATCAATAAAAAAGGAATGATTTAATAGTGTATCTGAGAAACCTAACGGAGACATTATAGTATTTTAAAAACTTGAATGGGAAATCTGGAGCTGAAAAGAACACTAAATAAAATGAAAAATGATATATCAATAGCAGAATAAATTAAACAAAACAGAATTAGTGAGCTCAAAAATAGGCTGTTTGAAAATACACAGAAAAGAAAAAAGTAAAGACAAATGAAGAAAACAAACAAGAACTTTAGGATGCATTAAAAGAGAAAACATTTGAGTGATTTGGGTACAAGAGAGACTTAAAGTCAAAATTATAGAAAGATTTTGCAAATGGATAATAACATAAAACTTCCCAAACCTGGGAAGGATACAAATATTCAGGTATAAGAAAACACAAAGTTCACCAATCAAATTCAATTCAACCAAGAATACCCCAAGACATATTGTAATCAATTCCTCAAAGATGAAAGATAAAGAAGATTCTCAAAGCACCAAAACCAAGCAAACATAAAAAACAAATAACACACAAGAGTGTTCCAATTCACTTCAAAGAAAACTTCTCAACATAGAGAAGCAGCAAAGAGAATGATATATTTACAGCACCACAGGCAAAAAACCTTCCATCTAAGAATACTGTACCCAGAATAGCTATACATCAGAAATGAAAGAGAGAAAAAGACATTCCCCAACAAACAAAGGTAAGAGAATTTATTGCCGCTGGATTTGTCCTGCAAGAAATGGTAAACAGAGTCCTCTTGAGGACATACTTTAATAAACTCATTTTAAAACTTAAAAGAACAAATGTCAAAGGGAAGTTATTCAAACTGAAATAAAGAGATGTTAATGCATAAGAAGAAAACATGGCATAAAAATCACTATCAAGAATAATTACACTAATTCAAAATGTTCTAATATTATAAACATGGTATATATTATAACCCATTCATCTTCCACATAAAGACAAAAAAGCAAAACAAAAATAACTACATTAATATGCTAAGAGATAAGCAGTATAAAAAGAGATAACATGGGACATCAGAAATTAAAATATGGGGAGGAATGGAGTGAAAATATAGCATTTTTTGTTATTTTCCTCCATTTTATGTTTGTTTCTATTTTATAATCAACATTGAGTTCCTGTCATTTTGAAATAGTTTGTTATAATAAAAGGATGTGTTCTGTAGGCCTCATGGGGGTCATAACAGAAACATATATTAGACATTTGAAAAATAATAAACAAAGAATGGAAACACATTATTAGAGGAAATTAACCATAAAGTTGATAAGAGTGGGAGGAATGACTGCAATATAAAACACTACAAAACAAATACAATGGCAGTTGTAAGACTTTGCTTATCAATAATTACCTTAAATATAAATGGATTAAATTCTCCATTCTAAAAACTGAGTAGATTATAAAATGAACGGGAAGCAAGTATGTCTTTTTGTAAGAGGAGAAAACCATACAAATTTATTTAATCATTTTACAGTAACTGCAAAAATTAATAAAATATTGTATTAGTTTAACATTACTACAAGAAAGTACCTGGAGTTGTTACATTACAAAAAAAGAGAGTTTTATTGAGATCATAGTTTTGGAAGTTGAAACTTTAAACAGCATAGTACAGGCTCTGGTGAGGACTGCCCCTTAACTGTGACACTTCATGGCACATGGATTTGTCAGAAACCTGTGTGAGAGCAAGCAGACTACATCTTACACCAGAAGGCAGAAAAAAAGAGAAGATTCAAGCTTTCTCCTTCTATACAAACTTTCTAATGAGAACAAACCAGATTCCCATCATAAAATAACTTAATCCTTTTTGAGAACATTCCAGTGATGTGAGGATCTCCTGCAAGTTCCCACCTCTTAAAGATCCAATTACTTCCCAATATTGCCACCCTGAGGACCAAACTTCCAATACATGGAAACTTGAAGGATATTCAAAGCATATTCTAACCACACAAAATACTTAGGAATGAACTTACCACAAGAAATGAAAGATATTAACAGTGAAATCTATAAAACATTGATAAAATATATTGAAGAGGATGCAAAACAATGGAAAGACACCCTGTCTTCAAAGAATGGAAAAATCAATATCATTGAAATGTCTATACTTCCCAAAGTGGTCTACAAATTTAATTCAATCCTTAACAAAATATCAAAAATATTCTTTATGGAACTAGAAAAAGCAATACTAAAACTTGCATGGAATCATAAAATATCAAAAACAGCTAAATCAACCTAGATCATAAATAAAAGCAGAACGAATCACATATCATTTAAAATCATTTAAAACATACCATTTAAAAAATCATAACATATCATAACAAATCATTTAAAATATACTACAAAGCTGTAGGCATCAAAACAAAATGATATAGGCATAAAACCAGACACACAGACCAATGGAACAGAAGATAGAGCCTAGAAGTAAACCATGCATCTATACCCAAATATTTTCCACAAAGTTTCTATAAACATGCATTGCAGAAAAGAAAGTTTTTTCAATAAACAGATTGTGCAAATTGGATATCTACATGTAGAAGAATTAAGATAGACCATCATCACTCACAAGTTACAAAAATAAAGCCTAAAAGGATCAAAAATGTAAGTTTAAGACCCAACATTATGAAATTACTACAAGAAAACATAGGGATGGAAGAAATTGGTTAATAGGTACTAAGATATAGATAGACAGAAGCAAAAATTTCTGTTGTGCTATTGCAGAATAGGGTACCTATAGATAAGAATAATATACTGTATATTTCAAAGATCTAGAAGAAAGTACCTTGAACATTTTAAAACTTTTTTTTACTGTATTAGTACATGTTTCTAATATATGCAGTTTACAGTCATCTTGGGGGGTGGGTACGTGTACATACTACAGCTTGTTCCATTTTTAAATCCCCTTCATTATCCCTCCCCCCTCCCTTCCTCCTTCTCTAATTCCCCTATCCTGATTTTCATTCTTGTTATTATTAATCTTACCTCATGTTATGGCATATAATGTTTACATTCATTGAGGTTATAGATTCCTGTATGTGGCATATCATTATTTTACTCTTTCCTCTTTCCCTCCTCCTCACCCCTCACCATTGTTCCTTTGGACCACTACCCTATTGCAAGCGATCTATCCCTTTGTCCCCTTCTATCCATCCTTTATTATTCTCTCTGTTTGTACTTTGCCTCACTCAAATGAGAGCTACCATGTGGTACATAGGCCTGTGTGTCTGGTTTATTTCATGCAACATTATGTTTTCCAGGTCCTTCCAATTTTGTACAAGTGTCTGAAATTGATCATTTTTTGTAGCCTAGTAGCATTCCGTTATATGTAGGTATCACATTTTCTTTATCCAGTCATCTGTTGGTAGTTATACAGGGTGCTTCCAGAATTTAGCTATTATGAATTGTGCTGCTATAAATTTTGGTACACACAAATCACTGTAATAAGTTGTCTTAAGCTCCTTGAGGAAGACACCTAGAAGGGGGGTAGTGGGATCATATGGAATTTATAATTTCAGTTCTTTGGAAAATATCCATACTGATTTCCATAATGGTTGTACTAGTTTACATTCCCACCAACAATGTAAGAGGATTCCTTTTTGCACCACAGCCACACCAGCCAGCATTTATTGTTTGGTCTCTTACTGACTGACAGTCTTTCCATAATAAGCTGGCACCTTAGCTTTGTTTTAATTTGTATTTCTCTAATGGCCAGAGATATGCATTTTTTTCATGTATTTCTTGGCCATTTTTATTTCTTCCTCTGTGAAATGTCTGTTCATTTATCTTTTCCATTTCTTGACTGGGTCTTTAATTTTAGGTGATCTAATTTTTTGAGTTATTTATATATTCTAGATACAAGCACTCTGAAAAGTAGCTGGCATAATTTTTTTCTCATTCTGTAGGTTGTCTCTTCATTCTATTAATTGATTCTTTTGCTGTACAGAAGCTTTTTAGCCTGGTATAATCTCATTTATTGATTCTTGCTGTTATTTCTTGTGCGATTGAGATTCTGTTTAGAAAATCCATTCCTACATCTATATCTTCAAGTGTTTTATCTATTTTGTCTGCCAGTAGATTTAATGTTTCTGTTTTAATGTTTATAACTTTCATATATTTTATTTTAATTTAGTATATGATAAGAGGTAAGGGTCCAGTTTGAATCTTCCATGAACCGAGAGCCGGTTTTTTTTTTTATTGGTACATTGTAGGTATACAACACAATTACATTTCTCATTGGGAACTGTACCATTACATAATGCATCTTGGTTCTTATTTTTTCCCCATTCCTAGCCCTCCCTTCACCCCCTCCACCCTTCCCTATTTACAAAGACTTTATTTCCATTTTTTCCATTTCTCAGCATTTTGCCTTTCCCTTCTTTCCTTTCCCCTGCCCCTCCCACTACCCCTACCCCTTTGGGCCTTTTCTTCCTATTTTACATTATCGATTATTCATTCTAATCATTGGTACATTTTAGGTATACAATTTAATGACATTCATCATTGGAAATTTGCACCTTTACATAGTCTCTCTTGGTTCTTATTTTTCACCCTTGCCCAGCCCTCCCTTCCACCCCTCCAGTCCTCTCTATTTATAAAGATTTTGTTCCTATTTTTCCATTTTCTCATATTAATCCCATTCCCTTCTATCTTTTCCCCTAGCCCTTCCACTTCCTTCCCCTTTGCCCCTTTTCTTCCTATTTCACATTACCTATTATACATTTAGTCCTTATTTACACTTTCAGTTTCTCACACCAGAGAAACTATTCGGTATTTATTCATGTGTGTCCTATTTATTTCACTTAAGAGTATCGCCTCGAGAGCCGGTTTTTGAAGCACAACTTATTTATTGGACTCTTCCCTCAAACATATGCCTATGGTCCCTTTGTCAAAGATGAAATAGCTGAATTGTCTGGGGAGGTTTCTGTATCCTCTGTTCTGTTTCATTTATCCACATGTCTGTTTTTGTTTCAGTGACTTGCCATTTTTATCACTATTGCTTTGTAGTGGAGCTTGAAGTCAAGTATTGGAAGGTCTCTTCCTTTGCTCTTGTTGCCCAAAATTGCCTTTGCCACCTTGAATGTTTTCACCTTGAATATTTTCATTATAAAGAAATGAAAAATGTTTAAGGAGATAGACATGTTTAACAACTTAAGGAATAAACAATCTATACACCATTATATATAATATGTCTGAATTTAAATTTTCCCCAAAATGTTTCAAGCCCCTGTAGCTATAGCTATAGCTTTAGCATTTACCTTGTTGTCTTCAGTCATGTGTGACTTCTTACTGAAACAATACTTACAGTAGCAAAACAGACACATTCATGCCTTCATATTAAACATGATTAAAATCAACCCATTTAAAATGAATTGGATTAAAGGAGAAGAACCTATAACTAGCACATAAATATTGGAGCATAAACAATCTGAATTCATGGTTTTATTTAGCTTCCTCAGTTGCTTATTTTTCCAAAGCTAACTTTTTGTCTGTTTCTTTCGTCCCAAATTCTTAGGTAAAAAATTTCTTCTTAATGTTTCCAACTTTCACTTACCAAAAGTAGTAATAATAATGTGGACAAATAGGTTTTCCAGGACTGCATTTTTCTTTCAAATTTCATTGATTTTCTAGTTTAAAAAATGGGATAAATTCAATAACCTTTCATTATCATGTCAAGCCTCTCAAACATCTCTATTTTAAAACCAATGAACTAAAATTATACGTTTTCAAACTTAATAAAAATGTAATTTTCACAAGCATGTAATTGTTAGACTTCCAAGGTTTCTATTTTATGGTGAACATTTGATATGTAATATAATGAGAAATGGCCAAAAAAGTGAAAGGAGCAAGATTTTGATCTTGGCTTTGACACTAATCTCTATGTGGTCTTATGAAGGCCATGCTATCTTTTGAATGATTATTTCCTAATCTGTAAATTTGTGTGTTAGATCAGCTGGTCTTCCTTATCTTTCTCGTTTTGTGATTTTTTAAAAACATGAAACAAAAGCTATAAGGTAGTCAGGAAAGGTAATACAGCATCATTTTCTTTTCATTTTAAATTCTACAAGTGTACTTAAAAATCTTATATATCTAGGCCACTAAACTTTTTCCTTATAAGAAAAACCTATTGGACATGTTTTTAGTAATAACAGTCTTATGCAGATACTGATATTTTATACCCTCTGTTAGAATATTTACTTATAGACATTTCAGATTAAAGCTGACAGCTACTTATTTCCTAAAGTTCAGAAAGATGAAAAGTTTCATAAAGTATAAAGTTGTCTTAAATTACCACTGGTTTCTTTTGATATTCAATAACTTTTGTAAAATCCTCTTAGGTTTAAAAATGAATGTTATACTCTCAGAGATACAAACATGACTCATTGTAAATTCCCCAGTCTAAAGTCTCTGTAAATATTTTCCTTCCCAAGTCTCTTAGCTTAGTAATAAACAAATGAAGCTTCATAGTCAGACAAATCTGGATATATATACATGCCCCACAAATTTTTATCTTTATGTCTTCAAATATGTTACTTTGGATATTTAAGATCAGTTTGTTCATTTATAAAAGAAGGACCATATTAGCATCTATTTATTAAAGTTCTGAAAATCAAATATAATTTATATAAAGTTCCTAATATAGTAAGAGCTCAAATATGCTATTGTTTGCAAGACCAGTACCCATGACTCATGGAAGAGCATCCTTTAGCTGTTATATCAATTTCATACAAGAAGCTGTAACTTTTATTTACCCACACATTACAAAATGTGTTTCTAGTAGATCTTATCAGCCACTGCCATTCTAAGGCATAAGCCAAGGAGACTGTGACATTTGAGGTGGCCAGATAATTCTACTGTTTTCATTCATCTGTGCAGAAAACAGCAATGAATCTGCTGAATTGGAACCTTCTAAATCCTACACCGAGAAATGATTGTAAAACACTTTTTAAAAAGATGGCAATGGAATGGCTATAGTAAGTCATCTGAAGTTCCAGAGAGAAATTACACAATGGGAAAACCAAAGATTAGAAGAAAACAACCCATTTCTCTCAATCATCCAATTGAAGAACCCGAAATAGCACACTCCATTCTAAATTAATTCCACTAATTATGACTTTTGCAATGTCTACAGCATAATTATTTTGGTTCCCGATTAAAGGATAAATGGCTTTCAGTAACACTTGATCAAAATCATATTTATAAATGGATGAAAACTCAATGGTTAGAATCCACAAAGTATTCTTTGTTGTTTTATTTTCCATCTGATTTAAAATATGCCTACTGAATATGTGGATAAGGTGCTCTAGATGGTGTTTGATGATAATTAACAAGAAATATAGATAGATGATTTAAAAAGTCTAGGCTGTAGCACCGCCCCAGAGTGCCAAGGAGTGGAGCCCCCCTCCCCCCAGCCCAGAGAGGTGAGCCTCTCAGGCCACTGTTCCACTGACTCCAAGTGTGAAGGAGCAGGGCCCCTCCCCCAAGTCCAGAGAAGGTGAGCCTTGTGGGTGCCAGCACCCCCGCCCCCATGGCTGTGCCAAGCCATCACCTGGATCCACACCACAGAGTTGAAGGGGTCAAAGAGGACATTGTGCTGAGCTCCAGAAGATAGAGCAGAAATTAAAAACAGAAAGAGGGCTTCTCTAAGGCTCCTTGATGAAAATTGAAGCCCACTGGAAAAGGGAGGAAAATCTCTGCAATAAAGGCATACCAGACCACCATAGTTGGGGGAGCAGTGGTGTGGACTAAAGTGGTACGGTAGCAAGCAGATCCTAGACAGGGCTCTGCCAAACCCCAGAGGCTCAGCCACACTGGCCCAAGCCAAGGGCCCACTTGGAAAAGAGCTGCACAGGCACACAACCAAAAGCCAGAGGTTCGCTCCACTACAATTAGTAAGTGTGTGAGACCCTAGCCAAAATCTTGCTCACACAACAGGAACTAGGGTGCACAGCCTCCAGCCAAAGTCCCTCCCAGACAACAGGTATATAGGGGACCTAGCCAGAGGCACACCAAGATACCATCCTAAGTGTGCACAGGCCTAAGCCAGAAGCCCTCCAAGACAACAGGTCAGAGCAGGGATCCAGAAGGCCACCTCTCTGAACCCAGGAATTAGTGTACTGGTGAGCAGCAGAGTAAAGGCTGCTTGGTGGCTTGCTGAGAATTGAAGCTAACTGGGTGAGCAAAAAGTTGCCTCAACAAAGGCACAGCAGGCTGCGTCTGTTGAAATGAGAAGACATGTAAACAACCCTAAGAACCAGATTTCTAGATTACCTAAGGCAACCCCAAAGGGAAACAAGATGGAACAATCTGATACTCAACCACCTGGACTCCCTGAACTGGCAACAAAAGAGGATCTGGAAAAAATGAAATCAGAAATAATTTCTCAGATAATAGCAGAGACTGTAGCCATAGTGGAAGACACGATTAATAAATCTAGAGCAGACACAGATAAAAAAATAGGCGAGCTGAGGAATATGATGGAATCCCTATATAGGAAACAAATGGAATCCATAAAACATATGCAAACAGATTTCCAGAAGATTAAAAACTCCATTGAAAGTTTATGCAGCAGAATGAGCCAATGGAAGGAGAGAAGTAAAGATATAGAAGATAGGATTGCAATAAGTGGCTGGGAAAAGAAAAATTTCTTTAAAATAGTAAGGGACCATAAGAAATTAATCCAGCAGCTGCTAAGCAATGTAAAGAAGAATAACATACAAATTATCAGAGTCAATGAAGAAACAGGAGAGAGTGCAGATGACATAAAACAACTGTTCAAAGAATTAATGGTCGGAAACTTCCCAAGCAGGGGAAAAGAACTTGACATACAGATAAGGGAGGCATACAGGACTCCAACTAGCCTTGATCAAAAAAAATCTACACATTGCTTGTAGAAAAATAGTTCTACAAGCAGTTAGAGAAAAGAAACAAATCACATACAAAGGAAAGCCCATCAGAATCACAGCAGACTTCTCAATGCAAACCCTCAAGGCAAGAAGAGCTTGGAGTGATGTATTTCAAGCCCTAAAGGAAAACAGCCTCCAACCCAGATTGATGTACCCTGCAAAACTAGCTGTCAAAATTGATGGAAAAATAAGACACTTTTGTGACAAAGAGCACCTTAGGAATTTCATGAATGCTAAAATAGCACTCTAAAAATTTTTAGATACTATCCTAGGAAAAGACAATGATGATCACAACCCCAGGGAGGCCAGCAGAACAAATCCATTGAGGACGACAAGAAATTAAATGTAAGGGGGGAGAATCCAAGAAAAAGAAAAATCAAAACAATGATAAATCAGTAAGTATCAGTTATAACCATCAATGGTAACGGTCTCAATTCACCAATCAAAATAAATGGACTGGCAGAATGGGTCAAGAAGCAAGATCCAACAATATGTTGCATAAAAGAAACACACTTAATTTAAAAAGAAACTCATAGACTGAAAGTTAAAGGGTGGAAAACAATACTCCATGCGACGGGAACCCTAAAAAAATCATGAGTAGCTATCCTCTTTGCAGATCAAGTGGATTTCAAAACAACATTGATTAAGGGAGACAAAGGATACTACATTCTTGTAAGGAGAACAATCCAAGAGGAAGAGATGACAATCATAAATATAGAGGCACCAAACACTACTGCACCCAACTATATAAAACAAATACTAATGGAAATGAAAAATCAAATAAGCACTAATAAAATAGTAGTGGGAGACCTCAAAACACCACTGTCACAAATAGGTAGCTCAACTAGACAAAAAGTAAACAATGAAATACTAGAACTCAATCAAATTCTTGGACAAATGAACTTAACAGATGTTTACAGAGTGTTCCACCCCACAAAATCAGAATACACATTCTTTTCATCTGCACATATGTCATTCTCCAAAATAGACCACATACTCGCTCATAGAATGTGTTTCAGTAAAGGCAAAGGAATTGAAGTTATCCCCTGTATATTATCAGACTATAGTGCAATGAAATAGATGAGTAGCAAAAGAAACTGCAAGAATTTCATAAACACATGGAAACTAAACAACACATTTCTGAATAAACAATGGGTCACAGAGGAAATTAAAGAAGAAATCAGACAGTTCCTACAACTAAATGACAATGCTAATAAAATATATCAGAATCTATGGGACACAATGAACGCAGACTTATGAGGGAAATTCATAGCAGTGAGTACTCATATTAGAAAAACAGAGCGAGCTCAATTAAACAACCTGATGCTGAACCTTAAGCTTGTAGAAAAAGAAGAGCAGGACAAACCCAAAGCTCATAAAGGTTGTAAATTATAAAGATCAGAGCATAAATCAATGCAATGGAGACTAAGAGAATGATACAAAAAATCAATCAAGCAAAGGGTTGCTTCTTAAAAAGAATGAACAAAATTTACAGACCCTTAACCAATTTTATCAGAAAAAGGAAAGAAAAGGCCCAAATCCATGCAATTAGGAAGGAAAAGGGTGAAATTACAACAGACCCAGCAGAAATCCAGAGGATCATCAATACCTACTTCGAGAACCTATATGCCAATAAGACAGAAAATACAAAAGAAATGACAGGTTCCCAGATATGTATGAGTTACCAAAGTTGAACAAAGAAGACCTAAAAATTCTAAACAACCCAATACCAATCAATAAAATTGAAAACATAATTAAAAACTTACGAAGTAAGAAAATCCTGGGCCCTGATGACTTCACTGCTGAATTCTACAAGACATTTAGAGAGGATCTACTGCCACTACTGTTTAAACTCTTCAGTGAAATTAAAATAGAAGCAATACTCCCAAATTCATTCCTGGAAGCAAGCAACTCCTTGACCCCAATTCAGAGAAAGACCCAAGCGAAACAAACTATAGTCCAATCTCACTAATAAACATAGATGCAAAAATTCTTACTAAGATACTGGCAAATAGATGGCTGAAGATCATTAAGAAGATCATATAACCTGACCAAGTGGGATTTATCCCAGGGATTCAGGGATGATTCAACATAAACAAATCAATCAATGTAATACACTATATCAATACAGCCAGGGACAAAAAACATATGATCATCTCAATAGATTCAGAAAAAGCATTTGACAAAATCCAAGATGCATTTATGATAAAAACCCTACAAAAAACTGCAATAGATGGTCTCTACCTCAATCTGATAAATGCCATCTTTGAAAATCCAACAGCTGACATCACACTAAATGGTCAAAAACTGAAATCCTTCACACTAAAATCAGGAACAAGACAAGGATGTCCACTATCACCACTCTTGTTCGATGTAGTTCTGGAAACATTAGCCACAGCAATTAGAAAAGAGAAAGAAATAAAACAAATAAAGATAGGACACGAAGAAGTCAAATTGTCATTATTTGCAGATGACGTGATACTCTATAAAGAAGACCACAGGTATTGCTCAAAAAGTCTTCTAGACATAAAAGCCAAATTAAGTAGAGTAGCTGGATAGAAGGTTAAAACACAAAAATCAATAGCTTTCCTGTACACAAACAACAGACTCACTGAAGGAGAAATAGGGGCAAACAATTCTTTTCACAAAAGCATCCAAAAAAACAGAAATACCTAGGAATCAAGGTAACAAAAGAAATCAAAGACCTCTTCTCTGAAAACTATAGCACTGTGAAAAGAGAGATTGAAGAGGATATCAGAAAATGGAAAGACATCCCTTGCTTCTGGGTAGGAAGAATCAACATAGCGAAAAAGGTCACACTTCCAAAACTGCTCTATAGATTCAATGCAATCTGAATTGAAATTCCAGCAGCAGTCTTCACAGACTTTGAGTGAACAATCCAAAAATTAATTTGGAACAAAAATAGACCTAGAATAACAAAATCAATTCTAGGCAACAGAGTCATGGCAGGGGATATCACAATCCCCAACTTGAAACTATACTACAAAACTACTGTGATAAAAATAGCATGGTACTGGCAAAGAAACTGACCTGACGACCAGTGGAACAGTTTAGAAGATGAAGAAACTACTCCAGACACTCTCAGCTACCTCATCTTTGATAAAGGAACCAAACACCCTCATTGGAAGAAAAATAGTCTCTTTAATAAATGGGGCTGGAAAAATTGGGTTTCAACTTGCCAAAGATTAAACTAGACCTATATGTCTCACCATGCACTAAACTAAAATCTGAATGGATTAAAGATCTAAATATTAAAAGAGAAATGCTGAACTGGCTAGAAGAAAAGTTAGGTAAAACTCTTGAAGATATTGGTGTAGAAAAAGATTTTATGAACAGAACCTCACTTGCCCATGAACTAGCACAATCAACAAGTGGGATTTCTTCTTACTAAAAAGCTTCTGCACAGCAAGAGAAACCACCAGCACTGTGAAGAAACAAACCACAATGTGGGAAAAAATTTTCACCTGCTGTTCCTCAGGCAAAGTTCTACTATCTAGAATATATAAAGAACTTAAAAAAATCAGACCTCCCAAATTTAAAGACCCAATCCAACAATGGACATCTGAAATGAACAGACATTTCTCAGACAATGAAGTACAAATTCCAAATGAACGTATGAAAAGATGCTGAACATCGCTGGTCATTCAAGAGACGCAAATGAAAACAACACTGAGATACCACCTCACCCCAGAAAGAGTGGCTGCTAACAAGAAATGAGCCAATAACAAATGCTGGTGGTGCTGTGGGGAAAGTGCAACACAGCTCCACTGCTTGTGGGAGTGTAGACTGGTGCAACCACTGTGGAAATCAGTATGGAGATACCTTAAAGAACTAGGTCTAGAGGTTCTATTTGACCCAGATATTTGCCTGCTGGCTATCTTCCTCAACTGGAGACTGGATAAAGCAAATGTGTTTTTTTCATAAAATGGAGTACTACTCAGCCATAAAAATAAGAAATTAAAGACACTTATAGCTAAATGGATGCACATTTAAGCAATACTCAAGTGAAATAAATAGGATACACATGTATAAATACCAAATAGTTTCTCTAGTGTGAGAAACCGAAAGTGTAAATAAGGACTAAAAGGTATAATACATAATGTGAAATAGAAAGAAAAGGGGCAAATGGGAAGAGGAACAGGAAGGGGTAGGGGAAAGGAAAGAAAGAAATGGAATTGATATGAGAAAATGAATACAAATTCTTTGTAAATAGGGAGGAATGGAGGGGTTTAAGGGAGGGCATGGGAATGGGGAAAGAATAAGACCCAAGAGAGATTATGTAAAGGTGCAAATTTCCAATGACGAACTTCATTATATTAGTATATCTAAAATGTACCAAGAAAATTAATTTTAAAATGAAAAAAAGAAATGACACATACATAAAAAATTAAATATCTAGGTTCACTTATGATTTAAAATTGGTCTAATATTATATAATATAATTAGATGTCACAGTTGTATACAGTCTTAGACAATGTCTAATCCAATTCAGTCAATTGGTAATGAGGAAACTAAGTGCCAGAAAAGGTACCTGACGTATTCAAGGTTATATTCTAAATGGCATTACTACTCTAAAATATCAAATTAACTTGCATAGAATATAAGACATTTTATAACTCACATATGGGAAATAGGTCAGAAAAAATCTGTTTCATTTTTCATGAAGAATCAATACAGGAAAGAGATAACATATCCAGAAGTAAAAACTTCATAATCAGTTTCACCTACATCAATTGTAGAAACATAAGGTGATTTACGTGACATGTTTAAATGAGAGATCAATTCCTATGATATGGTTTATAATAAATTAATTTGCAGTAATTGGTTAGCAATTTTATTCATTTGCCTAATTAAAATTAATTTCATGACTTCTACGTGAAAAATCTTTGTAAGCTGTAACTATGATACAAATGTATGTTATTATTAACACTAACATCTTTGTAAATAAGATTTTTTATTGTACCTTGATTTGCTTTTCAATTCATGTTACTTTCTTATAACTTTTCTGTGTTAACTAAATAAAATATTTCGTGAAAATCATGCAATCTTTTCTGTGTTAAGTAAACAAAATATTTCAGGAAAATCACTCAATCTCTTCTTTTAAAAACTATGATTATTTAAAATTTCCATCACTATATATATTTTTTGCACACTAATTATACTCTTTTTATACTCAAACTTTTTTCTTTTGCCCCATATGTAATGATATTGCTGCGCCACATACATTACTATAATTTGAATGCTCCTCTCTTTGTCCAAAATAGAAAGGAAGATTCTGCAAGCATCTTGATTCTAATGTATCTCTGGAAATCTTTGTTACAGTTTATATTCTCAGCACCATTTTCTAAGATTTAGTGCTCAGATTTATACAGGAATCAAGGATCTGTGTAACTAGAATTAAAATCCCCTATCATTTTCCCCATACTTCAGGGAATTTCCCTCTACCTAGAAGCAAAAAGTGTCCATCTGAGATATATGGTTTACATCTAGGGTTTCCATCACTCCTGGTTTCAAAAACAATATAAAAAATTTTAGGGCCGGGGATTTAGCTCAGTGGTGCTGCTGCCTGCCTCGCAAGTGCAAGGTCTCAAGTTTGAGGCGAGGTACCAAAAAAAAAATTTACCTTACAAGAAAACTTCATTGTGCAGAGAAAATGTAATATATTTATTTCATCATTTTTCAATGTGGACTTTTTCTTAAGTGCAAAAATCTCTGGTTGGGAGAGATAAAAATTACTTAATGTCCGATCCAATTCGGTCTCTACCTCAATTTGATAAATCCCATCTTTGAAAATCCAACAGCTGACATCACACTAAATGGTCAAAAACTGAAATCCTTCACACTAAAATCAGGAACAAGACAAGGATGTCCACTATCACCACTCTTGTTCGATGTAGTTCTGGAAACATTAGCCACAGCAATTAGAAAAGAGAAAGAAATAAAACAAATAAAGATAGGACACGAAGAAGTCAAATTGTCATTATTTGCAGATGACGTGATACTCTATAAAGAAGACCACAGGTATTGCTCAAAAAGTCTTCTAGACATAAAAGCCAAATTAAGTAGAGTAGCTGGATAGAAGGTTAAAACACAAAAATCAATAGCTTTCCTGTACACAAACAACAGACTCACTGAAGGAGAAATAGGGGCAAACAATTCTTTTCACAAAAGCATCCAAAAAAACAGAAATACCTAGGAATCAAGGTAACAAAAGAAATCAAAGACCTCTTCTCTGAAAACTATAGCACTGTGAAAAGAGAGATTGAAGAGGATATCAGAAAATGGAAAGACATCCCTTGCTTCTGGGTAGGAAGAATCAACATAGTGAACATGGCCATACTTCCAAAACTGCTATTTAGATTCAATGCAATCTGAATTGAAATTCCAGCAGCATACTTCACGGCCCTTGAAAAAACAATCCAAAAATTCACTTGGAACAAGAAGAGACCTAGAATATCAAAAGCAATTCTAGGTAACAGAAACATGGCAGAGGGTATCACACTCCCCAACTTGCAACTATAAACTCAGCAGCACCCTGCCTGGCTTTGCAAGCACAAGGTCCTGAGTTCGATCCCCAGGACCAAAAAAAAGAAGAGAGAGAAAGAGAGAAGAATTTCATTAAAAAATTTTAGCAGCTGGCACAGAACACTCCAAATCAGCCTGCTGCAGACAGGCAGGTCTGTGCACTCCCTACTGAGGTCATGAGTCACAAAGAACATGCTGAATCAGCCCACGCCCCGGAAACAATCCACTGGACACCCCCCACCCCTCTTCTCTGTACAGCCACCTGGTTCCACACTACAAAGACACAGAGGACACCGGACCACCAGACCACAGTACTGAGTCCCGCTGCTCCCGGCCCAGAGGTAGGGGCTTCTGAGCCACCATACCACTGTTCCTGGTCCAAAGGAAGGGGCTTCCTGGCCACCATCCCTCCCGCTGCTCTCAGCCTAGAGGAAAGGGCATTTGGGCCACCTTCTGTCCCACCGCTCCTGGCCCAGAGGAAGGGGCTTCCAGGCCACCATCACTCACCACTCCTGGCCCAGAGGTAGGGGCTTCTGAGCTGCCAACCCACTGCTCCTGGACCAGAGAAAGGGGATTCCCGGCCACCATCCCTACCACTGCTCCCAGCCCACAGGAAAGGGCTTTTGGGCCACCATCCCAACTGCTGCTCCTGGGCCCTGTCCCACCTCTCCCAGCTCAGAGGAGGTAATCCATGTAGGCGCCAACAGACCACCCCAGAGTTGAAATGAGAAAACACATAAATAAGTCTCAAAACCAGACTTCCAGATCCCCTACAGCAACCCCAAAGGGAAATGAGATGGAACACTCTGGTACTCAACCACCTGGACCCACTGAACTGGCAACAAAAGGGGATCTGGAAAAAATGAAATCAGAAATACTTTCTCAGATAACAGGAGAAATTGTGCCCTTAGTCCAAGACATGATTAATAAATCTAGAGAGGAGCTCAGGAACATGATAGAATACCAACATAGGAAGCAAATGGAATCCTTAAAACAGATGTAAATAGATTTCCAGGACATGAAAAACTCCTTTGAAAGTCTACACAGCAGAATGAGCCAATGTGAGGACAGAATTTCAGATATAGAAGAGAAGATTGCAATTCGTGACCAGGAAAAGACAAATAGCTTCAAAATTATAAGGAAATATGAGAAATCAATCCAGCAGCTGCTAGATGATGCAAAGAAGAATAAAATAAGACTGATTGGAGTCAATGAAGAAACAGGAGAGAGTGGAGATGACATAAAAAATTTCTTCACAGAAATAAGGCAGAAAACATCCCAAGCAGGGGGAAAGAGCTTGACATACAGATAAGTGAGGCATATAGGACTCCAAATAGCCTTGATCAAAAAAAAAATCTACACATAGGCAAATAATTGTTAAGATTCCAGAAATACAACAGAAGAACAAAGTTCTCCAAGCAGTCAGAGAAAAGAAACAAATCACATACAAAGGAAAGCCCATCAGAATTACAGCAGACTTCTCAACACAAACCATCAAGGCAAGAAGAGCTTGGAGTGACATATTCCAAGCCCTAAAACGAAACAGCCTCCAAACCAGATTGAAGTACCCTGCAAAACTATCTATCAAAAATGATGGAGAAATAAGATACTTTCATGACAAAGAGCACTGTAGGAACTTCATGAATACCAAACCAGCACTCCAAAGAATTTTACACAATATCCCAGGAACAGACATTGAGGATCACAACCCCAGGAAGCAAAGCAGAATGAACCCATCTGCCATGACAAGAAATTAAATGGAAAGGGGGAGAACCCAACAAAAAGAAAAAGTCATGGCAATGACAAGTCAATATGTTTCAGTTATAACCACCAACGTTAATGTTCTCAATGCACCAATCAAAAGAAATAGACTGGCAGAATGGGTCAAGAAGCAAAATCCAACAATATGCTGCATACAAGAAACACACTTAATTCAAAAGGAAACTCATAGACTGAAAGTTAAAGGGTGGAAAACAATACTCCATGCTACAGGAACATGAAAAAAAGCAGGAGTAGCCATCCTCTTTGCAGATCTAGTAGATTTCAAACCAACACTGATTAAGAGAGATGAAGAAGGACACTACCTCCTTGTAAAGGGAGCAGTCCAAGAGGAAGAGATGACAATCATAAATATCTATGCACCAAACACTAGTGCACCCAACTATATAAAACAAATACTAACGGACATGAAAAGTCATATATGCACTAATACAGTTGTAGTGGGGGACCTCAACACCCCACTGTCACAAATAGATAGATCAACTAGACTAAAAATAAGTAATGAAATACTAGAACTCAATAAAACTCTTGAACAAATGAATTTAACACATGTTTACAGAGTCTTCCACCCCACAAAATCAAGAATACATGCACATGGGTCATTCTCAAAAATAGACCACATACTCACACATAGAACAAGTTTAAGTAAGTGCAAAAGAATTGAAGTTATCCCCTGTATATTGTCAGACCATAATGCAATGAAATTGGAGATCCATAGCAAAAGAAATTCAAAAAATTTTATACACACATGGAAATTGAACAACACATTTCTGAATAGCCAATGGGTCACAGAGGAAATTAAAGAAGAAATCAGACAGTCCATTCAATTAAATGACAATGACAATACAACATATCGGAATCTATGGGAAACAATGAAAGCAGTCTTACTAGGGAAATTCATAGCAGTGAATATGCATATTAGGAAACGAGCCCAATTAAACAACCTAATGCTGCAACTCAAGCTTCTAAAAAAAGAAGAACAGGACAACCCCAGAGGTCATACATGGGAGGACATTATAGAGATCAGAGGAGAAATCAATGCAATGGAGACTAAGAGAATGATACAAAACATCAATGAAGCCAAGAGTTGGTTCTTCGAAAGAATCAACAAAATTGAAAAACCTTTAGCCAACCTTGTCAGAGAGAGGAAGGAAAAGGCCCAAATCCATGCAATTGGGAATGAAAAGAGTGAAATTACAACAAACCCAGCGGAAATCCAGAGGATCAGCAAAACCTACTTCCAGAACCTACATGGCAATAAGATGGACAACACAGAAGAAATGGACAGATTCCTAGATACATATGAATTACCAAAGTTGAACGACGAAGACGTAAAATTCTGAACAACTCAGTACCAACCAATGAAATTGAAAATGTACTTAAAAACTTATCAACTAAGAAAAGCCCAGGCCCTGATGGCTTCACTGCTGAATTCTACAAGACATTTGGAGAGGAACTGCTGCCACTACTGTTTAAATTCTTCAATGAAATTGAAAGTGAAGCAATACTCCCAAATTCATTCCTGGAAGCAAGCATCACCTTGATCCCCAAAACAGAGAAAGACCCAAATGAAAAGGAGAACTATAGGCCAATCTCACTAATGAACATAGATTCAAAAATCCTTAATAAGATAATGGCATACAGAATGCAGAAGATTATCAAGAAGATCATACACCCTGATCAAGTGGGGTGCATCCCAGGGATGCTAGGATGGTTCAATATACGAAAATCAATCAATGTAATACACTATATCAATAGAACCAAGGACAAAAACCATATGATTATCTCCATAGACACAGAAAAAGTATTTGACAAAATCCAACATCCATTTATAATAAAAACCCTACAAAAAATTGGAAGAGATGGTCTCTACCTCAAACTGATAGAAACCATCTATGAAAAACCAACAGTCAATATCATACTAAATGGTCAAAAACTGAAATCTTTCACACTCAAATCAGGAACAAGACAAGGATGTCCACTATCACCGCTCTTGTTCAATATAGTTCTGGAAACATTAGCCATGGCAATTAGACAAGAGAAAGAAATAAAAGGAATAAAGATAGGAAATTAAGAAGTCAAATTGTCATTATCTGCAGATGACATGATACTCTATATAGAAGACCCCAAGAACTCCACCAAGAGTCTTCTAGACTTAATAACCAAATTCAGTCAAGTAGCTCGTTACAAGGTCAACACACAAAAATCAATAGCTTTCCTCTACACCAATGACAGACTCACTGAGAGAGAAATAGGCCAAATAATTCCTTTCACAATAGCATTCAAGAAACTGAAATACCTAGGAATCAACCTAACAAAAGAAATCAATGACCGCTTCTCTGAAAACTATGGCACTCTGAAAAGAGAGATTGAAGATGATATCAGAAAATGGACAAACATCACCTGCTCCTGGGTAGGAAGGATTCATATACTGAAAATGACCATATTTCCAAAACTGCTATATAGATTTAATGCAATTCCAATTGAGATCCCAGCAGCATACTTCATGGACCTGGAGAAAACAATCCAAAAATGCATTTGGAACAAGAAGAGACCCAGAATAGCAAAAGCAATTCTAGGTAACAGAGACATTGCAGGGGGAATCACAATCCCCAACCTGCAACTCTACTACAAAGCTACTGTGATAAAAATAGCATGGTACTGGCAAAGGAACAGACCTGAGGACCAGTGGAACAGATTAGAAGATGCAGAAACAATGCCAGACACACTCAGCCATCTCATCTTCAATAAATAAGCCAAACACCCTCACTGGAGGAAAGATAGCCTCTTTAATAAATGGTGCTGAAAAAATTGGGCTTCAACTTGCCAAAGATTCAAACTAGACCTATATCTCTCACCATGCACTAAACTAAAATCTAAATGGATTAAAGATCTAAATATTAAAATAGAAACTCTGAACCAGTTGGAACAGAGCTTAGGTGGAACCCTTGAAGACATCGGTGTAGGAAAAGATTTTATGAACAAAACCTCAGGTGCCCGTGAACTAGCACAAACAATCAACAAGTGGGATCTCTTCTTATTAGAAAGCTTCTGCACAGCAAGAGAAACCACCAGCAGTGTGAAGAGACAACCCACAATGTGGGAAAAAATCTTCACCTGCTCTTCCTCAGAAAAAGGTCTACTATCTCAAATCTATAAAGAACTTAAAAAGATCAGACCTCCCAAATTTAAAGACTCAATCTGAAAATGGGCATCTGAAATGAACAGAAATTTCTCAGACAAAGAAGTAGAAATAGCAAATAAATCCATGAAAAAATGTTCAACATCACTGGTCATTCGAGAGATGCAAATGAAAACAAGGCTGAGATTCCACCTCACTCCAGAAAGAATGGCTGCTATCATGAAATCAACCAATAACAAAGGCTGGCAGGGCTGTGGGGAAAGAGGAACCCTGCTCCACTGCTGGTGGGAGTGTAGACTGGTGTAACCACTGTGGAAATCCCTATGGAGATACCTCAAAGTACTAGGACTGAAAGTCCCATTTGACCCTGCTATTCCAATGCTGGGTATCTTCCCAAAAGAATTAAAAGCATCATACCACAATGATATATGTGTGCCCATGTTCACAGCAGCACAGTTTGTGATATCTAAAACTTGGAAACAGCCCAAATGCCCATCAACTGGAGACTGGATAAAGAAAATGTGTTTTTTTTTAATAAAATGGAGTACTACTCAGCCATAAAAAATGAGAAATTAGAGACATTTATAGCTAAGTGGATGCACCTTGAGGCCATATTCTTAAGTGAAATAAATAGGACACACATGTATAAATCCCGAATAGTTTCTCTGGTGTGAGAAACTGAAAGTGTAAATAAGGGCTAAATGTATAATAGGTAATGTGAAATAGGAAGGGGCAAAGGGGAAGGAAGTGGGAGGGCTAGGGGGAAGGATAGAAGGGAATGGGATTAATATGAGAAAATGGAAAAATAGGAACAAAATCTTTGTAAATAGGGAGGAATGGAGGGGTTGAAGGGAGGTCTGGGCAAGGGTGAAAAATAAGAACCAAGAAAGACTATGTAAAGGTGCAAATTTCCAATGATGAATGTCATTATATTGTATACCTAAAATGTACCAATGATTAGAATGAATAATCGATAATGTAAAATAGGAAGAAAAGGTCCAAAGGGGTAGGGGTATTGGGAGGGGCAGGGGAAAGGAAAGAAGGGAAAGGAAAAATGATGAGAAATGGAAAAAATTGAAATAAAGTCTTTGTAAATAGGGAAGGGTGGAGGGGGTGAAGGGAGGGCTAGGAATGGGGGAAAAACAAGAACCAAGATGCATTGTGCAAAGGTACAATTCCCAATGAGAAATGTAATTGTGTTGTATACCTCCAATGTACCAATAAAAGAATTTTATAAAGTGAAAAGAAATTTTAGCAGGTGTACCTCAGACAAAGGTCTACTATCGAGAATATATAAAGAACTTAAAAAAATCAGACACCCCAAATTCAAAGACCCAATTCAAAAATGGATATCTGAAATGAACAGACATTTCTCAGACAAAGAAGTAAAAGCAGCAAATAAACATATGAAAAAGTGTTCAACATCACTGGTCATTTGTGAGATACAGATGAAAACAACACTGAGATTCCACCTCAACCCAGAAAGAATGGCTGCTATCAATTAATCAACCAATAATAAATGCTGGCAGGGATGTAAGGAGAAAGGAACCCTTCTCCTTTGTTGGTGGGAGTGTAGACTGGTGCAACCACTGTGGAAATCAGTGTGGAGATACCTCAAAGAGCTAGGACTAGAGGTCACATTTGACCCAGCTATTCCCCTGTTGGGTATCTTCCCAAAAGAATTAAAAGAATCATACCACAGTGATATATGTGCACCCATGTTCATAGCAGCACAGTTTGTGATAGCTAAAACTTGGAAACAGCTCCAGTGCCCATCAGCTGGAAACTGGATAAAGATGTGGTTTCTTTATAAAATGGAGTACTACTCAGCCATAAAGAATGGGAAACTAGAGACATTTATAGCTAAATGGATGCATATTGAGGCTATCCTCTTAAGTGAAATAAATAGGACACATGTGTAAATACCAAATAGTTCCTCTATTGTGAGAAACTGAAAGTGTAAATAAGGATTAAAATGATTAAAATGAATAATTGATAATTTGAAATAGGAAGAAAAGGTCCAAAGGGATAGGGGAAGTGGGAGGGGAAGGGGAAAGGGAAGAAGGGAAAGAAAAAATTATTAGAAAAGGAAAAAATGGAAATAAAGTCTTTGTAAATAGCGAAGGGAGCACAGGGAATGGGGAAAAAATAAGAACCAAGATACATCATGTACAGGTACAAGCACCCAATGATAAATGTAAATGTATTGTATACCTAAAATGACCAATAAAAGAGTTTAAGCCAAATATAAATAAATAAAGGTGATAGAAGCTGTCCAGCTCCTGCTGTTTGTTGTCTTTTAAGAAGGCAAACATGGAATCACCAGTTCTGCAGATTTCTAGAATAGCAGAAAATTTGCATTTTAAGGTGAAGTACTGGAAACTCAATTTTTTAAAATAAAATGTTAAGTGAGCCAAACAAAACATATCTGCACAACATATTTGGTTTATTCCTAGCCATCTTTGGCCACTCTGCTAAAAGATGAAGGTCAAATGAAGGACAGCGACAGTAACCACTATTTTCAAAGAAATAGTAACTTCGGGTGGAGTAGTCTTGACAAAGGAGGTAGGTGTTGTGGAGGATCCAGGAGAGGTTAGTCCAGAATATGTGGGTCTTCGTTTCAATGCATGTCATGTATATTTGACCCTGAGTTTTTGTTACTTGAAATCACTATGAATCAATGATACCTTATAGCTGCAATGATATTAGTATAGTAGCACAACATCAAAACTGACAATTTCACCATCCTCTGCCAGGGATACAGGCAAAAGCTTTAGGGTTAGAGTTTCAATAGACTTATTGAAAAAGAAACTTTGAAAACAATGGAGCATGCCTAAATCCTTCAACCAGAATAGTAAAAGAATTTTCAATGTAAAGACAGCTACGTATAGCCTGAACAAGTCCTTAGAAATATAAAGAGACCTATGCCACCCTCTGATCAAAAATCTTTCCTGTGTGACTGAGTCTAGCTCAGTGGCAGGGCATGTGTTTAGCACGAATGATGCCCTGGGTTCAGTCCTCATCCTGAAAATTGTCTCCATGGGATTTTAGCAACAGCATACAGTACTTAGAATAAAAGTCAAATTTCTTATGATGACCTACAAGACTCTAAATCTCTGGCAGCTGACTACATCTTCATTATCGTCCAGCTAGAATGAGTTTCTTCACATTTTCATAACCGCTAAACATTTGGTTCCCTCTGCCCAGCATAGTCTTCACTATAGTTTGTTTAATTTATTTATTGATTGAATACCTGGTTTGCTTTCATGTTTTAGGTATGAGCTTAAAAACACCTTCTTAAAAAGATCTTACCTGACTTTCATACCTCATGTGTCTTTCTCCCCTTATTCTTTGGCACGTTTTCTTCTTTGTCCAGGAGGAAAATACTATGTGTACTGTGCTCATATTAAATCTCCAGCACATAGTACAATACCTGAAACAGAGAAGGTATTCAATAAATAGCTATTGAATGAAGATATGACTATGAGTAAATGAGGGATGAGCACTTCTTCACATATCTGAAGGGAGGTTAGGAGGAAGTTGAGTATCTCATTATATAAGGCTCCTTACAGGGTGAAGATTTACTGCAGTAGAAATAAGGACAAGCAAAGTCATGGGGAGCAGAATGGATGAAAATATTTGCTGGGATGAGGATCTTATTTACCACATACTTTTATATATCTTCTCTTATAAATATTTTCCAAACACAGCTATAAAAAGAAGAGATAATTTAATCATACCTTTCAGGTTCTATAAGGTTAAGCATTAATTACATACATATAGTAGGTGTTATAGTTTACATCTATTATTTCCCCCAACAGTCTCATGTGTTCAGAGGTGGGGCTTTTGGAAAGTGCCTGTATCATGGGGACACTATACTCATCACTGCATTACCTCACTGATGAGTTCAGAGCTGAATGCTCAGTTAGGAGGTGGGGCCTAGTTGGAAAAGATGAGTGACTGGGGACATCTTTTGGCTTTTCTTGGTCTGTCTTTGGTTCCAGCTTCCATAGGTTGGGTAATTTTTCTCTGCAATGCCCTTCCACCATGATTTTTCTGCCTTGGAGACAGCAAACCCTGGACTGAAAGCGCAAACCAAAATAAACAATTTCCTCCTTTAAATTGTATATGTCAGGCACTTCGTCCAATCAATGAATGCTAATAGAGTAGGTATATTTGCTAAAAACAGCCATTTATTATTCATATTATAATAAGGTTCAACTATGTCTTCCAAATACTTTCCCAGTTCCCAGCCTCAAGGTAACACAATTTCCTACCTGACATGTTTCCCTAAAAACTTCAATCCTTCCTTCATCTAGAAGCCAGTGAATTGTACAGCCAAAATGCAACATTAGAGTGAAACCAGGGAATAAATATAGTAACTCTACCTTTTAATACAAATGGAGAGAGAGAGAGAGAGAGAGAGAGAGAGAGAGAGAGAGAGAGAGAAATTTTCAGGTCACAGAAGTTACTGAAGAAATTGAAAAATGTTCCTGAGATCCAAAAATTCAATGAAAGTATCAACTGTAAATGAACAGTAGAGCCAAAATAGTCTATAAAATCAGTGTTAGGAGGCTGAATGTAAAAATTCAAAGGAAGCATCTAAAATGCCCCAAATAAACTTAACAATGAGTAAGTTCACAAAATGTTTAACCTTGCAGACTAATGACCGCATAGGCATGAAAGAAAGACTAGGAGGACACAATATACGGAGAAAGGGTTTGAATAATTTAATACACCCCAATTTTGTCTTCAGTGTCTTTTTAATTGAGATACCTCCAAGGGCAGACAGCTAAATAAACATTAGGGCATTTGCAGTATATAACTCAGACATTATACCTTTTAATAAGATAGCTCATCTTGCACTTTATTCATTTCCCTAGAACCACAGGCTCAATTTAGACAGTAAACTCTTAAGTAGCCTAGTGAGAAAAAAGCATAAACTAGAAAAACTTAATAGACTTGAAAAATTAGTAGACTTGAG
This sequence comes from Heterocephalus glaber, assembly GCF_053883595.1. NCBI lineage: Eukaryota > Metazoa > Chordata > Mammalia > Rodentia > Bathyergidae > Heterocephalus > Heterocephalus glaber. Next base: position 2,585,855 of record NW_028258441.1, on the reverse strand, counting down.
CTTTGAACTTCAACTCTTTCAAATGTTAACCCTTCACATAAGCTACTGACACACATATATAATATTTTCTTAACTCCATTTTTCTCAATTATAGGTCTGTCTGAGATAGCCCAAATATGTACCAGGACAAGAACAATAAGCAAAGGTAAGTAGGGAGAAGGAACAAGGAGAAGAATCTGGTCACCTTGGTGACCTACAGAATCAACCAATAAATGACCAATAAAAAGTTAGTTTGCATACACAATGTTCTCAAAGAAGCCCAGGAAGGAAATGGAGATTCAGATCCCATTTCATAGAAGAGATCACAGTGGGTTCATTTATTTATAATGACTGGATACTTATTCTGCAGATGAGATTAGTTGACTACAGAATTGTGCTCAAAAAGGTGAGTTTGTGGATTTGATTCTTTCACCCATGCAGCCCATTGATTCACACAGAAATCTTTGAACAAGCAACTGAGTATAGCAAAAAGAATTGAAACATAGAATCAGAAGACTTGGGCTGCATTTGAAGCTCTGACACATTCATTTTAAGTGATTTGACATTGATCAAGTGATTTAAACTTTCTGAGCCTCATAAAACTGTGATAGCCACAGCTTTTCTGCCTGCTTACAGGGCTATTGTGAGATAATAGATGTGAAAGGCTTTGAAAACTTTCAGATGACACTCAAATGCTACCAATATTCATCAAATACCTCTTACAGATAAAGTTTTGTTCCATTTTCTTTCTCTTATGTTGGGTCTTAACCAGGATGCAGTTAGGAGATTGAGCTAGAGGGGCTAAGAAAAAGAAAAGAGACCAAAAAGAGAATACTTTGCACATGGGTATGGTGGTGCACATCTATAAGCACTCTGGGATGCTGAGGCAGGAGGATCACAATTCAAGCCCAGCCTACAGAAATTGGGATGGGGAAAGTACAGAGGACAGTTTGATGCAAAAGTGACTCTTTTGTCTGTACGCTTGATCCCATTCCTTCCATCTTCATCACTGCAATCTGTCATTTACTCCCTTCTCTCATGTCTTTATTTCAGTAACTCTCCCTCAACTTCAGGGAAAAGTCCAAATTTTATGACATCAATAAACATTCCATGACCTGGCTGTAGCTTCCTATTTGGTGCTTAATTCTCTGTCACTATCTATAACTCTGAAGAGCTTCACAGTTTTTTTCATACATGATGCTTCTTCTCAGCCTCCTTGCCCTGTGCTATTTTCTTTAATATGACCTTCACTTTCACTTGCTGCACTTGGAAAAATCTTACTCCTCAAATCTAATTCATGTCTTTTCTTTCAAGTCATTTCTTTGACACCTAAAGACCAAGTTAATTTCCTTTCTTCTGTAACACACTGAATCTTTTGTGTCATTGCAAATATTACATTGATTTTTAATAATAATTTCTTATCGATATATCTTTTTCACCTTCAAGATTATAGGATTCTCAAGAATTGGGACTTAGCAGTCTCTTGTACTGCCAGCTCATCACAAAGGATCCAGAACATAGCAAACACTTTTACTAGATAGACAAAGTTATTTAGAATCATTAGAGCTGTGTGGAGCATAAGTAATTTCCCATCAGTCACTGACATATAAGAATGAGAGAATTCAAAAGTATGTCTCTTTATTCATATATACCTACATAAAATAAGCTGTGCTGAAGAAATGGGAATGTTCATTGGGATGGAGATTTGTAAGTAGACAATTTGAAGACATGGGGCACTGGGGTCTTAGGAAAGCCCTAAGCAAAGTACCACAATGGAAGGCATTGTTCAGAACCAAGAAAAACAATCAAGGCCTCATGACTCTGGATATGAGCATATATGAAGAACAATTTATCTCCAAAGAGCACATGGATTTGAGGTATCATAGCCAGGGAGGTAGTCTGAACAAAAACAGACATAATACCCTATAAAATAGCAGTGAAAACTTCCTCCCTCTCATTATTTTCTTATTATAGAATCATCAGCCTATTTCTGCAAGTGCTAGTGCTCATTTGAATATTCACAAAAGCAGAATAGAACAATGATGACACAGAACAACCTATTCCTCCTATGCAAACCTCCTTCCTTGGCCCAGTGCCTTCTTCAAAGACATGATGCTGTGTGGCTTATAACATCCCATAAGTGCCATTGGGAAATAATTCCCAACTTCTTAGAGAGGGTCAATGGAATCATTTGCATAAGTTGGACTTATTTTCCTTCATTTTAATATGGAAAAAGGCAGAGAACAAATGTGTTTATTTGGCTATTAGCCAGACACTTGATTCCACCTACTGACCTTGACAGCTGCAGTGGCAGGAAATGCCTCCCAAGCTGACATATAGTGTGTCATTCAGCACTGTAATTAACAATTGTATCAAAACTTACAACATGAACTACAGCCCTTTAATGAAAACATTACTGGTAAGTGAATTGTCCACTTGTTCTTGGGAATCTCTTGCCTCTGTTTCCAGACTACTTATAACATTACAACCTATAGATTGAATTATAATGTTTTATAAGCATATTATTTGGGAAAGACCAGATCACTTCAAACTAACTCACTAATCAGTGCATACTTTCAGAAGTGATTAGTAGAAACAGGAATATTAAGTGATCAATGACCTAGAAAATAATAAAAAATGAAGGGCTGGTGAAAGAGGTCAGTGGTGGAATATTTGCAAGTGTATGTGAGATTCTGGGTTCAATTCCCAGCACAGCAAAAAAAGAATGCATTCTTTACTATGAATTTATACATTTATGAATGAATGAATTATAAATGGTAATGCTAATGTCTATTATTTATAAAGTTTTACTATATGTCAGGAGTTTTACATAGATTATGTCATCAATTTCCCACAAAAGCCTTGGAAGATGTAATTGTCATCTCCATTTCCTTGATGGGAATTGGGAATCAGAATGATTAAAGGACTTGTCTACTTTCATAGAGAGACAGTAAGCCTACAGGTGATCCAGGATTTAGAACTAAATAAGTAGAAATCCAAAGTCTTTGCTGTTAATTGTGATACTACACTGTCTTACCTGTACTATATTTTTCTACACTTTTTTCCCAAAATTTTGAGAGTAATTTTGTGTTGCTTAGTAACACCATTAAAATATTTCAAATTGTGAACCATTTAAGATTTTTGTGCATTTTATTTCCAAGAAATTTTGTACAATCATTTCTATAATATAATAAACTGTGTGATACTGAGAAAACAAATTTCAGTTTTTACTCTCAAGGGAATGCATAGACATGATTGGTACACAATAATGTACTATAATGCACTAAACAATGGTCTAAATCTGATAGGAAAGTGAAAACAACTTCAGGTAGAAAAACACTAAACAAACAGATTACCTCTAGATAGGGGAGGAAATAAGAAAAGGCTTCAAAGAAAGATATAACATTGAAGTAGAATTTTAAAGCATAGAATATATTTTACCTCCTCTTTTCATAAATTTTAAAGGTAAAAAACAAGGCATTATTGAAGATATAAAAGTTTTAAGAAATGTAATAAGCGTGGAAAATGACATACAAAGAACTGCTGTTAAGGCAAGCATAGTGGCCCATTCCTGCAATCCCAGCATTGTGGGAGGCTAAAGCACGAGGATTGCAAGGCCAAGCCCAACACGAGCAACTTAGCATGACCCCGTCTCAAATAATATAGAAAATAGGGATGTACCGTATCTCAATATGAAGGCCCAAGCTTCAAGAATCTGTACTGCAAGTCATAACAATAAAAATTGCTGTTAACATTTGGGAGTATTTCTTCACTAATTTTATTCTTTGTCTAACATTTTCCTTTAAAGAATTGAGATCCTAGTATGCATATTTGTACCCCAATTTCTCATTAATATCATAACATTAGTATTTTCCCATGTTTTTTCAACCACAGGACTATTTCTGTCATCTTTGCCCTTGCCTAAATACCAAAATGAGTCTCATTCAAAGTAACTTTCAAAGTGTGGTTAGGATTCCTATGGATAAAAGAGCCCCTTTCAGGGGATGCACAGGTCAAAATTACACATGATTAAAGGATCCATTTATTGTGAAAAGTGAACCAAAGGTTTTTGATGTAACAGAATATGAGAAGTGCACTGATTAAAATTTGAATTTCATGCTCTTAAGTAGCCTTTGAGAAAACAGCTGTTTGTTGAGTTTTGCTATAGTGTCAAGGAATCATATCCACAATTTTCTAACAAAATTATTAAAATATTCCACTATTTTCTAACTATATATCTGTATAAGGCTGGATTTTCTTGATATTCTTCAATCAAAACAACAAATCACAAAATATTGAACACAGAGGCAGACAGCGAAGTCCAGCTATCCTCTATTAAGCAAAACATTAAAGAGATTAGTTAAAATGCAAAGCATTTTCTTGTAAAATTTTTGTGTTTATGAAAAATACAGTTGTTTTTCATAAACATATGTATTTAACTTATTTTAGTGTTATTTTAAATTAAAAAGTATTTTACATTTCTAAAAAGTACTAATAAATATAACCCATATAAACTAAAGCTCTTTATGGTGTCCAATTATAGTACTTTTAGAATGTAAAGGAATCCTGAGACCAAAGGATGAAAAAATGATCATTTTTTTCATATATTATCAGCCATGTTTTAATCATGGATACCTTCAAGAAGTCTTGATTTGCCATTAGGCTAGATTGATTGATTGAGACAGGGTCTCACTATGTAGTTCAGTCTGGTCTTCAACTAACTATGTAGCATGGGGTGGCCTCAAACTCAGGGCAATCTTCCTGCCTCACTCTCCCAAGCTGTGATTACAGGCATGCACCACCACACCTGGTCATAGATTATGTTTTAATGTCCACATCATCCCACATTTATTGCTCAAGTACTCATCACACCTCCAATGAGTTCCTCAATTCTAAACTTCCTATTCCATAAGATTTATGATTACATCAGTCATGTCTGTCTTATGAATTTCTGTATTCTCAGTATCTGAACAAATCCCTATTATGAAGAAGATAATCTATATTTCTAATACCAATTAATAAACAAAATTTAAAATCTTTTGCAAGTAATCATGTTAATAATCATAAAACTTTCCATTGTATGTTTACAACATTATTTTCTTTATCAGTCAAAACTGATAGGTTTAAACAAATATATGAAAAAATGTTCAAAATCACTGGTCATTCGAGAGATGCAGATGAAAACAACACTGAGATTCCACCTCACCCCACAAAGAATGGCTGCTATCAAGAAATCAACCAATAACAAATTCTGGCGGGGCTGTGGGGAAAGAGGAACCCTGCTCCATTGCTGGTGGGAGTGCAAGCTGGTGCAACACTGTGGAAATCAGTATGGAGATACCTCAAAGAACTAGGACTAGAGGTCACATTTGACCCAGCTATTCCCCTGCTGGGTATCTTCCCAAAGGACTTAAAAGAATCATAGCACAGTGATATATGTGCACCCATGTTCATAGCAGCACAGTGTGCAATACCTAAAGCTTGGAAGCAGCCCAAGTGCCCATCAACTGGAAACTGGATAAAGAAAATATGGGGTTTTTTAATAAAATGGAGTGCTACTCAGCCATAAAGAAAAACTAGAGTCATTTATAGTTAAATGGATGTATATCGAGGCGATACTCTTAAGTGAAATAAATAGGACACACATGTGTAAATACTGAATAGTTTCTCTAGTGTGAGAAACTGATAAGGTAAACAAGGATTAAAATGATTAAAATGAATAATTGATAATCTGAAATAGGGAAAAAGGTCCAAAGACAAAGGGGTGAAAGGAAGGGAAGGGGAAAGGAAAGGAGGGAAAGGAAAAACTATGAAAAAAGGAAAAAAAATGGAAATGATGTCTATGTAAATAGGGAAGGGTGGAGTGTGTGAAGGGTGCACAGGTAATGGGGCAAAAATAAGAACCAAGATACATCATATACAGGTACAAGCAGCCAATGATAAATATAAACAAATTGTATAACTAAAATGTACCGATAAAAGATCTTTAAAACAAAACTGATAGGTTTTGACAAGGAGAGATAGAAGGGCCTCAACAAGAGAGAAGTTGATGAAAATGCAGAGAGAAAATGTGTAATGAGAGTATGCACTAATTTGGTACTCTGGAACTCAGGGAATACAAAGGGAAGTAATAGAATATACTGACAGGTAGGAGCAGACTGTCCAGAATCCTGAATGTTGGATTAATAAGTTCAGTCTTTATTGAAGCAATGAAGAACCAGTTGATGTGCTTAGTTATGGGCATAGCATTTTATATATATGCCTTAGAAAGATTAATATAGTAGCAGTATATAGGATTATTTAGAGAAGGAAAAGACTAGAGAGTATGAGAGAACAATAAGTGGCACTTCCTCCTGAAGACTTTCTCCCCAAGCATATATTGAATAAATGTTCTGTCATGCAGAATAGAATCAAGAGTCATTGGATGATAGGAATGCCTAGAATAATTACTTAGAAATGTCCAAGAGGCAATAAAATGACACAACTAGGATAGGATTGGCACGGCAGAAGCAAAATCTTTATATGTAGATGAAGTGATCATCGACAGAGAAAATACTAAGAAATCTCTAGGAGACCCTAGAACATGTACTTGAATTTAGCAGGATTAGAAAACACAACGTATATAAAAAAATTCAGGTCTGTGTATACTTGCTATAAATGAAGAACTGGATATTGAAATTTAAAAGTTATGTAGGAGTACAAAGGACCTAGAAAAGTTAAAAACAAAAACAAAAACAGTATTGGAGGACATTTAGTACCTAATTTTAAGACTTCTTCTAAAGCTACAGTAATCAAAGCAGTGTTGGTGTAAGGAAAGACATATAGATCATTGGAATAAAACAGAGAATCTAGAAATAGAACCACACATATATGGTCCGCTGAGTTTTTTATTGCCAGACTATTTTGGTGGGGACTAGGTTTCAAAGTTTAATGGACAGATAAAGAGTAAGCATATCTGCCCTTGTTCCCCACCTTAAGGAGAAAGCATTGTATCTTTTCCATTCATATAAGGCATTCTAGCTGGAAGTATGGAGTCCATGTCTTTCATCTGTTGAGAAGGTTCTGTTCTACTTCAGTCTCCTGATAGCTTTTACCATGAACGGTTGTGGAATTTAGTCCAATACTTTTTCTCCAACTAGTGACAGGATCATATGGCTTTTTCCTTTCCTCTGTTAAAATGATGACTTTTGGGGGTGGATCTTCCAGTGCTGAACCAACACTGCCATCCCTATAACAAAACCACTTTCTACATCCTGCCAGATCTGACTTCTAATAGTTTGTTTTGTTAAACAAATTTCTATCTATGTTCATACTTTTTTGTTCTATTATCTTTATCCAATTTTAGGATTAGCACAATGTTGAGTTCCTAAAATGAGGGGAGAAGTATTCCTTCTTTTTTCTGCTTTAATTGTTTGGTATAATTTATTAGTTAAAATGTTTATGAGCCTGCTGTTGTCATACAGGTAGGTTTTCAAGGTAGGAATATACTTTCTTTAATAGATGCTATTCAAATTTTATATTTCTTCCAGAGTTAGTTACATTAATTTGTCTTCCAAGATACTTCTTAGAAGTTGTCAATTTTGTTTCAAAAAAGATTTTTGTAATATGCTTTCGATATCCTTTTAAATTCTGCAAAATCTGTGGTAATGTCTCCTAGATCTTAATATTATAATTTTAAAAATGTATAACTGATATTGTGTAACAGGAAGAAAAGGTCTAAAAGAACAGGGGAATTGGGAGGGGTAGGGGAAGGGAAAAAAGGGAAAGGAAAAAATATGAGAAGAGGAAAAAAATGGAAACAAAGTCTTTGCAAATAGGGAAGGGTGGAGGGGGTGAAGGGAGGGCAGGGGAAGGGGAAGAAAATAAGAACCAAGAGACTCATGTAATGGTACAAGATCCCAATGATGAATGCAACTGTATTTTATTCCTAAAATGTACCAATAAAGTTAATGGGGGCGGGGAGAAAGGTCCAGGAGGAAAAATAGTTTACAATATGGTCTGAGTTCTCAGTCCACTTAACACAATATAGTACCACTATTAACAGAAACAGAACACACAGAAGCATTGCCTTATTGAGTGAGCTGTTGGCTTTAACTTGGCCATGAGAATATGAGACAGTGGTGGTGTCATGCAACACATGCCCTCTTAAAGCTATTGAGGCCAAGAGCCAGTTGATTTCACTTAATCCGTTAAAAATTGAAAAGGCCTGTAAAAATAGAAAGTACAGAACTATATTTCTTTAATGTAGTTGATTCTCATAGTGGAGAGAATAGAGAATCCTTCCTCTTATAAAGGTATACTGAAATCTACTGGTTGGCAAATACTAGCCATTACTTTTATATAGGTAAAGACGTATTTGTGATAAACCTCCCATGACTACCAAGACTGTTAGAGACCACTGAAAACACTACTTCTACTTTAAATTCTCTAAAAATCAAGAGATAAGTATATTAGGATATGTGCTAAAATGTTTAAGTTTGAAAATAAATCACTGTGTTAAAAATATATATTCTTGGGGAAGGGATGAGGCATGGAGGAAATAATAAGAAAGCATAAATGGGAGGAGGACCAAGTGATGGAGGGAAGAGGGAAGGAAAGGGAACACAAAAATAGTTAAGATATGTTATGTACATGCATCAAACTCCCTACTGTGAATGTAATCATTATGTATTGTAAACATGTACAAATAAAATAAAATTTTAAAAAATGAAAAAGGATAACTCAAAGATTGGTAGATATTATAGTATAAACAATTGAGAATAATGTCTTTTAACAGTTTCCCTAATTTCTATCGTTTGTTTCACTTGTATAATTTACCTTAAATCAATCTTAACTTTGCACTATTGGTAGCAATGGTGTCTGTTAAAATGTGGATTTTCTTTATGACTATTCCTATTTTTAAATGTTTATATATTTGACACCTAAAATCATCTCATGAAATCCCAATCACTAATGTACCAAATTTGAGAAAATATTGCTCTACAAATATTCCTGGTTGATAACCATATATTGAAGATAGAATAAGAAATCCTTGTGGGTCTAAATAGTAAGGTTGAAAAATAGTATTATTAATGGCTCCTTTCTTCTGAGAATTAAGTTGTTCCCATGCTTCTTCTCAAGGAAGATGAGCTGAGCAGTAAGAAAATTTCCTTGGATTTTTCAAATGAATTGTCATTGTTAACCTCCTAGGACAAGGCTCACAAAATATAGCCCATAAGTCAAATCCAACAATAGCCTGTTTTGGCAAATAAAATCTTACTGGAACACAGCCAAGATCATTTGTTTTCATATTGTCTATGACAGTGTTTACACTACAAAGGTGGAGTTGAGAAGTTGCAACAGAGACCATATTTACTATTATGGGGCTTTTTAAGAAAACATTTACAGATCTATTTCTATGGTATGACTGTATCTTCTAAAATTCATGTGTTAAACCAGGATTTAGCTCAGCGGCACCACGCCTGCTTTGCAAGCCCAAGGTCCTGAGTTTCATCCTCGGTATCAAAAAAAGAAAGAAAAAAATTTCCATGTTAAACCATGATCACAAATACGAACTTTCTTAGGCAGTGGGAGTTGATTTAGGAGTTCATTAAATCATGAGAATGTTGCTTCATGAATAGGATTAGTGACTAATATAACATAGATGCAAGGCAGCTGTTTGCTCCTTCCGTCAGATGAGCATGCAGAAAGAAGGTGCCATCTTCAAATCAGAGGAATTCCTCATTAGATATCAAATCTGTTAGTGGCTTGATCCTGGACTTTCCATCCTTGAGAACTATAAACAATATAATTTAATTATTTATAAATTACCCAGCCATTGAAGCAGCCCAAATAAAGACACTAAAGTTTGGGGGCATTTGATTTCTACATCTTTTATGCCCTAAAATTACCTTTGCAAATGAAACCTTATGGGGAGAGGGGAGATGAGTGATAAGTACACAAAATATAGCAGAGCTATCCTAGTTAAAGCAGTTTGAGGGTGGGGCATGAGATCAGAGCTTCTTCACCCCTAAACCACATGCATAACTTTATCACCTGCAGTAAGGATGTATTGATTTTTTTCACCCAAGTTTTATTTTTATTTGTTCTTTCTGTGGGAAAGGCACCTCTTTTTTTTCACACTACACAAAGTCACTCTCTTACTCCTGCTCCCTCCATGTGGCTAGGAGAATTGTGCCACCCCATCAGGTTTTAGGCTCATGTTCCTGATCTGATCCAGCCAGAACATTTCATGTCTTTAGCAACAATGGTGGATTCTGGGACTTGCTTAAGTCAAGTCAGTTCAATAAAACTCAAATGATGCAGAAAAAGTCTTCATCTTCCTCCCTAACCTAGATTTCTTTTTCTTTTTTCTTTTCTTTTCTTCTATCCTCCTATTACCTTAACCCCCACTCCCCGCCATGGAATGCTGAGCTACATTCTCAGCTCCCCATTTTTTTAAGCTCTTCTTTTTGTTAGTACATGTTTGGAGGACAGAATGATTACATTCATCATGGGGAGTTGATACATGTATACAGCACATCTTAATTCTTTAACATCCTCATTGCCTCTTCTCATTCCCACCTCCCTCTATCTCTTGACTACTGTCCCATTCACAAAAGATCTATCGCCCTGTTTTCTATTATATATCTTTTATGTTTTCCTCTAATTTATTTGTACCTTGGGTTTACCATATAAGAAAAAACCATGTGATATTTAAGCTTGTATATTTGATTTATTTCACTTACATTATGGTTTCCAGGTGCATCCATTTTCCTAATAAATGACTCAAATTTGTCTCTCCTTATAGCACAGTATATAGTACTCTATTGTGTATAAATATCATATTTTTCATGCTAATTTTTCATGAAATTGAAGTCTTCCTGATTTACCTTTCCAAACAGCTGTGATTACAAGCATGGGCCAAGATGTCTGGCTGATTTTCCTTTCAAGAGTAAATGTCCATTCATGCATGTCAGCATATTTTTGCCTTTCCTATCAATTCTCATTCTCTCTCTCTCTCTCTCTCTCTCTCTCTCTCTCTCTCTCTCTCTCTCTCTCTTTCTCTCTCTCTCATCTATTTTTCAGGTTTATTTTCCTATTTTCTATTTCTGAAAACATATTCAAGTTTTTCTTGTTTCTTAAAAATGAGTTTTTGAAAATTAAATTCCAGAAGAATGGTTTTCAATGTGTAGCATCATAGGGATGTTTCAAGAATAACCCTTGGGACTTTCTGTCTCACTGCTCGGGGCCCAAAGGAAGGGGCTTCTGGGGCAACATCCCTCCCACTGCTCCCAGACCAGAGGTAGGGGCTTCTGAGCCACCGTCCCACTGCTCCTGGTCCAGAGGATGGGGCTTCCTGGCTACCATCCCTCCCGCTGCTCCCAGCACAAAGGAAAGGACTTTTGGGCTGCCTTCTGTCCCACCACTCCCAGCCCAGAGGAAGGGGTTTCCAGGTCACCATCCCTACCAGCACTCCAGGCCACTGTCCCACCTCTCCAGGTCAGAGAAGGTGATCCACGCAGGAGCCAACAGGACCCACCTGCCCCCCCCCAGTCAAAATGAGAAAACATGTAAATAAAGTCTCAAAATGAGACTTCCAGATCACCTACAGCAACCCCAAAGGGAAATGAGATGGAACACTCTGATACTCAAACACCTGGACCCACTGAACTGGCAACAAAAGGGGATCTGGAAAAAATGAAATCAGAAATAATTTATCACATAACAGGAGAAACTGTGCTCCTAGGGCAAGACATGATTAATAAATCTACAGAGGGGTTGAGGAACATGATGGAATCCGAACATAGGAAGCAAATGGAATCCATAAAACAGATGCAAATAGATTTCCAGGACATGAAAACCTCCATTGAAAGTCTACACAGCAGAATGAGCCAATGTGAGGACAGAATTTCAGACATAGAAGATAAGATTGCAATTAATGACCAGGAAAAGAAAAATTGCTTCAAAATTATAAGGGAACATGAGAAATCAATCCAGCAACTGCTAGACAATGCAAAAAAGAGTAATGTAAGACTGATAGGAGTCCATGAAAAAACAGAAGAGAGTGCACATGACATAAAAAAAAACTCTTCACAGAACTAATGGCAGAAAACTTCCCAAGCAGGGGGAAAGAATTTGACATACAGATAAGTGAGGCATATAGGACTCCAAATAGCCTTGATCAAAAAAAATCTACACATAGGCATATAATTGTTAAGATGCCAGAGACACAACAGAAGAACAAAGTTCTCCAAGCAGTCAGAGAAAAGAAACAAATCACATACAAAGGAAAGCCCATCAGAATCACAACAGACTTCTCAACGCAAACCATCAAGGCAAGAAGAGCTTGGAGTGACATATTCCAAGCCCTAAAACGAAACAGCCTCCAAACCAGATTGAAGTACCCTGCAAAACTATCTTTCAAAATGGATGGAGAAATAAGATACTTTCATGACAAAGAGTACCTTAGGAAATTCGTGAATACCAAACCAGCACTCCAAAAAATTTTACACAATATCCTAGGAACAGATATTTAGGATCACAACGCCAGGAAGCAAAGCAGAATGAATCCATCTGGCATGACAAGAAATTAAATGAAAAGGGGGAGAACCCAACAAAAAGAAAAAGTCATGGCAATGACAAGTCAATACATTTCAGTTATAACCATCAATGTTAATGGTCTCAATTCACCAATCAAAAGATACAAACTGGCAGAATAGGTCAAGAAGCAAAATCCAACAATATGCTGCATACAAGAAACACACTTAATTCAAAAGGAAACTCATAGACTGAAAGTTAAAGGGTGGAAAACAATACTCCATGTGACGGGAACACAAAAAGAAGCAGGAGTAGCTATCCTCTTGGCAGATCAAGTAGATTTCAAACCAACACTGATTTAGAGAGATGAGGAAGGACACTACATCCTTATGAAGGGAAGAATCCAAGAGGAAGAGATGACAATCATAAATATCTATGCACCAAACACTAGTGCACCCAACTATATAAAACAAATACTAATAGACATGAAAAGTCATATATGCACTAATAAAATTGTAGTGGGGGACCTCAACACCCCACTGTCACAAATAGATCAACTAGACAAAAAATAAGTAATGAAATACTAGAACTCAATCGAACTCTTGAACAAATGAATTTAACAGATGTTTACAGAGTCTTCCACCCCACAAAATCAGAATACACATTCTTCTCAGCTGCACATGGGTCATTCTCAAAAATAGATCATATACTCACACATAGAACATGTTTAAGTAAGTGTAAAGGAATTGAAGTTATCCCCTGTATATTATCAGGCCATAGTGTGATGAAATTGGAGATCCATAGCAAAAGGAACTCAAAAAATTTCAAAAACACGTGGAAATTGAACAACACACTCCTAAATAACCAATGGGTCCCAGAGGAAATTAAAGAAGAAATCAGACAGTTCCTTCAATTAAATGACAATGACAATACAACATATCGGAATCTATGGGACACAATGAAAGCAGTCTTATGAGGGAAATTCATAGCAGTGAATATGCTTATTAGGAAAACAGAATGAGCCCAATTAAACAACCTGATGCTGAACCTCAAGCTTCTAGAAAAAGAAGAGCAGGACAACCCCAGAGCTCATACAAGGGAGGAAATTATAAAGATCAGAGGAGAAATCACTGCAATAGAGACTAAGAGAATGATACAAAAAATCAATGAAGCCAAGAGTTGGTTCTCCAAAAGAATCAACAAAATTGACAAACCCTTAGCCAACCTTGTCAGAAAAAGGAAAGAAAAGGCCCAAATCCATGCAATTAGGAATGAAAAGGGTGAAATGACAACAGAACCAGCAGAAATCCAGAGGATCATCAATACCTACTTCCAGAACCTATACGCCAATAAGACGGACAACACAGAAGAAATGGACAGATTCTTAGATACATATGAATTATCAAAGTTGAACAAAGAAGACCTAAAAATTCTAAACAACCCAATATCAATCAATGAAATTAAAAATGCAATTAAAAACTAATCAATAAGAAAAGCCCGGGCCCTGATGGATTCACTGCTGAATTCTACAAGACATTTAGAGAGGAACTGCTGCCACTACTGTTTAAAGTCTTCAATGAAATTGAAAGTGAAGCAATATTCCCAAATTCATTCCTGGAAGCAAGCATCACCCTGATCCCCAAAGCAGAGAAAGAAAAAACTGAAAAGGAGAACTATAGGCCAATCTCACTAATGAACATAGATGCAAAAATCCTTAAAAAGAAACTGACAAAGAGAATGCAGAAGATCATCAAGAAGATCATACACCCTGATCAAGTGGGATTCATCCCAGGGATGCTGGGATGGTTCAATGTATGCAAGTCAATCAATGTAATACACTATATCAATAGAGCCAAGGGCAAAAACCATATGATTATCTCCATAGATGCAGAAAAAGCATTTGACTAAATCCAACACCCATTCATGATAAAACCCTACAAAAAATTGGAATAGATGGTCTCTACCTCAAACTGATTAAAGCCATCTATGAAAAACTAACAGCCATTATCATACTAAATGGTCAAAAACTGAAATCTTTCACACTCAAATCAGGAACAAGACAAGGATGTCCACTATCACCACTCTTGTTCAATATAGTTCTGGAAACATTAGCCATGGCAATTAGACAAGAGAAAGAAATAAAAGACACAAAAATACAAAATGAAGAAGTCAAATTGTCATTATTTGCAGATGACATGATACTCTATATAGAAGACCCCAAGAACTCCATCCAAAGTCTTCTAGACTTAATAAGCAAATTCAGTCAAGCAGCTGGTTACAAGGTCAACACACAAAAATCAATATCATTCCTCTACACCAATGACAGACTCACTGAGAGAGAAATAGGGCAAATAATTCCTTTCACAATAGCATCCAAAAAACTGAAATACCTAGGAATCAACCTAATGAAATAAATCAAAGACTTCTTCTCTGAAAGCTATGTCACTCTGAAAAGAGAGATTGAAGATGATATCAGAAAATGGACAGACATCCCCTACTCCTGGGTAGGAAGGATCCATATACTGAAAATGGCCATACTTCCAAAACTGCTGTATAGATTTAATGCAATTCCAATTGAGATCCCAGCAGCATACTTCATGGACCTGGAGAAAATAATCCAAAAATGTATTTGGAACAAGAAGAGACCCAAAATAGCAAAAGCAATTCTAGGTAACAGAGACATGGCAGGGGGTATCACAATCCCCAACCTGCTACTATACTACAAAGCTACTGTGATAAAAATAGCATGGTACTGGCAAAGAAACAGACCTGAGGACCAGTGGAACGGATTAGAAAATGCAGAAACAATGCCAGACACACTCAGCCATCTCATCTTCAATAAATAAGCCAAACAGCCTCACTGGAGGAAAGATTGCCTCTTTAATAAATGGTGCTGAAAAAATTGGGCTTCAACTTGCCAAAGATTCAAACTAGACCTATATCTCTCACCATGCACTAAACTAAAATCTAAATGGATTAAAGATCTAAATATTAAAATAGAAACTCTGAACCAGTTGGAACAGAGCTTAGGTGGAACCCTTGAAGACATCGGTGTAGGAAAAGATTTTATGAACAAAACCTCAGGTGCCCGTGAACTAGCACAAACAATCAACAAGTGGGATCTCTTCTTATTAAAAGGCTTCTGCACAGCAAGAGAAACCACCAGTAGGGTGAAGAGACAACCCACAATGTGGGAAAAATTCTTCACCTGCTCTTCCTCAGACAAAGGTCTACTATCTCGAATCTATAAAGAACTTAAAAAGATCAGACCTCTCAAATTTAAAGACCCAATCCGAAAATAGGCATCTGAAATGAACAGACATTTCTCAGACAAAGAAGTAGAAATAGCAAATAAATACATGAAAAAAGTTCAACATCACTGGTCATTCGAGAGATGCAAATGAAAACAATGCTGAGATTCCACTTCACTCCAGAAAGAATCACTACTATCATGAAATCAACCTATAACAAATGCTGTCGGGGCTTTGGGGAAAGAGAAACACTGCTCCACTGCTGGTTGGAGTGTAGCTTGGTGCAACCACTGTGGAAGTCAATATGGAGATACCTCAAAGAACCAGGACTGGAAGTCCCATTTGACCCCACTATTCCACTGCTGGGGATCTTCCCCAAAGAATTAAAAGCATCATACCACAGTGATATATGTGCGCCCATGTTCATAGCAGCACAGTTTGTGATAGTTAAAACTTGGAAACAGCCCAAATGCCCATCAACTGGAGACTGGATAAAGAAAATGTGTTTTTTTATATATATAAAATGGCGTACTACTCAGCTATATAAAATGAGAAATTAGAGACATTTATACCTAAGTGGATGCACATTAAGGCCATACTCTTAAGTGAAATAAATAGGACACACATGTATAAATCCCGAATAGTTTCTCTGGTGTGAGAAACTGAAAGTGTAAATAAGGACTAAAATGTATAATAGGTCATGTGAAATAGGAAGAAAAGGGGCAAAGGGGAAGGAAGTGGGAGGGCTAGGGGAAAGGATAGAAGGGAATGAGATTAATATGAGAAAATGGAAAAGTTGGAACAGAATCTTTGTAAATAGGGAGGACTGGAGGGTTTGAAGGGAGGGCTGGGCAAGGGTGAAAAATAAGAACCAAGAGAGATTATGTAAAGGTGCAAATTTCCACTGATGAATGTCATTTTATATTGTATACCTAAAATGTACCAATGATTAGAATGAATAATCAATAATGCAAAATAGGAAGAAAAGGTCCAAAGGGGTAGGGGTAGTTGGAGGGGCAGGGGAAAGGAAAGAAGGGAAAGGAAAAATGATGAGAAATGGAAAAAATGGAAATAAAGTGTTTGTAAATAGGGAAGGGTGGAGGGGTTGAAGGTAGGGCTAGGAATGGGGAAA
Organism: Heterocephalus glaber; assembly: GCF_053883595.1. NCBI lineage: Eukaryota > Metazoa > Chordata > Mammalia > Rodentia > Bathyergidae > Heterocephalus > Heterocephalus glaber. The sequence goes on along the minus strand of NW_028258441.1, from coordinate 2,568,974 downwards.
CCATAAAATCCAAGATGCATTATGTAAAGGTACAGTTCCCAACGAGAAATGTAGTTGTGTTATATACCTAAAATGTACCAATAAAAGAATTGAACAAATGAAAAAAAAAAAAGAATAACCCTTGGAAGACTATTATGTGGGACGTAATAGCTTGCAGGTGATAGAAAACTAACAACATAGTTTAAGCCGAAATGTAACAACTATAATTTATAAGCTTTTATGATAAAAATTCAAGGGATATATGCAGGTTTGAAGCTGATCATTATCTGAAGGGGCATAAAGAATATCACTGGGGGACTAGAGATTTAGCTCAGTGGTGCCGCCACCTGCCTCGCAATTACAAGGTCCTGAGTTTGACCCCCAGTACCGAAAAGAAAAAAAGAATATCATTGGGGGTTTTCTTCTCTTTCTTTATTTCTCTACTCCCTTTTTCACTACATTCATTTGTGTTACTTTCTCTTCCAGGATATCTTTCTTGTATGTAGTGGTCCCTAACAGATGCAAGTAAATGCTATTACTACAACTAGTAGTTCCAACAATCCAAATGAAAAAGGACATCACAAAAAATTAAGGAAGAAAGGAAAACATAATTCAAACACACAATATGCATTCCATTGATCAAGAGCATATGTGAAATAACAGTCTTGAAATGGAATAAGGAAACTGTCTTCTAATAGAGGAGGGAAGTGTCACAGTGTGCCACCGTGATGGCATAGAAAATGAATGATTACTGGGAGACAAGACTTACTTAGTTCAGTCACTGAGATGCCCAGAGTGGCTATCTCAACCAAGAGCACCCAGTGTGAGGGAGACTCTCAGGAGAAGTCCCAAAGCCAAGAACAAACTCTCCAGCTTTTATTTAGCATATCAGTGTAAGTAAAAAAGGCAGAAGAAAAACAGTTTGGAAAATGAGCTGTCTCAAAGCCAGCTAGTTTTCTTGGGGAAAGGGAAAGGACCACAGCCAGGCACAACGTGCCTCACTAATCTAAACTTCTTGTTTAACTATTCACTCCTCACAAAGGCTGCGTTCTTTTGTCCCCAGTTTAACCATTCACTCTTCAGCCAAGTCCCCCACAGGGAAGCAAAAGAAGTCTTGAAATTTTGAGAAACGTCCTATCAGGTGACCTCAAACTTCTCCACAAAGTATACAGTCACTTGCTGCGACTAGAGGAGCAAAGAGTGGAGGGTGGCTTAAGATGAGTGGAAGAGTTTGGAAAATGTCCTATGGATAATTTAGTAGTCAAAGAAAACCATTCCTAGATAATAATAAGAACACATCTAAGTTAAGAGGAGATGAATCTACCGATGAATCCAATCATTAGAACTAAACCATTCTTTGATAGTGTTTAGTATCCAAGGAATAGAAGTGCACAAAATATATAATGAATTTAATACAGGACTGAAGGTTGAGCATGAGCACAGAATGAACTCACCTCATCCCATCACTTCCTCAACTGAGTCAATGGCATGAATAATTAATCTAGTTGCTTAAATAAAACTTTTAGAAGCCAGCCCCGATTTTGAGCTTTGCACCACTCACTATCCACATCACATGTACCAGGAAATCTAACAATTTTGCCTTCCAAGTAAATAATTTTGTCACATCATCTCCTCTACCGATATCACTCTCTTTCTAACCACTATTACTTCATATTTTGATTACCAAAACAATTGATTCCTCTTTTGCCCTTCTAAAACTCAACTTTTAATAAATATCCAAGCGTTCTAATACATAAATCTGTTCATATATCACTCTTTTGCTCAAAAATATCCTATGATTTGAATCACATTTTGAATAAAACCAAAATTCCATACTATAGTCTACAAGATACCTACTAAGGACCCTAGTAGCTTTGAATTATATGAATGCCTAATATTTATACAAAATCCTTTGCCTAATAGGTAGCTATCTTAATATAGATGAATAACAAGCTTTTTGTTTTCTTTCCTTTTGAATGTTTGGAAATATTTAAACACACTTGGGTGTCCTTGACTGAAATTGCCAAGTGAAGGTCCCTTACCCTTTTGCCTAAATCAAATTAGCTAGTATCCTTCTACCATCTCAAGCACAGCCAAGATTTCTAATTATTTTTGTACTTTTAATGTCCTTTTAAATGTACCTTTTATAGTTTGATTTCTTGCATTTTATCTTTCCCTAAGCAAATATGCTGTATAATATTATACAGCATATATATATATATATATATATATATATATATATACACACACACACACACACACATATATATATAGAAAGAAAGAAAGAGGGGCTGACAAAAATGTATCTAACAGGAAAATAAAAACATATACAGGGCCGGGTATTTAGCTCAGTGGCACCGCACCTGCCTTGCAAGTGCAAAGTCCTGAATTTGATCCCCAGTAACAACAACAAAAAAACTTATACAAATATTTTGATACTAAAATTATTGAGATTGGAAAATAAATACAAGTTACCTTTGGCCTCTAAAATTACAAAAGGTTGTCAAGGTGGTGGTCATTAGCTTCCACATATTTATTAGTACAGCTAACTGCTGAAATGTGTATATATTTTTTTTCTGTGGGGTGTCAAGCTAGGCCTAGATATCATTATACTTAAATTAAGCTGCATTCACAGGCCAGGTCCAAATTATTTTAGAAAGAAAATTAATTGAATTGATGATGTGGTTGTGTAGAGACACAAATGTTCCACTTCGATCTTTAGTCAATAAATTCTCTCGTCTGTTATCACTGAAATTAGTAAAGAAAGCTGAGATATCTTAACATCATTTTCTAACTGAGAGATACAGTCATTCCATCCCAGATCTATACTTGGTAAATAACATTTAATGTATAGAAAACTAGGTCAGAAATCTATAGCATCTGGAAGGGTTTTGGTAAAGAATAATACACCAAAATGGACACTAGACTTACTTTTGTGACATTGTCCATAGTCATGGCCTTTGAAATACTGATATATTTTACCACACCTTCAGCCATATGCTAAAAGGAGACTGGAATTCAGCCAAAATGTACTGGTAAAGCATTATAGATTGTTAGGACCAATTCCCATTGTGATTGGCCAGTTGCATATTCTGAGTTATTGGTGCTAATGTAGTATTGAATATTAAATTTTGAATATCAGCTCTTCTTAATGACCAATATGTTAATGTATGTAAGGTATAATATTTAACAATGCAAAATAGAAGCATGAGTCATACATAATTAGATAAAATGTGAAATCCAAATTCAATGAATAATCTTGAATTCTTTCATCCACATGAGGATATTGAAAGATTATATTGTGATATTCAAATGACTAAAAATTTCAATCGTGGTAGCAGAAAGAATTTACATTTATTAAGCACCAGCTATGTTTATTTTCCTTTAATACATTGGTAATTTAGCAGTGTGCTAAATGCTCTATATGACTCAGTTCATTTAATACGAACTTTATCAAAAACATTGAGGCAGATATTATTTTCCTATTGTACAGATGAGAAAAATGAGGGCTTGCTTACTCAATGGTTCCACAATATTAAAACCAAGATTTAAGTCAATACATCTAACTTTAAAAACCCATCCACTTAAATTATTCTTCTACTCATCATTTTCTATTGTACTCTAATCCCTTATAAAATATTCTTTTACATTAATAAAATAAATTCCAAACCAGTGTTACTATAAACTATACACAATAGAATGTTGTGGTAATCATACATGATGACTAATGTTAGTACAGTGTTTAATTCAAATTCAATAAGTTGGGTTTATTTCATTAGTATGATTTAGTGTTGTATCACAAATGAGTCAGAGATTTGCTCTAATGTCTGATTATAAGGAACAGTGTCATGAAAAGCAACTATAAATGCAATGAAAGTTTATATATTGAAATTTTAAATTATGGCAAGAGAAGTGTTTGCCATTGAGATCATGTCAAAAACAATTATAAGGACAAATGCAGTATTTGTACCTAGTATTAATAATTTTGCAATGTTTTCCTTGCGGCATGTCACCAGTCTAAACAATTCACTCTACGACAGGAAGTCTATAAAAAAGGCAACAAAATTTTCAATTAAGAATAATTGGATTTAAGGAAATGTATTTTAAGATTTTTATAATAACAGCTACTATTTGCTGAGCAACTTTTATTTGACTAGCACTGTGCTCAATGACTCATAATTCTATGTTTTCTCAAATTTAACTCCAATATTAATACCATGAAGTTCTATTTATTATCCATAATTTTAAAATAATGAAATCAATTCAGAGACTGACATTATAGGAATTTCAACACAATTTGAATTCTTAAAGATTATTAAAATTAAATGAAATATGTGTTTTACAGTCCTATGTCTTTATTCTATAAGCCCTACTCATCTGTAAGGCCTTCTGTAAAATAGAGCGACTTACAACCACACACTAAAGTTTAGAAGCACCTGATTGTTGCTTACCACTTGATCTAATCTACCTTGTAGTAGCCTACTTGTTCTGCCTTGTTATCGGTGCATTAATTGCCAGGTGCATTGCTTACCTTCTTGTTTCTGGTAGAAAATACCTAAAGCACACAACTCTAAAAAGTAGAGGTTTATTTGGCTTCCAGTTTCCAATGGTTTTCATCTAAATTAGGCTGTCTCCAAGACAGAAACAGCATGGTAGAAGGACCTGATGGAGGAGAGCTGCTCATCCCATGACAACCAGGATGCACAGAGAGAAGGGAGGAACCAAGGGTGAGAATACATCCTTCTAGGTCCTTCTCCTAGTGACCTCCTTTATTTATTTATTTTTTGGTTCTTTTCAAATGTTTAAATTTATTTTTATTAGGGCATGTTTGCAGTACATAATGATCACATTCATTATGGGGATTTGTACTTGTACATAACACGTCTTAATTTTTTTGCCCCTCCCTCCAACTCTTCTTCTCTTCCCCATTTACAAAAGCTCTGTTTCCATTTTTACTTCAATTCTTTTTTTTTCCTCTAAATCTTTTTTCCCTTCCTTCCCTCAACCCTCCCCCATGTCTTTAACCAGGCCCTACATCCAAACACGTGAGACATTTGGGAAACATTCTAGATCTGAACCATAACACCTTGCAGTTCATTGGCCCCTTGGTGCCCTTCCGACCTGATACTTCATTAGCTTTAGCCCATTGCCTTCATACCTGGCCAGGTTATAAACTGTACTTCAGGATCAATACTTTATTGGGTCCTACCTTACTTCTAGGACATTGCATTTGTAATCAGGCACCTAAAAATGATATGTATATTTAAAATTTGTTTTACTTCTAGCTAAAACTTGCCTTCCTACAACATTTGCCTTTAGATTTCAGCTAGTTGGAAACTTATTTAACAATAAAATGTAACTTTGCTGTCCAACTTCCTCCTTTACTTTATTCCACATCTGAAACAAAGTGATTAAAGAAAAACAGGTTTAAAAACTAGGGTGACCAATTTGTCCTGGTTTTCTAAGGACTATTGTGGCTTTAAAACTGCAAGTTCCTATCCTTAAAAATTTCCCCAGTCCTGAGAAAAGTTTGATGGTTGGTGTCTTAGTTACTTTTCTCTCATTGCTAAGACAAAATATTCAACACTCAAAGTTAAAGGGGAAAATGTTTATTTAGTCCACAGTTTGTAGAGGTTTCAGTCCATAATCGGCTGGGTCCAAGGCAAGGTGGCAGAGGGGCAACAGTTCATGGCAGCGGAAGACAGCAAAAGCAACAAGAGACCTTAACAGTGTCTTTCTGACCCTTTTGTCTCATTCAGACTACTGAGATTAGGGTGGTGCCAAACCAATCACTCACATGGTTTCATAACCACACGTCCTTAATCCCATCATTACACACTCTAGATTCACCCACCTCAGAAAAACTCCCACACCTATGACCACATGAGGCTTCTGTGGGACATCTAGACCCAAACCTTCACACACTGTCCACACAGGAGCTCCTTGCTAGGCCTTCCAGGTCTTCCTTTGAAATCTGGGTGGAATCTTCCATGACCCCATAACTCTTGCACTCAGTATGTCTGGAAAACCAGCATCATGTGGATGATGCCAAGGTCTGTTGCCAGTTTAAGAAGTTGCCAGACTATCTTGGACCATGACTGTGGTGACCTCTGAGTGCCTGGATGACTGAATATAGTAAAATGAATGCTGTAAACCAATTCCTTAGGAGGCTCTTCTCAAATATGGACCCCCAGGGCTTCTTTTCTCAAATGGAAGATTTATACTTTTGCCCATTTGAGCCTGTAATGGGTGGGGTCTCACTGATTCTTGATATGACCTGAAGCCATTTTTCCTATTTTTCTAATGCAAAATCTGTGGTTCCTTTTTAATGCTAGTCTTTTCAGTGATTCTGCTCTCTCTGGAACCACCTTTCCAGGTACTTTTTTTTCTGATTAAACTGCAAATTTTACAAATTATGAATCTTTTCTCCTGATTTTCACCATAGATATGCCTAAAAGCAACCAGCAGAATCCATACTACAGCCTGAAGAGTAGGCTGCCTTGAAATTTCCTCCACCAGATTAATTAGACCACTGTTCTTAATTGAAGTTTCCTGAAAAGTATCAAGATATAGACAAGATGTAGACAAATTACTTGGCAGGGTGTAACACATCTAGCCTCTATTCCAGTTGCCAGTGGAGTTCTTGTTCTCAACTGAAACCTTCTGAGGCAAGCCTTTACTTTCTGCTTTCCCATCAGCATTATTATCTAGTATCACCAATCAAGTACTGTTCAGAGTATTCCAAAACTTGTCTAGCCTGCATCTCCAAACTATTTGAATATCCTCCCCAAACCACTTCCAAAGGCTTCTGAATCACATGGTCAGGTATAGTCACAGCAAAGCCCCCACTCTCAGTACCAAAATCTATATTAGTCACTTTTCTATCACTGGGACAAAATACATGATGCCCAAAATTTAAAGGAAGAGAGATGTATTTGGGCTGACAGTTTTTAGCTTTAGAGGATTTAGTCCATGGTTGGTTGGCTCCAAGACAGACATAGAATGGCAGATGGATATGGAGGAGGAAATGTACTCAACCTGTTGCAGCCAAAAGAGAGAAGGGAAGGAGAAGATAGGGACAAGAATACAGTCTTTTCCCCACAATTAATTTCTCCAGTGATCCACCTTTTTGGACCAGGCTTCACCTCCTAACAGCTGCTTCAGCTACGAATTTATCAGTAAATGAATCCGCTAATAATTATACTGTCCTCATAATCAGATCACCCTCTAAAAAGCTGGCTTCTGAATATATGACACTTTTAGGGGCATTTTAGATCTAAACCATAACATATGCTTAAGCTGGGGATCTTATATATTAATCCCCTGTCCAGTATTACAAATTGTTTGATTTAGTTACTCATGTTATTGATAAGTGATCTGAAGAATGTCACTAAAATTTGAAGGATATTTCAAAACTATTTAATACTTTTAAGATAGACAAAATGGAATGATTACCTCAAGAGTATGTTGTCTTTGGACCATAGAGTATATTTAAAAAACAAACTGTGGTTAACAATATTTGAAACCCAAGAGATTTTTAGAAAAATCTGAACATACAAGATGCTCCATAAATATACAGAAAACAGAGTAAAGCATTCAATAAGTGTTTGTTACAAGAATAAAATTCTGGAGAACATTCACCAACCTCCTGAAGTTATGTAATTGCTCTGGATTGTAGAACAGGTACAGTTAGTTACTTAAAAGAGAGGGGCATGCTTGTAGGAAGCTGTACTTATAAGCTTTGCCCATTGCTTTGGAAATAAAGACATGTCATCAATCAGCTTATATTACATTTAAGATTTCACCACTTGGAAAAGGTTCTTTATGGCCTTAGGCTTTGTTTAAATGCTGCCAAGCATGTAGATAAACAGTGATGAGTTTAGCTAATCATTTGGGTTATAATAAGCCTTTCCATTTTAATAGTTCTAGGTTTTTAAAGCACTACCACATTTATGGTCTGATTTGAGCAAAACAATTTGGTATAGTTTATAATGGTTTAATGCTGAGACTCAGGCTGTAGAGTCAAATAAGGACTCAAATCTTTATCCTGCCATTTGCTATTAGTGTAACTTTGGGTAGCCTACTTACCCCCTCTAAGCCTTAATGTGTTTGATTTAACTTGAGGATAATAAGAATAATAATACTGTCTCATCAGACTTCTGATAATTAAGTTACTATTTGGGTCAAGTACTGAGCACAGAACCTGGAACATAATGAATGTTCAGCATCATTATAATAATTATTTTTATTAATATTAATTCAGGTATTATGCATCTTTGCCACATATTCCCATGTTTAACTGTGTCTTCCATTTTACTGTGTAGTCAAGCCACTATAAATTCATGAGAAGGAAGGAGGGATTTATTATTTTACTTATCTAAACCACAAAGTGGTATATTTCATAAGGTAAGAACTAAAATCACCTCACACTCCTAAAACTGGAACCCCCACACAAAAAATATCAAAAGAGCCGGGGATTTAGCTCAGTGGTTTCGCCACCTGCTGTGCAAGCGCAAGGACTCAAGTTCGATCCCCGGTACAAAAAAAAAAAAATCTAAAACTGATACCTGTACACTAAGGGCAAGAATTAGTCAAGAGATTGGTGTCAGCGATGGCATACATGATGATTCTTGGTATAACAAAAGATAGAACAAAGGAAAATATGTAGATATCTCTCTCCACTTTTTGACTCAACCTCTGCCTGTCTTTTAGTGACATGTATCTTTAACAAAAAAAGAATAATTGCAAAATACCTACCCAGATAAGAAATAGAATTATTATTCTTAATCGTAGGGGTGTATTTTTGAGACAGAGTTTCTCTATGTAGTCAAAGGCTGGCCTTGAATTCACAGTGATCCTCCTTTCTCAGCCATCTAAGTGCTGGGATTATAGGCATGCACCACTACATCTGATATTATTCTTATTTAATATGGAAAGAAGCAGGCTAACTGAATTGAAACAATTTACACAATGCCACAGTGATAGACATAGGTAGAGCTAAGATAAAAACCATGAAATATAGGCCTCCAAATTCGATGCTTTTTCTACCATATCATGTGACTTTCCCTTGTATCTTAGGATCTCATCCACCACATTTGATGTGGAGTCAGCCAGGGTGGCTCCCAATAGGCATGTACTTATTATTTGTCCTCTCCATTGTGAATAGTTGCCATAGATCACTCATTCCTAAACTCATAAGAACATAAGTAACCAAAGAGTTGGCATGATCTAGAATACTATGGCATTCACAGTAGTCCACATTTGGCATGGATTTATAGTTACCTATAAAATGTCTCCAGCTTTTTGGTGAAAAGGCTATGGAACCATAGTAGCATAGTATATCCTAGAAATAAGAGTTAGATACTTTTCCAGAGACATCTTCCATAGGAGATGGAAGTTTCCTTAGAGATATAATGCAGCTTTCATTTTTACATGTATTTTTACATGTAGGAAAAAAAAGCACACTAATAACAGACAATATCTCATCCATCCATTCATTCTTCTTGGTTCCCTTCCAGGTCCCTACCAAAACCAGAAATAGCATCTGATGATAAACTTACTCCCTCAGGTTGCCTAATTTATTGCATTTAATAGCCTTATAGGCCAGAGCTAAGTAGTAAGTATATCAGGAAGAACCTACTAAGAGTGTATGTGAGAGAACTGTATGAATGTGTTTGAACTAGTAAATTAATAATGTTCTCATTACAAGAAAAATGTCCCCAGAATGGAGACATAAAATGTTAAACACTATGTGACTTGTTTATAGATGAGATATAGAAGCTAAGATTTCAAATAGTGAGTGGAACAGTCCCATCTCTTGGGTTAGTTTAAGCAGGCAGAGATAGAACAATTGAGGTAAAGTGCTGCCTCCCTCGTTTAAGTCTCAATCTATGTATTTAGATGATGCTATAGCCCAGAGTTCCTGATGATCTGGATAGTTTGTTTTATCAATACAAATAAATTCATGTATAGATTTGTAAAATATTTTAGTTCTCCTTAACCAAAAGAAGACAAAACAAACATACATAGCACTGATACATGTTTTTCATTTGGGACAAAATAGAGTTAATAAGAAAGACATCCAGTGACAGCTCAAAATAATTATACCCTGCCATAAAAGACCATATTAAAATATACAATGCAGTAGAAGTAGTTCAAAATGGAAAGTGTCTGATACAATGGATGTATTTCATTCCAAATTCAACTAATAATTTGCAAAAGAAAAATACATTGACAATTCATCAAATTTTGACAAGCCTTTCTTCAAACAGTGCTGCAGGGAAAACAGAGTCATCACGTAAGCTTATCATGTTTTTCTGAAGAAGTTTTTTCTTCTTTTATTCCAGCATTATGATGTGGAAATGACAAAATGTATATATTTAAGAAGTACAATGTAATGTTTTAGTGTACATATACTTTATGAAATGACTTAAAAATCAAGCTAACATATTGTCTCACAGTTACTCTTTTTTTTTTGTAGTGAAGACACTTAGAACTATTGTTTTGGTAAACATCAAATGCACAATATAGCATTGCTAATTATAGCCATCATGCTGTATACTAGACTTTTAGAACATATTCATCCTACATAACTGAAAATTTGTACCGTTTGACACACAACTTCCTATTTTACTCACTTCTTGGCCCCTATAATTATCATTCTGTTCTCTGCTTCTATGAGCTACATTTTTTAGTGTGTATATAAAAGAGAGATCATGCAATAGTTGTCATGCTGAGCCCAGCCTATTTTACTTAGCAGAAAGTACTCCAAATTCATCCATAATGTTCAACTGGATTTCTTTATTTATATGGCTAAAAAGAATTCTGTTGAAACATATATTTTTTTCTTTATCCATTTGTTCAACAGACATTTCAGTTGTAATCTTGGCTAATGTGAATAATGATAAATGAATATGGGGAACTGATATGTAAATATCTTTTTGAGATATTTATTTCATTTCATTTAGATATGTACCCAGAAGTATAATTGCTATATTAAATGGCATTTCTAATTTTAATTTTTTGAGGGACCTCTACACTGTTTTCCATAACATCTGTGCTAATTTACATTCTCACCAACAATATACAAATAATTCCTTTATTTCACATCTTTGCTAATATTTGTTATCATTTGTCTTCTTGCTAATAGCCATTCTAACAGGTGTGACATGCTATCTCAATGTGGTTTTGATTTGTATTTCTCTGATAGTTAGTGATCTTGAACATTTTGCCATATACCTGTTGGTCACATTTATGTTTTCATTTGAGAAATGTCTATTTAGATAATTGGCTTTCTACTGAGTTGAATTCCTTATGTAGTTTGGATATTAACCCCTTATCATATTTATGGTTTGCAAATGTTTTCTCCTATTCTCTCTTTACTCTATGTTGATTATTTCTCTTCCTGTGATGAAACTTTTTATTTTGATGAAATTCCATTTGTATATTTTGGCTTTTGTTCTCTGTATTTCAGATGTTATATCAAAAACTCATTACCAAAACAAATGTCAGAGAGATTTTACCCTGTTTTCCAGTAGCTTTATAGTTGAGATTGAGCATTTAAGTCTTGGGATGATTTTTATATGTGCTATTAGTAAAGGGTAGAATTTCTTTGTTTTGAATATGGATTACCAGTTTTTCTAATACAATTTATTAAAGAGACTATCCTGTTTCCATTATGTCTTCTTGGTCAGAAAGCAATTGACATTAAAAGAATGGGTTCATCTCAACCCCAAAAGAGAACTACAGGCCAATCTTCCTAATGAACATAGATGCAAAAATCCTCAACAAGATACTGGCAAACAGAATACAGAGGGTCATCAAGAAGATCATACACCCTGACCAAGTCGGATTTATCCCAGGGATGCAAGGGTGGTTCAACATTCGTAAATCAATAAATGTCAAGGACAAAAACCATATGATCATCTCAATAGATGCAGAAAAGGCACTTTACAAAATCCAACACCCATTCATGATAAAAATCCTACAGAAAATTGGAATAGAAGATCTTTATCTCAACCTGATTAAGGCTATCTATGAAAAATCAACAGTCAACATCATACTAAATGGTCAAAAACTGAAAACTTTCATGCTAAAATCAGGAACAAGATAAAGATGCCCACTATCACCACTTCTCTTCAGTATAGTTCTGAAAACATTAGCCACAGCAATTAGAAAAGAGAAAGAAATAAAAGGAATAAAGATAGGAAGGGAAGAAGTTAAACTGTCATTATTTGCTGACAATATGATACTTTACATAGAAGACCCAAAAAACTCTGCCAAAAGACTTCTAGACTTAATGACAGATTCAGTAGAGTAGCTGGATACAAGGTCAACACTCAAAAAACAATAGCCTTCTTGTACACAAATAGCAGACTCATTGAGAGAGAAATTAGGGAAACAATTCCTTTTACAATAGCATCCAAAGAAAGGAAATATCTAGGAATCAATCTAAAAAAGGAAGCAAAAGACCTCTACACTGAAAACTACAGCACTCTGAAAAAAGAGATCAAAGAGGATACAAGAAAATGGAAAGACATCCCTTGCTCCTGGGTTGGAAGAACAAATATAGTGAAAATGGCCATACTTCCAAAACTACTATATAGATTTAATGCAATGCCAACTGAAATTCCAACAATATACTTCACAGAACTAGAGAAAACAATACAAAAATTCGTTTGTAACCATAAGAGACCTAGAATAGCAAAAGCAATTCTAAGCAACAGAGACATGGCTGGGGGTATCACAATCCCCAACATGAAACTCTACTACAAAGCTACTGTGATACAAACAGCATGTTACTGGCAAAAGAACAGACTTGAGGATCAGTAGGATAGATTAAAAGATGCATTAGCAACTCCAGACATACTCAGCCACCTCATCTTTGACAAAGGAGCCAACCACCATCATTGGAGGAAAGATACCCTATTTAATAAATGGTGTTGGAAAAACTGGATTTCAAACTGTCAAAGATGAAAACTAGACCCATACCTATCACCATGCACTAAACTTGGACCGAAGTGGATTACAGATCTAAATATTAAAACAGAAACACTAAACATCCTGGAAGATAAGTTAGGTAGAACTCTTGAAGACATTGGTATAGGAAAAGACTTTATGAACAAAATCTCAGTAGCACGGGAACTAGCAGAAAGAATCAGCAACTGGGATCTCATCTTATTAAAAAGCTTCTGCAGTACAAAAGAAACCACCAACAGAGCTAAGAGACAACCTACAATGTGGGAAAAAAATTTTAGCAGCTGTACCTCAGACAAAGGACAACTATCTAGAATATATAAAAGAACTAAATATATATATATAAAGAACTAAATATAAAAATAATAAAGAACTAAAAAAAGATCAGACCTCCCAAATTGAAAGACCTAGTTCAAAAATGGGCTTCTGAAATGAACAGACACTTCTGAGAACAAGAAGTAATAGCATCAAATAAAAATGTGAAAAAATGTTCGACATCACTCGTCATTCAAGAGATGCAGATGAAAACAACACTAAGATTCCACCCTAGTCCAGAAAGAAAGGCTGCTATCAAGAAATCAACCAATAACAAATGCTGGCAGGGGTGTGGGGAGAAAGGACCGCTTCTCCATTGCTGGTGGGAGTACAGACTGGTGCAACCACTGTGGAAATCAGTATGGAGCTTCCTCAAAGAACTAGGAGTAGAGCTCCCATTTGACCCAGCTATTCCCCTGCTGGGTATCTTCCCCAAAGAATTAAAAAAATCATACCACAGTGATATATGTGCACCCATGTTCATAGTGGCACAGTTTGTAATAGCTAAAGCTTGGAAGCAGCCCAAGTGCCCATCAACTGGAAACTGGATAAAGAAGATGTGGGTTTTTTTATAAAATGGAGTACTACTCAGCCATAAAGAACAAAAAAACTAGAGTCATTTATAGCTAAATGGATGCATATCGAGGCCATCCCCTTAAGTGAAATAAATAAGACACACACGTGTAAATACCAAATAGTTTCTCTAATGTGAGAAACTGGTAGTGTAAATAAGGGTTAAAATGATTAAAGTGAATAATTGATAATTTGAAATATGAAAAAAGGTCCAAAGACGTAGGTGTGAAGGGAGGGGAAAGGGAAAGGAAAGAAGGGAAAGGAAAAACTATGAGAAAAGAAAAAAAAATGGAAATGATGTCTATGTAAATAGGGAAGGGTGGAGGGGGTGAAGGGCGCACAGGTAATGGGGAAAAAATAAGAACCAAGATACATCATGTACAGGTACAAACACCCAATGATAAATGTAAATGAATTGTTTACCTAAAATGTACCAATAAAAGAATTTAAGGAAAAAAATAAAAGAATGGGTTCATTTTATTTCTGGGCTCTCTATTGTGTGTGTGTGTGTGTGTGTGTGTGTGTGTGTGTGTGTGTATGTGTGTGTTTGGGGGGGGTTATATTGAAGCTAGTATTGATTACTATAGCTATGTAATAAATTTTGAAGCTCCAGATAACTTCAGCTATTTGAGGTGTTTTGAGATTTCAAACAAATTTTTTGATATTTTTTTCTATTTCTCTGAAAAATATTATTGGAATTTTGATAAGGATTTCATTGAATCTGTAGATTTATTTGAGCAGTATAAACAGTTTAATACTAATTCTTTTCATCTATGCACAGAATTATCTTTCTATTTATTTTTTCTAAAATTTATTTCATCAACATCTTGTTATTTTCAGTGTACACATCATTTGACTCCTTAGTTAAATTATTCCTAAATATCTTTTATGTTACTGTAACTGGAGTTTTCTTCACTTTTTCATATAGTTCATTGTTAGTACATAGAAATGCAACATATATTTGAATATTAACTTTTTATCCTGCTACTTTACTGAACTTACAACTTACTAGTTCTAAAAGTGTTCTGCTAGGATATTTAAGGATTCATCTTGTCTACAAACAGAGACAATTTTGCTCCTTTATAATTTGGATGCCTTTTCTCTTGAATAACTAAGCTTAGCACTTCTGGTACAATGTCAATCAGAAGCGGCAAAAATGATCATCTTCCTTGTGTTTCTAGTCTTAGAGCAAAAGCTTTCACTTTTTCACTATTGAGTTTAATTTTTGTATCCAGTAGATTTTTCATTATTTTCAGGTCATTATCATCTACACCTAATTTGTTGAGAACATTTATGAAGAAAGGTTGTTAAATCTTTGTAAGCGATATTTTTGTTGCAGTGTTTTTATCTGGCTTTAGTCTTATAAAATCACTATGGTAGTGATCCTTGCTATCTAATTTTTTTGGAGGATTTCAGAAAAGATTAACTAATTCTTTAAAAGAGTTGGTAAAATTCCCCAGTAAAGCCACCAAGACCTAGGCTATTCTTTTTTTGGGGGGGGGGCGTTGATTCCTAATTCATCCGTCTTAATCTTCATTGCTGTGTTCATATTTTCTATTTTTGGATTTATTCTTTTCTTCTGTATCAATTTCTTCTACATATCCTGGTTATTGGGATGTAATTGTACGGGACAGTCTCATGATTCCTTCTATGTCTCTGGACCAATTATAATGTCTTTTCATCATTTACAATTTACTTATTTATTTGAGTCTTCACACTTTTCTTTAGCTAACACTTTGTTGATTTTGTTTATGATTTTTAAAAAATTTAATTCAGTTTCATTTATCATTTCCACTGTTTTTCTACTCTTTATATCATTTACTTCTCTGATTTTATTATATATCTTCTTCTAATGATGGAGCTTAGTTTGTTATTCTTTTTCTGGGTCCTTAACGTATAGCACCAGGTTATTTGAGAGATTAATTTTACTAATGTAGGTATGTATTACTTCAAACTGCCCTCTTGGAATTGCCTTTGTTATAAACTTGATTATGTTGCATTTCATTTTATTTTATCACAAGATTTTTTACATTTCTATTTTGAGGTTTCTTTGACCCAGTTTTTATTTAGGAAAATGTGATTTAATTTCTACATGTTTGTGAAATTTTCAATTTTCCTCTTGTTTTTGATAGCGCATTTCATATCATTATAAGTTATACACATTATATGATATCATATCAATGTTTCTAAATTTGTTTTATTAAAGCCAATCACATGATATATAAATGGGAAATGTTCCATATAACCATAAAATGAATGTTCATTCTACTGCTGTTGGATGAGATGTGTGCCTAAGTATCCATTAGGTCCATTAAGTCTTTAATGATTAGGTCTGCTTTTTCCATTTATTTTTTTCTCAGATTCTTCGATCTACTGATATAAAATCATGTGCAATATTATATTACTATGTTGCTATTTATTGGCCTTTCATTTCCATGAATATTTGTTATATATGATTTGTGTTCCAATGGTTAATGCATACATATTTTAAATGGTTATATCATTTTGATGACTTGAACACTTTATCATTATATAATGAAATTTTTTTGTCTCTGTGACAGTCTTTAAGTGAAAATATATTTTTGGTATAAATATAACCACCCTTTCTCTATTTTGATTTTAATTTGCATGGAATATCTTTTGCTATCCCATCACTATTAGCATATATATTTTTGTAAAGCTAAATTGAGTCCCTTACAGGCATTATGTTCTCAGATTTTCTTCTATTTTTATGCATTCAGTGACACTATATTTTTTCCATTAAGTTTATTGGTACATTTTAGGTATACAATACAGTTACATTCATCATTGGGATCTTGTATGTTTACATGATGTATCTTGGTTCTGATTTTTTCCTCATTCCCCGCTCTCCCTTCAACCCTCCACCCTTCCCTATTTACAAAGACTTTGTTTCCATTTTGTTCTTTTCTCATATTTTTTCTTTTCCCTTCTTTCCTTTTCCTACCCCTCCCACTTCCCCTACTCCTTTTGACATTTTCTTCCTATTTCACATTATCAATTATACATTTTGATCCTTATACTTTTAGTTTTTCACACCAGGGAAACTATTCTGTATTTACACGTGTCCTATTTATTTTACTTAGGAGTATGCACTCAATGTGCATCTATTTAGCTATAAATGTCTATAATTTCTCATTCTTCATGACTGAGTAGTACTCCATTTATTTTTAAAAAAACACTTCTTTATTCAGTCTCCAGTTGATGGGGACTTGGGCTGTTTCCAGATGTTAGCTATTACCACCTGTGCCACTATAAACACGGGTGCACATATATCACTGTAGTATGATTCTTTTAATTTTGGGAAGATACCCAGCAGAGGAATAGCTAGGTCAAATGGGACCTCTAATCCTAGTTCTTTGAGGTATCTTCATACTGATTTCCACAGTGGGTGCACCAGTCTTCACTCCCACCAACAATGAAGAAGGGTTCCTTTCTCCCCATAACCCCACCAACATTTGTTGTTGGTTGATTTCTAGATAGCAATCATTCTTTCTGGGGTGAGGTGGAATCTCAGTGTTGTTTTCATCTGCATCTCTCGAATTAGCAGTGATGTTCAACATTTTTTCATATGTTTATTAGCTGCTTTTACTTCTTTGTCTGAGAAATGTCTGTTCATTTCAGATGCCCATTTTTGGATTGGGTCTTTATATTTGGATGGTCTGATTTTTTAAAGTTCTTTATAGATTCTAGATAGTAGTCCTTTGTCTGGGGAACAGCAGGTAAAAATTTTTTCCCACATTGTACATTCTCTCTTAGTTCTGTTGGTGGTTTCTCTTGTAGTGCAGAAGCTTTTTAATAAAATGAGATCCCAGTTGTTGATTCTTTGCACTAGTTCCCGTGCTACTGAGGATTTGTATGTTTTTGATTCAATTCATGGGTTGATAATTCACTATTTCTTATTTTGAGTACTTTATTGCTAGTATTTAGTACCCTTACGGAATGATTGTTTCTCAGAGGTGTCTTCCAGATATAGCTGGTCTTTAGGTTTTGAGTCTCTAATGACTCTTAGGCAATCTTGTTTTCAGTATACCAGGTTGGACAACTGAGTAGATCAATCATGACACCTTAGCCCAATTAATAAAATCAGCATCAACAACAGCATCAAACATAGCTTAAAAAATGACAATACGTAGTAGCTATTAATCTGTCACCTTTACCCACATGAACTAGATAAAAGTTGAGGACCAGCCCAAAATATGTTTATAGTAAATAAGCCCTTTGATATAGCAAATTTACCTATCAGGATGAGGACTTAGAAGGAGTTGGGGAGGGAGGGATAGAGAGATAGGAGAGGGAAAGGTTACAAGTGAGGCTAGAGGACAAAGGAAGATCATGCAGACATTGGGAAACTGGTGAAAATAAGTTTAACAACAAAAGGAAAAGACAGAAAAGGAACAAAGACAAGAGCAGGACAAACTAGGAGCAACAAGGAAGCTAGCAACTGTATTCACTTTCCTATAAAAATAATGATCGAGAGAAGGAAAGATAGAAAAAAATCTGAAAGATACTAGGAACAGGAAGAAGAAAGGAGAGAAATGAAGAACAAGAAGGGAGAGAGAGAGAAAAAAAGAAGAAAAAAAAAGGGCCTTCTTCAGGGTATGCCTCTGCTGTCATGGTAGATAATGTGGACAGCAGTGTGCAGATCTAAGTCGACTAGCCTCAGCAAGGCAGCCGTACTCCACTGAGATTCAGAGAGTTTTGGCTGCAAGGTCGAAGTTGAGCTCCCTGACCTGCTGCATTATTGAACTCTGCAAGGTCCTACTGCAGGTTTGAGCTGCCCTTCCCCCAAAGAGAGTTCGGTGCTAATCCCACCTATTTACCAACCACTGTAATCTGGTGCACCTTTATTGCAGAGACTTTCTTCACTTTCCCAGTGGGCTTCAATTTTTATCAAGGAGCCTCAGAGAGGCCCTCTCTTTGTTGTTCACTTTTGCTCTATTTTCTGGAGCTCATAATAATTGTATTTATGGCCCTAGGCACCTCTATGGTGTGGATCCAGATCCCTGCAGGGCCTGTGGTGGTGGTGTTTTGCTCTGTGGGGGGGGGGGGTTACCTCAGGGCAAGGATGCTGGGTGGTGGAGGCAGTCCTGGGCCTCTGTGCAAAGCTGTCGGGGTGACAGGCAGTGACTCTATATCTTTTGATTGGAGAATTTAACCCAATAACAGTTACACTAACAGTATTGAGAGGTACAGACATATTGCTCACATTTTCTTAATTTTTCTAATTCTTTTGTATGTATTGACTATTCTCTTCTTGTCTGAACTGTCTTCCTTTGTGATTGATGATTTTTGTAGTTGTGATATTGTGATTGATAAGAACTACATATTTGGTTTTGTCTCCTTTTGCTGGTACACAGCTCCTAAAACCCTTGGAATCTTCAATGTTATAAGTGTCTTTTATACACAAATGATATAACTTATGAATTCAAGTTCCAAGATGGCATCAGAATGGGCTAGATGCCAGGCAATCAAACCACGTATTGGAACTTTTATCTCTAAAACCAACCTCTATGAAGGCGAGAAGGGTGGAAAACTGAGTAGATAACCAATGATCAGTGATTTAATCAACTATAATGAAGTTTCCAGAAATACTCCTAACAATGGGTTCAGAGAGCTTCCAGTCTGTTGAACATATTAAAGTACCTGGATTGTGGTGTGCTTGAAGAAGACATGGAAGCTCTGTGAGTCTTCCATCTGGCTGTTTATCTGTATCATTTGTAATATCCTATGTAACAAATGGATAAGTGAAACTAAATTCTTTTTCTGAGTGAGTTCTGCAAGCCATGTTAGTTAATTTGTGAATCTGAGAATTGGGTCATGGGAACCTCAATTTATATCTAGCAACTCCAAAGCACAGCTCAAAACTTGAGTTTTTTGTTGGGAATCTTAAGTAGGGAATAATTATGTGGAAATGAGCTCTTAACCTG
The DNA here is from genome assembly GCF_053883595.1 of Heterocephalus glaber. Lineage (NCBI taxonomy): Eukaryota > Metazoa > Chordata > Mammalia > Rodentia > Bathyergidae > Heterocephalus > Heterocephalus glaber. Next base: position 2,549,184 of record NW_028258441.1, on the reverse strand, counting down.
GAGTGCTCTGCAATAACTCCAGTTAGTGTCATAATTTATTTAAACTGTAGAATTCCCAGATGTCACCTGATGGAAAATTTCTTGGTATGTAGGGAAAGACTCACATATTTTGGTGACTATAAGATTTATTTTTGGTTTGCTTGGTTGTTTTTCCTCTCTCTTATAGCATAAAATTTGATTTCTTTCTCTTTCTTTTTTGTAGCTACTGTAGTTTTTTTCTTTATTGTTATCATGCGGTTTTCATAAAAATCTTGAGTCTATTTTAGGCTGATAAGTTAATTCTAATTGCATACAAACCCTATACATCACAAAAGCTTTATTCACTGCTTTCCTTTTTGTTCATCAAATTCTAAATGACTTGTTCTTCAAGCTTGCTGATTCTTTTCTTTGCTTGATTCTCCTATTCTATATTTCTAAGACATTTTTTAATTCATTCATTGGGTTCTTCAGCTCAAAAATGTCTGTTTGATTCATCTTTATGGTTTCTTTCTCTTCATTGAATTCTATATTTTGTTCTTATATTATTGTTTTCCTGATTTTGTTTAGTTAGATATCTATAACCTCTTGTAAATCAGTTAGCTTTTTAACATGATTATTTTTAATTTCTTGCCAGAAGGTTTGTAGATTTCCATTTGTTTAGATCTGTTGCTGGTGTTTTATTTTGTTTCCTTAATAGCAAAAGTTTCCATAATTAATTGTGATCCTTGTGACCTTGCATTGATGTCTTCATGTTTGAAAGAGTAGGCACATTTTCTTGCCATTACAGACTGGCTTCAGCAGGGAGAGCCTTTCCAAAGATTCTGGCCTGTACAAATAACAGGTCAATGGTTCGACAAACTTCTCAGGCCAACTAACCTAGTTCCTGGGTTTGCATGTGGCCAGTCGTGATGCAAACAGGTCCATAGTGATCTGTCTGGTATCTGGGTACACATGGGGGAAGACATAAAGCCTGAGTCCACTAGGGAAGGCCTGGATATTGAATCTGTAAAGGTCATCCAGGCATGAAGGTCCACTGTGGTGGTCATGGTGATTATCTACAAAAAATTAGCTGGACCCCAGATCTGTGGAGGCAGGCCTGGTGCCTGGGGCCACAAGAACAGTCATGCTCCTAATGGGGGAGTGATCTAGTAACAGATTCTACTGGAGTGAACCTGGTACATGGATTTCGACAGTTGTATCTGAAACTCATGATAATGGAACTGTCCTGTTATAGTTGCAAGCCTGGAGACTGACTCTACAGATTCTAGGGACTGGATTTTCTGGCTCCAATTTAGAACTTGTAGACATGGGGCCAGTATTGCACTGTGGTGGTCCTGAAATCTAATGTTACCAAAGTCAACATGACACTATTCTTCTCCTACATGAAAGTTATCTCTTTCTGAACTGCATTGCAGGGGCTTAGGGGAGGGGTGACATAGGTAATTTGAAGCTGTTATCCCTACCCTCTACAACACATCTTTTCTTATTTCTGTTTTCTACCAACATGCTACATTGTCTCACATGGATTCTTTAGCTCTTGTGAAAGTACCTTTTGATGGTTTTTATAATTAAACTGTGAGGGGATGAACACTAAAATCTTTGCACCATCTTTCTGATATCACTTTCTTCTAAAGGGATATTTAATTTGATGTGATTCTAGGGTGTGTTCCTAGAGATATACCAAGTGTCCTAAATTAAATACTTAGTTTTTATTTTGCTTTGTTGGGTTTGCCTCGGGGTGGGCCTATAATGTGCTAACAGTATATATAGCCCAAGAATGCCCATATAAATTATGTTCTCCCATTGTTCATTTTGAAATATTCCCTAGAGCTCCTGGCTATCAGAATAAGGGAAGGGAATTTCTCAATAGCTCTCTCTCTCTCTCACCCTTCTTATTTGAGTTTTCTAGAGATTGCCATCTAAAATCCTACTTCACTTATTGTAATGTTATGCAAAATATGTTCCAATTTCAGTTACGTGTTCATGAAAATTATTATTTTCAGTATAATTGCCATCCACATTTGATGCACTTTGAAAACTCAACCAGTCTTCATTTGCTAATTGACTTTATTTTCCAATGATTTGGTTCCTTTTACTTTTTCATTTTGAAACTTAGTGGGACAAATAGCAAATTTAGTAGGCCATTTCAAATGATTTATGCAGAATGTTTCAAAATCTGAACAAACTTTTAAACAACTCATCTAAAAATTTAAAAATAAAATTTCCACCTATGCCAAAATAAACATGGAAACAAAACTTCTTTTTGAAGAGAAGAATGACTACTTTTAGAAATACATAGGAATATGTTCAAAATGTAGTGTTTCAATTTCTAGTGTATGGTATAAAGATGATATTCAGAATAACCAGGAGGCATATTAGATATAAATTGAACTACAATTGATTTATATTCCTTTTACCTCTCCTGCCCTATCCAATTCATCAGCAAGTCCTGTTAATTTTGCCATAAATAATTCTCCACCCTAACTGCTTATCTCTATCTTTATTGCTACCCAGTCCAAGTCACCATCATTGCTTGTTTAAATTGCTTCAGTAGCTTTCTGTTTTTTCCCTTTTATTCTTGATTACTATGGTAGTAGATTAGTGCCCCCCCAACACACATACATGCTTACATAATGTTATTACACATACACACTACTTTTGCATAGCAACAAGGACTTTGTAGATGTAATGAAATTAAAGATCTTAAGATGAGATTTTCTTGGGCTATCAAGGTTGCTCCAATGAAATCAGAAAGGTCCTTGTGAGAAGAAAACTGGAGGGCTGTAGTCACAAAGATATGTAATGATTGGAGCTGAAATTAGAAAGGTAAGAAGTTGCTATGTTGGTGGTTTTGAAAATGGGGGAAGGATCCATGAGCCAAAGCGCTTTCTAGAGGCAAGGAAAGGCAAAGAAGTGGATTCTCTCCTAAAACGTTCATAAAGAAATTCTCTATCTTGATTTTAGCCCAATGAAACTGATTTGCATTTCTGACTTCTAAGACTGTCAGATAATAAATCTGTAATTTTATGCTATAAAGTTATATGTTAATTTGTTACTGAAGCATTAGGAAACTAATAGATTCCTCATTTATCAGAACAATCTTTATAAAATTAAAATCCTTCTATGGCACCCTCAGGCACCTGGAAATAATCCAAAATTTTTGAAATGTTCTTCACAGCTCTATTTTATGAGTTTGTGTCCTCAAAATCCATAAACTGGAGTCCTAAATTCAGTACTTCAGAATGTGACCTTTTTCAAAGATACAGTCTTTACAGGGGCAATCAAGTTGAAGTAATGACTTAGGGAGGGCCCTGATTCAGTATGATTAATGTCCTTACAAAAGGTGAAATTTGGACACAGGAACACATAGAAGGAAGACAGTGTAAAGAGACATAGGGAAAAGACATCTATCTATAATCCAAGGAGAGCAGCCTGGAAGATAACCTTCCCTCATAGCCATCAGAAGGAATAAAACCTGATAACATCTTGGTTTTGACTTTTTGGTCTCCAGAACTATGAGACAGTATAATTCTATTGCTTAAGCCACTCAGATTGTATTACTTTGTTATAGCATCCCTAGAGAAATAATACATGGTATATGAACTGGCTCTTCCTAACTCTCCAGGATTATTCTGAGTTGGCTCTTCCCTCTTTTTCTGCTCTCCAGCCACATGAGCCTCTCTGTTCCAAGTTTTGCACATTCTGCTTGGGACTTCTTTTCCTCTACCACTTATTACTTATTACTTGGTTGCAATGACAACCATCAGGTCTTATGTTAAATACCAGCTTCTCAGAAATACTATCTGGAAAGCAGTCTAAAAGTGACATCAGTCTCCAATATTTATTAGTAACACCCAGACCCTTTATGTATTAGCTCATGTAGAACCTTTTTTTCTTTCTTCCTTTATTGGTAATTAAACCCAAGGATGTTCTACTATTGAGATATATTCCCAGCCCTTTTTTTGAGGCATGAATAGGGTCTCAATAATTTGGCCAGACTGAGTTCAAATTTGCAACATTCCTGCCTCATCCTCTTGAGTAGTTGGTATTAAAAGCACGCACCAATGAACCTGGAAAAAACTTTGAATTACAAATATACTTTATAGTTTATTCTATTAATGTCTGTCATTGCCAATGAATATAGAAATAACTACTACATATGCCTAGTGTGATGTTAAGCATTTAATAAATACTAATAAGGATTTGTTGAATGAATGAATAAATTCAACAAAGATGTCTGACAAAATATGCATTAAATTCATATTCTTTTGTCCAGGCCTTGTGTTCTAAGAACAGGAAACTTACTGGCCACTCCTTATAGTAGTGTTGGTAAAAGGCTGCAGAAGGTTATCTCTCTCTCAACCCTTACCTTGTATATTTAGGACCCAGAATCTCAGATAAGTGGACACAACTATTGACAGCTGGTTTGATTTAGTCCTGTTTAACAACTAGAAAACTTTCTGGCAAACTGTGTTCTCAAGATAATATTTCTGATATGGACAAGCAAGGAAAACTTCAGTGAAACAAATGAAACTATTAAATGGTCAACATAACAGAAAAAAAAGAATTTAAAATGACCGGAAGATTTAGGAAGATTTGATTCTTATGAAGTGAGAATTCCCTTCTCCAATCATTTTCATCATGAACAGCTACTGAAACCATAAACATCTTGATGTTTACTTCAACCATCCATTTCGCCTTATATCTGTAGACATTGCCAAAATAGTCATACATTGAGCCAAATGTCATTACACTTGATAGAAAACTAAGCCCTAAAACTTTGCTTCATAATATTGCCTTTTCTTTTGTATCTATTAATGTTTATTCATTTTCATAAAATTGAAGTATTAATGTGATAAAACCTTAAGAGAGCAAGTAAGACACGTATCAATTTTAAAGGACTTCTTTTTAAAGTTGCTCTTGTGTGACAAGTTTATGAGTCACAATGTTTGGGCTATAAATTCATTATAGATTCTCATATCATGGCCCCTCATCATTTTAGCTTGGCGTGCTTTCAAAGCTTCTCAATAACACTAACAATTTGTTGTTTTTCTTTCTAGTTGCTTTAATATTCCACATTTTAGAATGTCAATTTGCATTATGAAAAATTTGAAAATACCCCCAATTAAAGTTGTTTACTGCAATATTAATTCTGAGCTAGCCATCAAGACTCAGGATGCCAGCTGAATCTGAAAAATCAGGGTTTGAAATTTCTACACTATCTATCACTTTGAGAAGTTGGATGGTGTCAACACATCACCATTGATCCAACTGTTTTCATGGTCAAATTTGTTGTTTTAGTCATTATTCCAATCAAGCCATCTGGTCTTTTTGGAAATTAAGAAAACTAAATGAAATTAACTGTTCAATTTCTCAGAAATCAACCCATAAAATGGTCAATATAATCAATCTTGTCAAATCAGACTCAGTCCTGCAGAGGAAAGCTACCCAAGCACCACACTTTCAGCGAATGTAGATTGTTTCTGTTTTTTTCTGTCAGCTAGTGCAGAATAATTTTTTGTGGCTTCTATAATAAAGGCATCTTTCATAAATAATGACAGTTCAGTAATTACATTGGGTGAATTCCAGGTTTTTAGGTATTAAAGTTCACAAAACACCTATGCAAATTGGTTCTCCATAAAATTCTATGTGTGTTTCTTTATTTGGCCAGAATCTTAAAAATTAAGTGGCAAGAACTAACAAAGAGATAGGAAATGCAATGAATCACATAAAGACAATCATTGGACTACTGAACATAAAAGAAAAACAACAAAACACTTACTTTTGAAAATTAATTATTTGGGCATACAGTATTTGAGAACATAGAGAAACAGAGAAATTTAAAAAGTAGGTGTGTTTCTAAAGGTAAAATAGAGGATACTGTGTTGACTAAAACATACATAGCATTAAATTGAATTACTGTTTCATGGTAGAAGTATAATATCTTATAACTTTGGCTAGAAGTCAATTTTACTAAGAAAAATTTGTAATATTTCCAAATGAGACAAGGATACTATAATCATGATGTTTTGATCCTATGATTTTATATACTATGATCTGTATAAAGTTTTAATATTGTTACTGCTTGTATTAGGTATGCTAATGCCTTATAAATTATATTTATAAATTATAAATTATACCTTATAAATACCTTATAAATTATATTTATAAATCCTTATAAATTTGAAATGCTCTAACTTACTTCTGAAAATTGGGACATTCTAGTCAGAAATTGTACACCAAATTTTACACAGGTAGAGTTGTCAAAATATCCTTATCAGCTGAGTAAACTTTTGCTGAGAGCATAAACAAGAGAAAAGGAAAACACAAATGCCTTGTAAGCTACCACTGAACCCATATATGAGAATAAACTCATATCAAATTAAAAGTATATCCATCATGGTGGGGTGGGGATAGAGGCGTTCGAGAGGGCAAAAATGAAATCCATCAAAAGTTTGCAAAAGCTTAGCTGGTAGAACACTGTGGGGAGCGAAGAATGACAAGAAGAATAATGTTGGTCAGCTCTGGAATTTCTTTTAAGAAGTTCTTGCAACAGTGACCTGGAGTACTAATTTCTAAAATTAGCAGAGTATGGAAAGACATGTACAATGACACATTAAATGGCAGTACAGAGAAAAGGAGTGCAGAATTGCCTGATACTGTGGGACCTATTGTTCAGTTACAAGAGAAACTTTATGTGCCTGTTAAAGAATACTCAGATTTTAATTTTGTCGGGAGAATCCTTGGACCGAGAGGACTTACAGCTAAACAGCTCAAAGCAGAAACCGGATGTAAAATAATGGTCTGAGGCAAGGGCTCAATGAGGGATAAAAAGAAGAAGGAGCAAAATAGAGACAAGCCCAATTGGGAGCATCTAAATGAAGATTTATATGTACTAATCACTGTGGAAGATGCTTAGAACAGAACAGAGATCAAACTAAAGAGAGCAGTTGAAGAAGTGAAGAAATTACTGGTACCTGCAGCAGAAGGAGAAGACAGCTTGAAGAAGATGTAGCTGATGGAGCTTGCAATTCTGAATGGCACCTACAGAGATGCCAACATTAAATCACCAGCCCTTGCCTTTTCTCTTGCAGCAACAGCCCAGGCAGGTCCAAGGATCATTACTGGACCTGCACCTGTCCTTCTACCAGCTGCCCTTCATACTCCCATGCCAACTGGTCCTACCATAATGCCTTTGATCAGACAAATACAGACTGCTGTCATGCCAAACAGAACTCCTCACCCCACTGCTGCAATAGTCCCTCCAGGGCAGAGGCTGGGTTAATCTACACACCTTATGAATACCCCTACACGTTGGCACCAGCTACATCGATCCTTGAGTATTCTATTGAACCCAGTGGTGTATTAGGTGCGGTGGCTACTAAAGTTCGAAGGCACGATATACGTGTCCATCCTTACCAAAGGATTGTGATCACAGACCGAGCCACCACCGGCAACTAACCTTTGACCTTCTGACCTCTGAACTCTTTACTCAATGATGACCTGACCATGCCTGCCTGCTGATCAGTTAACTGGTAATCGCCTTTGCTTGCCTGTCGTCAGGGCAGCTAGCTGAGGCACTTGTCCGTTCATCTTACCATCTAACCAAACAAAAGACAAAGAAATTGTTGTTCTCCAACTCAGCTTTTTTTTTTTTTCCCGTTTGGGTGAAAGTGGTTCTAGCACCTGCACTGAATATTAGTAAAGCAATAAGGCCCAACTCATCCCACAGCACTGATCATCTCTCAGTATCCTACCGTAAGCGAACGGTAAGAAGGCCTCTCTTAAGAAGGGAGACATGGCCCTTAACTACTCGATGACAGAGGCAGTTACTGTGGGAGACTTCTAGGAATCGTTTTCTTCTCATAGCTAAGTTAAAGCTCTCTGAATGTACTGTGTGATGATACATCATGCATGAACCTTTGGTCAGGGATGTCATTGGTGAAGTGATTTCAAAAAGTATTCAAAATTTGATATGCTGTTTAGTCACTACAGTGCCCTCAAAGGGCAAAATTTGCAGCCTTTTTTATATTGCCTGACAAAATTTGAAGTATTAGAAAAGTGTGCCATGAGAAAAAAACTTAACAAGGAGTTTTGAAAAGTAATGCAAAGAACAAAACTGCAAAACTATTTTTAAAAAGATGAATATCTGAGTAAAAATTACTGAAACTTTATTTTACACCTCCTTAAAAATATATATGAGAACAAGGTACATGCATTATGTGTCACATTACTGGGCAAACTGTTGAAAATTTTTTTAAACCTCCCTGTATAGAAAAAAAATCATTAAGAATGTAAAAGCCATGCTTGCCTATTTGCTGTATACATGTAATGAAATTGTAGATAAAGTGTAGTGCATTGAAACAAATGAACAAAAAGTAGATACTTTTACTATACAAGGGTGCTGGTACAGAAAAAATATATATATTTTTGGAAATGTAGCATTTTATACTTTCAAGTGTTACAAAAAAAGAAGAACAAAGAAACCCTTTATTTCATCAAATGATTTTTTCTGGTGGTTGTCAAGAAACAAAAGACCAACAGAGCCTTTTTGTCTTTCTTTTTTTATTTTTTTAAGTATTGGAATAAGTCTAAAGAAAAGAAAGTGCCTTATTTTCCTTCATGGTCATTTAGTCAAGGGTCTTGTAAGATCAGCTCCTTCCTTGGAATAAAAGTTAATGCATGTTAACTCAGTCGCCCAGTATGTGAATGAATATAGGAGGGGAGACAAATGAATCGATGGTTTTAATTTTATGATTTGTGCCACATTACTTTGATGCAAATTTGCCAAATCTGATACTGTGAAAAAATTTGATAACTTTTCTAATGTCTGACTAGTTAGTTTTAAAAGATCATTCTTTTAAAAATCATAATTGAGTACTTCAGGTTATTACAGTCTTCAGAGTTAGCCCAAAGGATTGTGAGATAGAAATTATGTAAGATCTGGATGTCAGATCAGAAATTACAGACAAAATTATAGCTTTACTGTATTTGGAGAAGGGGGATGCATTGGCTATTTTAATTGGAGATAATAGTATGCCTAGCAAACTTTTTCACAAAATAAATCTTTGTGATTTTCATTCTAGAAAACAGTATTCTGTAATAACAAAAATTTAATCATATTTCTTTACCAGATAACTGTGTAGTTCATCTCTCTGCTGGCTTTAGTAACTGCTCCTCCTTCCATATACACCTTTTTTGTCCCTTTTTTTTAACTTTGAAAGAATGTGAAAAACTAGCATCATTGTTTATGTAAACACTCAACTGCATTTCAGTTTAAGCTTCCAGTTTCTCATGAAGTTCAGTAAGTTTTGTAGTTGAAACGATTTGTGTGCAAAGCCTACATCTAAACACTTGAGGAAATGATCAGTAACTATTCAGTACCAAACGTGGCAAATCTCAAGTGGCAGTGGACTTCCAACTCATCAACTCGTTCCCTCTCCCATACCTTCACAGTCTCACAGTCAAGGTCAGCAGGAAGCTCAGTGGACACCTTCATTGTGACCTCTCCATTATCCTGCCTCACTCGGAACCCTTTTCAGTTTATTTACTGTGCAATAGACAGTCATTCTTTTGTACTCAGCTAGCTTTGGTTTATGTGCCAATGCTTTGTCTTTCTGTTACACACAGTTGTTTTGATTTATTTACAATATATGCTGTGCCATTTTGATTTTTATTGTGTTTCGTTGGTTGAATAAATTTCCGACACTGAAACATTTGAGGTGATAGTTAAAAACAAATACCAGTATTTGATCCAGTTTCATCTCAACTGTGTTATACCTGGACATTTTAGATGTTTATCAAAGGTCTTTTATGGGGAAGAAAGTAAATGTATGAAATAATAAATGTGTGACATTTATAAGTAATGTTGGCTCAGAACGAACTTTTGAAAACTTAGTTGACAAATTTTTGGATCAACTGAAGAAAAAGCATGACTTTTGAAATCTCTGAATGCCTTGGTTCTCAGTATTATTCTTTTTGAATTTATTTCTTATTAATGTCGTTTTTAAGACTTTTTATCTGACAGTATTATGTAATTTTTTAGCGTGGGTAGATGGGAGTGTCACTTGTATGTTATCGTACAGCTGACATGTATTTTTTGTCTATTCTTTATTACTGTAGTAGTTTCATGCTGTGTATGTACCATAACCAACCTATTGCCTATGAGAAACATGTAAGATAATGTATTTACAGCCATTGTTACAAGTTTATAATATATTTTTCTATCTTGTTTTATATGTATGTTATATAACATTCAAAAAGAATTTTTTTTCTTGATTGAGAAAAGGATAGAAAATGCAAAATCCACAATTCTGATAACTGAAAATTGCCAATTGTTTTGCAGTACTTTATTATACTGGGTGTCTTGTCTTTTTGGGGCTTTTAGTTAGCTAATGAATGAATACATTAGATACTTTTGGGTTTTAGTTGGGATTTTACATAGCTTGCATTTTAATTCTTTGGTTCTTTGCTGTTTCTATTAACCCATAGCATTATTTTAATAAATTTTATAATACCAACCTAAAAAAAGTATATCCATCGCATAACATACATACACACAAACACACACACACACACGAATTACATATGTATTACACTATCTTAATGATGTTCCTTGAAATAGCTACTTAGAGAAAGGCTTCTTGGCACCAATCTTTTTCACCTGATTTGAAAACAGGAGGCATTATCATTATTTAAATTCAGTTATGGTGGCAAATTTCAATGTGTAAAATGTCAAAGTATAACAAAATCAAGAGACATATGCTATCTTTTGGTAATGGAACCCATAAAAGAAAATAGGCTTGACCAGATCAGTGATGACCCCAAATCTTTACACATCACAAGGGGTTAAGATGATAAACTGAAATCAGGATCACCAAGAAGGGAGTCAGACTAAGTTCTCCAGGAGGAGGATTTTTTTCATGGAAAAGATTTTGTGCACCACCATCACTCAGATGTAAAGCAATGAAGTCCTGGATTAGAGCTGATTATAGAGATGGTCATGAATGAATGGTTTTGTGATGATGTAAGATTCTATACAACTGAATGCAGAATGGGTTAAAGTATTGTGATGTTTCCCCATGTATGATTAAGTCAGCTATTTATGCTCTTAATGTAGTACAGACATTTCCTTTATCAATTATATTTTTTCTCTCCCATGTCTTCAATCACTCCTTATTCATTTAGCCTTTCTTTTCTGCCTACAACTAACCTCTCATTTAGATGGATTAAAAAAACTGTTTATAAAGAACAAAACAAAAATTTTCTCTCAGCCCTGAATCCTCTTCCCATATCAGACTATCATTTTCCTTCCTACTGTTACTAACTCTCTTGAAAGAAGAACGTATAATTTGTCTTATTACATTAAGTTTATTTTAACAATGCAATGAACATTTAATGAGCACTATGTACCAAATAATATTTAAGGTACTGAGAACACGAGGGTTAATAAAGATACATCCCAACTCTCAAAGAGTATGCAGTCTCAGATGGGAAAATGTATAAACAAATGAAGTCTATCACTAACTGAAATTTTGTTATACAAACTCAAAATGAAACATTTTAGGCAAAATGTTTTAGTTTAGATAGACATCTCTCACTATCTGACTCACAGTAATTTCTATCCAAAACTCAGGAACCAAATATATTCAGATTCTGTGGTGCTGCTTGTTATCTAAACCCTCACAATCTAGACTTGTTCATCAAAAACACGTGGTCAGTGAGGGATGTTTTATTTTATAATTCAATGTGATGCTTCAAATCAAACAATTATGTACAAGAAATAGAAGTAGTTCAACTTCACCTATAAAAACAACACTAGATTCATGCTTGACAAAGTAAATCCAAAAACTATAAAACTAATGGCCATTACTAGCCTTCATGACAAAATTTATTCTCTACATTTCTCCTTCTATGTTGTTTTTTTTCTTATCTCTCCATTGTGATTTTTCTTGAAACCAGAGAGATATACTCTAGTCCCTGGCTATTTAAAATGTAGGCCATAACAAGTAGCATCGATGAATTGCAGTCTTATGCCCCATCTCAGACTGACTGAATCAAAAAAAAGTTTAACAAAAACACTAGGTGATTTATATGTACCTTAAACCTTGATAAGTGCAAAAAAGCATTTGGTAAATTCTGGCTTTCATTCCTGATAAAATCTCTCAGCAAAATAGGAGTATAAAGAACTTCCTCAACCTGAGGAAACTATACTTTGCCTACTTAAGAGTAAGAGATTGAATGTTTTCCCAGAAGATCAGAAACAAAGCAAATATGCCCACTGTCATCATTTCTACTCATAACTGTCTAAAGGCACTAGCCACTGGCAAAGCTAAAAAGAACTGAAAGTCATACAGATTGTAGCTTCATTGATTTTAACAAATGACTTCTCTGATGGATGTTGACAGTGTTGGTAACTGTATGGGAGGATGGAGCAAGGGGTATATAGAAACCTCTCTCATAAAAAATATATTTTTTTAATTTTGAGAATAGGTAACATTAGATGGTCCATCTCATGTTTGCATGTTAGGTAAACACTACAACTGAACTATATTTCAGCCTCATGAACTAATTTTTGACAAGGGATAAAGGCAATAATGCTGGTATAAGTGGTTATCATTATGATAAAAAATAAATTTTATTCATATCTCACACCATACACAAAAAATGCTCAAAATAGTTCATAGACTAAACATAGAACCTAAAACTATGAAATTTTGAGAAAAACATAAGTTTTCTTTCAAAATAATGACCCATATAAATAACAAATTAAGAATTTCAAAGAAAACTATAAAGATAAAAATACAAGCCATAGATTTAAAGAAAATATTTGTAAAACACATTATCTCATAAACACATTGTACTTAAAATATATAAAGAACTATCAAAACTCAGTATTTCTTAAAAGTTTAAAAAGTTAACATGAAATCCAGCAATTCCACTCTTCAAAAGTATCTAATCAAAAGAATTGAAAACATGTCAACACAAAACTGGTACACAAATGTTTAAGGAGCAGTATTCATAGTAGCCCAACGATCCAAGTACTCATTGGTTGATGAATGGATAAACAAAAATGGTATATCTATACAATGGGATATTAATCAGCCATAAAAGAAATGAAATTCAGATACATACTATAACATCAATAAACATTGACAGCATTACCCTAAATATAGGAATCCAGAAACAAAAGGCAAGGTATTATATGATTCCATTTATATGGAATGTCATGAATTTCAAAGTCAATACAAACAGAAGGTACATTAGTGTTTGCCAGAGGTTGGTGTAAGGAGGAATAAAGAGATTCAATTAATGGATATGGGGTTTCTTTGGGTGAATACAAAACTATAATGGTTGCTCAACTTTAGAAATATATGGAAAACAATGATCTGTAATTTTAAGAATGATTTTAAGGAATGGGTTGTGAATTTCCTGGAATATGAATTATACCTCAAAATATATATAAGAAAAAACTTAAAAACAAATAGCACAACTAAGAATGGAAAATAAATGAGAAAAAAATTGCAAAGTAATAATCAGCAGCAAAATACAGCCTCTCTGGGACCTGCAATCAGGACACCTGGAAAAGAATAACTTGTAACTTGATAAAGAGGAAATAAAAGAAGTTAATCTCCAGGAACTTGAAGGGAACTGATAGGAAAATTAGAAATTACAGAGAAGTGAGAGAAACAGATCATAATACAGACAAAAGAATGGAGCAGTTCTGACAGTTTACTTGGCTTCCAGGGAGGGGGAACTGTCTTCTCAGACACAAGGTAAACCTGGAGGGTCAGCAGCTCCAGGGAGAAACAATGGACCAAGTCAACCGTGCTAGACCAGAAAAGGCCATAGCAATTTTAAGCTGCAAAAATCACAAAGTTTTATTTTGAAAGTTACTCCTTTTGCAAGGTAGGCTAGAGTTGGAGAGGAAATCCAATGCAGCACCCACAAAATTTGAGAGGGTTTAATCAGGAGTCAATTTGGAAAGGGGTTAATTGTTTAAGACAAAGCCACAGAAGAACTACAGAACAATTTAACATCAGAATTTTCAGTATTACCCTACCAGAGTGCTGGGTGGGAGACAGCCACAAGAGAGAGTCACAAAGAGGGTTCAGGTAGACATGGACTTCCCTGAGAAGTTTAAACTCAGGCCAGGAAGTAAATGAGTTCCTCCCCTCTTTGGCAAGAAGTCAGGCCTGTTGTGTGTGGCTTTCAGAATTTGCTGGGTCAGAAAGTCCTGGCCTTAAGTACAGAAATCTGGTTGGCCCCTGTACCACTGCCTACATCCAGCACAGAGATAACTGCTCTGAGGATACACCTTAGCTTCAATAGATGTTTCAGCCTAGGATGCATAGACAGAGATGTCTTCGAATAAGGGAGGCACTGCACAAACTCATGGGCCATAAAGATAGGTAGAGAAAACTATGAGTTCATGGATTCCAATACTGCAGACCTTGGAAAGAAACCATTTATTCAAATGTACAGAGGAATTTTTTTTACAAACCTTATCCACCCCTCTACAGAGGAAATTTTTGTTACATTTTTTTCTACTTTGGTTATTGGGGGTTTGGATTTTTTTTTTTTAATATTTTTCTTTTCTGTCTTACTTTTGTCTCTTTTTACACTTTTTTCTTTTTCTTTTTCTCTTTTGTTTCTAAGTCCACAAATTTCCTTTTACTCCTTATTAAGATTCTTTACCTCGTTTTCTCCCCTCTTTTCCATTTTCCATTCTTTAATTTTTCTTTCTTTTTTTTGGTCCCAGGGATCAAACTTGGGTCCTTGAGCTTGCGCAGCAGGTGGTGAAACCACTGCCCTAAATCCCCAGCCCCCATTCTTTAATTTTTCAAATCTTACTTCTTCTATTCTCCTGTTTCCTATCTCCTTTATCTTTACTAGTATAACAATTAAGTTTATTAATCATGAGATAGTTAAATCTGTGCTTTGACTGTTGAATTCTATTGTTAATGGTAGTATAGTTTTTGAAATTAGTAGACATTTATTGTATGTCAATATTTGGTTTGTTTTAGTATTCACACAATAAATATAGATCACTTCTTTGTGGTAAAGTGTGCTATACTCTTTGTTCTTATGATATGTCAATATGCAAATTGTCTTTCATTCTCTTCTTGTTGCTGAATATATTGCTACAGGCAGCATGGCATAGTTGTTGCTATTAATTTGTTCTTTCCATATGCCAATATATTCTTAGCTTCATTAACAATACTACAGTCTGTCCCAGAGAATTAGGTGCTGGACTAATTACACTACATCTTCCCCATTCAAATTAATAGAGGTCATTAGATCTTGAAGCAGAGGCAAAGACCTATAGTTAGCCACAACCAGAAGAATCAATGAAAAGCAGAAACTAGCTAAAGAGATCTTCATAATATCAACAAAGTCTACAATTGACCTGCAAACCTCAGCAGAAAAAGAAATAGTAACATGAGAAGACAAAGCAACAAAATGCTTCCAAAAACATCAAACTTCCCTAAAGTTTACCCATGGATCATTAAAAAGGATGAGATCAAAAGCTATACAACCAAAGTATTTGTAATGAAAACAGAAGAGATAAAGAAAAACATATAAATAAGGTGCTCCTTGAACTCAAAGAAGATGTAATTAGACAATGAACTAAATAAAGAAAACAAAAAGTGACTTTACAGATGACATTAATAAAGAGCTAGGTGAGCTAAACAAAATGATACAAAACATGAATAATCAGCTTAGAAAAAAATTAGAATCCTTGAAAAGGTACCAAAGATACATCCAAGTGACTAAAAATTCTTTTGAAGATACAAGCAGCAGAAATGAACAATGTGGCACAACTTACCCAGGTCCCAAGTCACGTGGAACATGCCAAATCAGCCTGATGCAGACAGGCAGATCTGTGCAGGACCTACTGAGGACCCGAGTCATCCGGAACATGCCAAATCAACCCGCGTCCTGGCAACAATCCACTGGACACACCCCCACTCCTCTGTACAGCCACCTGGTTCCACACTACAAAGACACAGAGGACACTGGACCACCAGACCATGGTACAGAGTCCCGCTGTTCCCAGCCCAGAGGTAGGGGCTTCTGAGCCACCATCCCACTGCTCCTGGTCCACAGGAAGGGGCTTCCCAGCCACCATCACTCCCACTGCTCTCAGCCCAGAGGAAAGGGCTTTTGGGCCACCTTCTGTCCCACCGCTCCTGGCCCAGAGGAAAGGGATTCCAGGCCACCATCCCTCCCACCACTCCCGGCCCAGAGGAACGGGCTTCTGAGCCACCATCCCACTGCACCTGGACCAGAGAAAGGGGCTTCCTGGTCACCATAACTCCCACTGCTCCCAGCCCAGAGGAAAGGGCTTTTGGGTCACCATTCCTACCACTGCTCCCGGCCCCTGCCCCAACTCTCCCAGCTCAGAGGAGGTAATCCCTGCAGGTGCCAACAGGCCCCGCCCAGTCAAAATAAGAAAACACATAAATAAGTCTCAAAACCAGACTTCCAGATCACCTACAGCAACCCCAAAGGGAAACGAGGTAGAACACTCTGATACTCAACCACCAGGACCCACTGAACTGGCAACAAAAGGGAATCTGGAAAAAATGAAATCAGAAATAATTTCTCAGATAATAGGAGAAATTGTGCCCCTAGTGCAAGACATGATTAATAAATCTAGAGAGAAGCTCAGGAACATGATGGAATCCCAATATAGGAAAAAAATGGAATCCATAAAACAGATGCAAATAGATTTCCAGGACATGAAAGACTCCTTGGAAAGTCTACACAGCAGAATGAGCCAATATGAGGACAGAATTTCAGATATAGAAGATAAGATTGCAATTCGTGACCAGGAAAAGGAAAATTGCTTCAAAATTATAAGGGAACATGAGAAATCAATCCAACAGCTGCTAGATGATGAAAAGAAGAATAACATAAGACTGAATGGAGTTAGTGGAGATGACATAAAAAATCTCTTCACAAAAATAATGGCAGAAAACTTCCCAAGCAGGGGAAAAGAGCTTGACATACAGATAAGTGAGGCATATAGGACTCCAAATAGCCTTGATCAAAAATAATCTACACATAGGCATATAATTGTTAAGATGCCAGAAACTCAAAAAAAACAAAGTTCTATAAGCAGTCAGAGAAAAGAAACAAATCACATACAAAGGAAAGCTCATCAGAATCACAGCAGACTTCTCAACACAAACCATCAAGGCAAGAAGAGCTTGGAGTGACATATTCCAAGCCCTAAAAGAAAACAGCCTCCAAAACAGATTGATGTACACTGCAAAACTATCTTTCAAAATGGATGGAGAAATAAGATACTTTCATGACAAAGAGCACCTGAGAAACTTTGTGAATATCAAACCAGCACTCCAAAGAATTTTACACAATATCCCAGGAACAGACATTGAGGATCACAACCCCAGGAAGCAAAGCAGAATGAACCCATCTGGCATGACAAGAAATTAAATGGAAAGGGGGGGAACCCAACAAAAAGAAAAAGTCCTGGCAAAGATAAGTCAATTCGTTGCAGTTATAACCATCAATGTTAATGGTCTAAAGTCACCAATCAAAAGAAATAGACTGGCAGAATGGGTCAAGAAGCAAAACCAACAATGTGCTGCATACAAGAAACACACTTAATTCAAAAGGAAACTCAGACTGAAAGTTAAAGGGTGGAAAAAAATACTCTATGTGACGGGAGCACAAAAAGAAGCAGGAGTAGCTATCCTCTTGGCAGAACAAGTAGATTTCAAACCAACACTGATTAAGAGAGATGAAGAAGGACACTACACCCTTGTAAAGGGAACAATCCAAGAGGAAGAGGTGTCAATCATAAATAT
Organism: Heterocephalus glaber; assembly: GCF_053883595.1. Taxonomy (NCBI): domain Eukaryota; kingdom Metazoa; phylum Chordata; class Mammalia; order Rodentia; family Bathyergidae; genus Heterocephalus; species Heterocephalus glaber. Next base: position 2,531,368 of record NW_028258441.1, on the reverse strand, counting down.
CTATACACCAAACACTAGTGTGCCCAACTATATAAAACAAATACTAACGGACATGAAAAGTTATATATGCACTAACACAATTGTAGTGGGGGACCTCAACACCCCACTGCCACAAATATATAGATCAAATAGACAAAAAATAAGTAATGAAATATTAGAACTCAATCGAACTCTTGAACAAATGAACTTAACTGATGTTTACAGAGTGCTCCACCCCACAAAATCAGAATACACATTCTTCTCAGCTGCACATGGAACATTCTCCAAAATAGACCACATACTCACACATAGAACATGTTTAAGTAAGTGCAAAGGAATTGAAGTTGTCCCCTGTATATTATCAGACCATAATGCAATGAAATTGGAGATACATAGCAAAAGAAACTCAAAAGATTTCATAAACACATGGAAATTGAACAACACACTTCTGAATAACCAATGGGTCACAGAGGAAATTAAAGAAGAAATCAGACAGTTCCTTCAATTAAATGACAATGACAATACAACATATCAGAATCTATGGGACACAATGAAAGCAGTCTTATGAGGGAAATTCATAGCAGTGAATATGCTTATTAGGAAAACAGAATGAGCCCAATTAAACAACCTGATGCTGAACCTCAAGCTTCTAGAAAAAGAAGAGCAGGACAACCCCAGAGCTCATACAAGGGAGGAAATTATAAAGATCAGAGGAGAAATCACTGCAATAGAGACTAAGAAAATGATACAAAAAATCAATGAAGCCAAGAGTTGGTTCTCCAAAAGAATCAACAAAATTGACAAACCCTTAGCCAACCTTGTCAGAAAAAGGAAAGAAAAGGCCCAAATCCATGCAATTAGGAATGAAAAGGGTGAAATGACAACAGAACCAGCAGAAATCCAGAGGATCATCAATACCGACTTCCAGAACCTATGCGCCAATAAGATGGACAACACAGAAGAAATGGACAGATTCCTAGATACATATGAATTACCAAAGTTGAACGAAGAAGACCTAAAAATTCTGAACAACCCAATATGAAGCAATGAAATTGAAAATGTAATTAAAAACTTATCAACTAAGAAAAGCCCAGGCCCTGATGGCTTCACTGCTGAATTCTACAAGACATTTGGAGAGGAACTGCTGCCACTACTGTTTAAACTCTTCAGTGAAATTGAAAGGGAAGCAATACTCCCAAATTCATTCCTGGAAGCAAGCATCACCTTGATCCCAAAGCAGAGAAAGACCCAACTGAAAAAGAGAACTATAGGCCAATCTCACTCATGAACATAGATGCAAAAATCCTTAATAAGATAATGGCAAACAGAATGCAGAAGATCATCGAGAAGATCATACACCCTGATCAAGTGGGATTAATCCCAGGGATGCAGGGATGGTTCAATATATGCAAATCAATCAATGTAATACACCATATCAATAGAGCCAAGGGCAAAAACCATATGATTATCTCCATAGACACAGAAAAAGCATTTGACAAAATCCAAAATCCATTTATAATAAAAACCCTACAAAAAATTGGAATAGATGGTCTCTACCTCAAACTGATAGAAGCCATCTATGAAAAACCAACAGTCAATATCATACTAAATGGTCAAAAACTGAAATCCTTCACACTCAAATCAGGAACAAGACAAGGATGTCCACTATCACCGCTCTTGTTCAATATAGTTCTGGAAACATTAGCCATGGCAATTAGACAAGAGAAAGAAATAAAAAGAATAAAGATAGGAAATGAAGAAGTCAAATTGTCATTATTTGCAGATAACATGATACTGTATATAGAAGACCCTAAGAAATCCACCCAAAGTCTTCTGGACTTACTAACCAGATTCAGTCAAGTAGCTGGTTACAAGGTCAACACACAAAAATCAATAGCTTTCCTCTACACCAATGACAGACTCACTGAGAGAGAAATAGGGCAAATAATTCCTTTCACAATAGCATCCAAGAAACTGAAATACCTAGGAATCAACCTAACAAAAGAAATCAAAGACCTCTTCTCTGAAAACTATGGCACTCTGAAAAGAGAGATTGAACATGATATCAGAAAACGGACAGACATTCCCTGCTCCTGGGTAGGAAGGATTAATATAGTGAAAATGGCCATACTTCCAAAACTGCTATATAGATTTAATGCAATTCCAATTGAGATCACAGCAGCATACTTCATGGACCTGGAGAAAACAATCCAAAAATGCATTTGGAACAAGAAGAGACCCAAAATAGCAAAAGCAATTCTAGGTAACAGACACATGGAAGGGGATATCACAATCCGCAACTTGCAACTATACTACAAAGCTACTGTGATAAAAACAGCATGGTACTGGAAAGAAACAGACCTGAGGACCAGTGGAACGGATTAGAAGATGTAGAAACAAGGCCAGACACACTCAGCCATCTCATCTTCGATAAATAAGCCAAACAGCCTCACTGGTGGAAAAATAGCCTCTCTAATAAATGGTGCTGGAAAAATTGGGCTTCAACTTGCCAAAGATTCAAACTAGACCTATATCTCTCACCATGCACTAAACTAAAATCAAAATGGATTAAAGATCTAAATATTAAAATAGAAAATCTGAACCAGTTGGAACAGAGGTTAGGTAGAACCCTTGAAGACATCGGTGTAGGAAAAGATTTTATGAACAAAACCTCAGTTGCCCATGAACTAGCACAAACAATCAACAAGTGGGATCTCTTCTTATTAAAAAGCTTCTGCACAGCAAGAGAAACCACCAACAGTGTGAAGAGACAACCCACAATGTGGGAAAAAATCTTCACCTGCTGTCCCTCAGACAAAGGTCTACTATCTCAAATCTATAAAGAACTTAAATAGATCAGACCTCCCAAATTTAAAGACTCAATCTGAAAATGGGCATCTGAAATGAACAGACATTTCTCAGACAAAGAATTAGAAATAGCAAATAAATACATGAAAAAATGTTCAACATCACTGGTCATTCGAGAGATGCAAATGAAAACAATGCTGAGATTCCACTTCACTCCAGAAAGAATGGCTGCTATCATGAAATCAACCAATAACAAATGCTGGCAGGGCTGTGGGGAAAGAGGAACCCTGTTCCACTGCTGGTGGGAGTGTAGACTGGAGCAAGCACTGTTGAAATCAGTATGGAGATACCTCAAAGAACTAGGACTGAAAGTCCCATTTGACCCTGCTATTCCACTGCTGGGGATCTGCCCCAAAGAATTAAAAGAATCATACCACAGTGATATATGTGTGCCCATGTTCATAGCAGCACAGTTTGTGATAGCTAAATCTTGGAAACAGCCCAAATGCCCATCAACTGGTGACTGGAGAAAGAAAATGTATTTTTTTAATAAAATGGAATACTACTCAGCCATAAAAATTGAGAAATTAGAGACATTTATAGATAAGTGGATGCACATTGAGGTGATACTCTTAAATGAAATAAATAGGACACACATGTATAAATACCGAATAGTTTCTCTGGTGTGAGAACCTGAAAGTGTAAATAAGGACTAAATGTGTAATAGGTAATGTGAAATAGGAAGCAAAGGGGCAAAGGGGAAGGAAGTGGGATAGGCTAGGGGAAAGGATAGAAGGGAATGGGATTAATATGAGAAAATGGAAAAATAGGAACAAAATCTTTGTAAATTAGGGAGGAATGGAGAGGTCGAAGTGAGGGCTGGGCAAGGGTGAAAAATAAGAACCAAGAGAGACTATGTAAAGGTGCAAATTTCCAATGATGAATGTCATTGTATACCTAAAATGTACCAATGATTAGAATGAATAATCGATAATGTAAAATAGGAAGAAAAGGTCCAAAGGGGTAGGGGTAGTTGGAGGGGCAGGGGAAAGGAAAGAAGGGAAAGGCAAAATGCTGAGAAATGGAAAAAATGGAAATAAAGTCTTTGTAAATAGGGAAGGGTGGAGGGGGTGAAGGGAGGGCTAGGAATGAGGAAAAAATAAGAACCAAGATGTATTATGGAAAGGTACAGTTCCCAATGAGAAATGTAATTGTGTTGTATACCTACAATGTACCAATTTGAAAAAAAAGAAAAGAAAAGAAATGAACCAATGTGTCAGAATTATAACATAGGGCTGATAATGGTGACCAATTATTCAAAGATAACTTTAAAATAACAAAAGTATATGAAAAATGGATGCATTACCTTCTAGTTGGTGCAAAGAAGACAGCACTAAAGTACACAAACCTGTTTAACCAAATAATAGCAGAAAACTGTTGAGATAGAGTGACAGAATTTAATACACAGGTAAGTGAAGCATATAGAACCATAAATAGTCACAATCAGAAAACAACTTCTCCATGACACATCACAATCAAAATATCAAAAGCCCAACCCATGAACAGAATCTTAAAAGCTGTTAGAGAAAAGCAACAACTTACTTATAAAGGTAAATCCATTGAAATTACAGCAGACTTCTCAACACATACTATAAAGGCCAAGAGACCCTGAAGTAAAATATTGCAAGCCCTAAAATAAAAGAACTTCCAACCCACACTGTTATATCCTGAAAAACTATTTTTCTAAAGTGATAAATAAAGCCTTTCTATGGCAGAAAAAAAACCTTAAGAAACTCATGACCACCAAACCAACACTCAAAAACAATTCTCAAGGATATCCTGGAAAGAGAAAATGAAGTCAAAATGCCAAAAAGTCTAATAGAAACAATAGACCAAGCAGCATGAACAATTAATCTGAAGGGGAAAAGGGGAATCTGTAATGGGAAAATAATAAATGACGCAAAAATGTCAATACCTTTCAGTAGAAATCCTCACTCTGAATGGTCTCAATTCTCCAACCACCTGACACTAATTGACAGAATGAATCAAGAAACAAAACCCAATCATATGCTGCATAAAAAAATCACATTTAATTCAAACAGAAATTCATGCCATAAAAAGAAAAGGATAGAAATCAGTATTTCATACAATGGGAACTGAAAACAAGTAGGAGTAGTTGTCCTATTTTCATACAAAATAGACTTCTGCCCACAACTAATCAATATAGGCATACTGGTGAAGGGAAGAGTTCAACAAGAAGAAATAACATTAAAATATATATACCAAATAGCAATGGACCCAACTTCAAAAAACACTACTGGATATAAATGATCAGATAAACATTAACACAATCATAGTGGGAGACCTCAATACAACATTGTAACAAATACACAGATCAACTACACAAAAATCAACAAAGAAATATCAAAGTTGAACCAAACCATCAAACAAATGGACATAGTAGAGCTCTACAGTGTTTCAGGAAACAATGACAAAATACACATTCCTCTCAGCTGCACACAGAATTTTCTACAAAATAGACAATAAGCCATCCTTAAGTAAATGAAAAATATCTAAATTATCCCAGGCATATGATCAGATCATAGTACAATGGAATTAGGAATAAAAGACAAAAGAAATCACAGAAATTATGCAAACGCGGAAATTAAAGAATGCATACTTGAATAATCAGTGGGTCAGAGGAGAAATAAAGAAATAAATTAAGAAAATTCCTACAATCAAATTATAATGACAACTCAACACACCAGAACTTATGGGACACTTGAAAGTAAGAGGAAAGTGTGTAGCTGGCAATTCCCATATCAGAAAACCAAACAAGCCCAAACAAATAACCAAATGATACACCCCAAGGTCCTAGAAAAGAAAGAAGTAACTAAATCCAAAAGTAGGACAAAGAAGGAAATTATAAAGCCCAGAGGAGACGTTAATGAAATTTAGACTAAAAAAAAAATACAAAGAATGAATGAGTCAAAGGGTTGGATGTTCAAATGAATAAATGAAATAGAAAAATTCTTAGCCAATCTTACCAAAAAGAAAGAAAAGATCCAAATCAATGCAATTAGAAATTGAAAAGATAAAGTCTAACAAACATTGCTAAAATCCAGAAGATTATTAGTATCTACTTCAAGAACTGGTATTCCAATAAATTGGAGAAACCAGAAAAACTGGATCAATGAATTACTAAAACTGAACCAAGATAAAAAAAAAAAACCTTGAATAATCCCATAACAGGTAATGAAATTGAACCAATAGCAAAAAAGAAAAAACTAACAACTAACAAAAGCCCAGGGAAAAATGGATTCACTTCTATTTTCTACAAGACCTTCAGGTCAATATTCCTCAAACTCATAAAACTGCAAGGGAAAAGGTAGTCCCAAAGTCAATCCTGGAAACTTGTATTACCCTGATTCCAAAATCAGATAAGAGCCCAATTAAAAAATGGAACGATAAGAGCACAGCCTGCCCTGACATCAGGAGTAGACCAGCTCACCTGTGAGAGATACAGAAGGATCAGGATGCATGCAGCAGAGGTGCATACAGTGGCAGAGTGCAGAAAGAACCTTGTTCTGAGCTCAGAAAAATGGTGAAGTGATGAGAAACAGAGAGAGGGCCTCTCTGAGGTTCAGTGTTGAGAATTGAAGCCTACTGGGAGAGTGAAGAGAGAGACACTGGAATAAATACACAGTGGAACACAGTGGTTGATGAGTTGTTGGGGTCATCATCCCTCCTGGAGCTTGGACCCATATAGGGGAAGGGCAGCTCAAACCTGCAGTCAAACTGTGCAGAGTTCAAACCCAGAAGAGGTCAGGGAGCTCAGATCCAACCTCACAGCCAGAAACCAGCTTGAATTTCAATGGACCATGGCTGGCTTGCTGGGATTAATCAACTCAGATCTCCAGGATGCTCACCTGGTCTAACAGTGACAACAGAAACACATCTGGAAGTGGACACTTTTTTCCTTAATTTCTCTCCTTTCTTGTTTCTGTTTTTGTCCTGTTTTCCTTTTTATTGATTGTTCTTATTTGTATAGGCATGTGAACATAGCGTCTAGTTTTATTGCTGTTGTTTGATCAGTTCTTGTTTCTCTTTTTCTCTCTTTCCCTCCTGTGTTCACCAATTTCCCAAACTTTACATGATGTTTCTTTGACCTCTAGCCTTACTTCTAATCTTTTCCTCTCCTTATATTTCTCTATTTTCCTCGCTAACTCCTTCTAAAAATTGTCCCCTGTGAGCAAATTCACTATTCTGAGGGCTTATGTACTATAAACGTATTTCTAGGGGTTTTTTTGGGGGGGTGATTTTGTAATATAACCATAAATCTAGTTCATACAGTTAAAGGTGGCAAATTAATAGTTACTACAGCTTGTCATTTTCTAGGCTGTGTTAGCTGCTATTGTTAATGCAGATTGTATTACTTTAGTCAAAGCGACATAGTTGTGCTAAGCAATGGATCTTTCTGGTATGCCAAGACTGAGATTGACAAAGGGTCATTAAAAATAATATAGGCCAGGATGAAAGAACCAGGGACTGGGCCAAGTGGGTAGCAACTCCTCACACCCTGTGGACTGAAGAGGTACGATCTTGCAACAGACCCAAGACCCAAGAGCCTTCTATACCTGGAAGATAGCTCTAAGAAATAGTCATTTCCTAAGGGTGCTAAATACTGGCAAAGATACTCACCATAAGCAATCTAAAAGCATCAGCCCAGGAATGAAAACAAAAACATCAACAACAAAAAAATATAAATGAAAAGACACTTAAACAAGATGCAAACCAAGACTCCCAGCTCACCAAAGGCAAACTCTGGACAGTGGGGTGGAACAGTCCAAAGGTCAACCACCTGGACTCCCTGAGGTGCTAACAAAGCAGTTGAAAGAGATTTTCGAAAAAGAAAATCAAGTCAGAAATAATCTTTCAGATAATTACAGAGATGGTGAACATGTCAAAAGACATGATTGGTAACTCTAGAGCAGATACAGATTTTTAAAAATAGGGGAGATAAAAAAATGATAGAAACATTGAATGCCCAGCATAGGAAAGAAATGGCATACATGAAACACATCCAAGCAGATATCTAAGAGATTAAAAATGCCATTGAAAGTATCCAAAGCAGAATATGTGAATGTGAGGACATTATCTCAGATATAGAAGACAAGATTGCATTTAGCAAGCTTGAAAAGAAAGGTTTATCAAATTAGCAAGGGGCCATGAGAAATCAATCCAACAACTGCTAGATGATGCAAAAGAGAATAACAACATGGAATTATTGAAGGAGTAGGAAGTAATGCAAAAGACATACATAAATTATTTGCAGAAGTAATCTCAGAAAACTTCCCAAACAGGGAAAAAGAATTTGACATGCTGATAACTTTGACATATAGACTCCAACTAGCCATGATCAAAAAAAAATTCTAGGTATACAATAGGATTCCAGAAATCCAAAAGAAGAATAAAATATTAAAAGCATTTAAAGAAAAAAAATCACATATAAAGGAAACCCCATCAGAATCTCAGCAGACTTCTCAACACAAGTGCTCAAGTCAAGGAGAGCCTGGAGGGAAGTATTTCAAGTCCTAAAAGAAAACAAACTCCAACCCAGATTGAGGTATCCTGCAAAACTATCTTTCAAAATTGATGGAGATATAAGATACTTCCACGACAAAGAATACCCAGGGAACTTCATGAATGCCAAACCAGTGCTCCAAAATATTATGAAAGCTATCCTATAAGGACACAATGTGGATTAAAACTACATAAACCACAAAATAAACCCACCAGGCAAGACAAGAAATTAAATGCAGGTGGGGGAGGACAACAACAGGTAAATATCATGACAAGAATAGGTCAATACACACCAGTTATAATCATCAATGTCAGTTTTCTCAATTCACCAATAAAAAGAAATAGACTGGCAGATGGATCAAGAAGCAAGATCCAACAATATGCTGCATACAGGAAACACACTTAATTAAAAAAGAAATTCATAGACTGAAAGTCAAAGGATGGAAAACAATGTCCTATGTGACAGGAACTCAGAAAAAACACAGGGGTAACTACTATATTTGCAAACAAAGTGGATTTTAAGCCAAGAATAATTAAGAAAGACAAAAAAGGTCAATACATCCTAGCAAAAGAAACAAGCCAAGAGGAAGAGATGACAATCATAAATAAATATATATATATATGCACTAAATACCAGTGCACCTACCTATATAAAGCAAATATTAATAGACATGAAAAAGCAAATAAGCATTAATACAATGGTAGTGAGGGACCTCAGTACTGCACTGTCACAAACAGACCAATCAACTAGACAAAAAATCAAAATTGAAATACTAGAACTGAACTCAACTCTTAAACAAATGGACTTAATAGATGGCTATAGATTGCTCCACCCTGCAAAATCACAATACACTCTCTTCTTAGCTGCACATTGGACATTCTCCAAAATAGACCACATCCTAGTTCATAGAACATGCTTAAGTGAATGGAAAGAAATGGAAGTTACCCCATGCATATTATCAGACCATAGCACAAAGAAATTAGAGATCAACGGCAAAAGAAATATGATGTTCATAAACACATGGAAGTTAAATGAAACTTTCCTGAACAACCAATGGGTTACAGATGAAATTAAAGAAGATATTAGACAGTTTCTACAATTTTCCCCCCATTAAGTTATTGGTACATTATAGGTATAAAATACATTTACATACATCATTGGGATCTTGTACCATTACATAAGCATCTTGGTTCTTATTTTTTCCCCTTCCCCTTCCCTCACTTCACCCCCTCCACCCTTCCCTATTTGCAAAGATTTTGTTTCCATTTTTTTCATTTTCTCATTTTTTTCTTTTCCCTTCTTTCCTTTCCCCCACCCCTCCCACTTCCCCTGCACCTTTAGACCTTTACTTCCTATTACACAATATCAATTATACATTTTTAAAATTAAAATATGAAGACCTAGGAGATATTACCACACATTTTACAAAATTTAAAAGGGTATAGAAAGCATATTTCAAAAATCTGTTTTGAAATAAATTTGACAACTTCTAAGAAGTACCTTGGAAGACAAATTAATGAAACTAACTCTGGAGGAAATATAAAATTTGAATAGCACCTATTAAAGAAAGTATATATCTAGCTTGAAAACCTAACTATATGACAACAGGCTCATATACATTTTAACTGATAAATTATATCAAACATTTAAAGCAGAGAAAAAAGGGAACACTTCTCTCATTTTAGGAAATCAACATTGTGCTAATCCTAAAACTGGATAAAGATAATAGAAGAAAAAGTATGAACTTAGATAGAAATTTGTTTAACAAAACAAACTATTAGAAGTCAGATCCGGAAGTATGTAAAAAGTGGTTTTATTATAGGGATGGCAGTGTTGGTTCAGCATTGGTTGATCCACCCCCAAACATCATCATTTTAAAAGAGGAAAGGAAAAAACCATATGATCCTGTCACTAGTTGGAGAAAAAGTATTGGACTAAATTCCACAGCTGTTCATGGTAAAAGCTATCAGGAGACTAGAAGTAGAACAGAAGCATCTCAACACATTAAATATATGTACTCCATACTTCCAGCAAAAATGCCTTATATGAATGGAGAAGATACAACGCTTTCTCCTTAAGGTGGGGAACAAGGGCAGATATGCTTACTCTTTATCTGTCCATTAAACTTTGAAACATAGGCCCAAACCAAAAGAGTCTGGCAGTAAAATGACACAAATAGGATGGGATTGGCAAGGTAGACGAAATGATTGTCTACAGAGAAAATACTGAGAAATCTCTAGGAGCCCTTAGAACTTATGTTTGAATTGAGCAGGATTAGAAAACACAAGGTATATATAAAAATTCAGGTCTGTGTATACTTGCTATAAATGAAGAATTGGATATTGAAATTTAAAAGTTATGTAGGAGTACGAAGGTCCTAGAAAAGTAAAAAGAGGAATCAGCCCGCTGCACACAGGAAGGTCTATGCACGCCCTACTGAGGTCCTGAGTCACACGGAAGACACCAAATCACCCCACTGCAGACAGGCAGCCACCTGGTTCCACACTACAAAGATTCAGAGGACACCAGACCACCAGACCAAGGTACTGAGTCCCACTGTTCCCTGCCCAGAGGTAGAGGCTTCTGAGCCATCGTCCCACTGCTCCTGGTCCAGAGGACAGGGCTTCCCAGTCACCATTCCTCCCGCTGCTCCCAGCCCAGAGGAAAGGGCTTTTGGGCCGCCTTCTGTCCCGCTGCTCCTGGCCCAGAGGAAGGGGCTTCCAGGCCACCATCCCTCCCACCACTCCTGGCCCAGAGGGAGGGAGTTCTGAGCCACCATCCCACTGCTCCTGGTCCAGAGGAAAGGGCTTCCTGGTCACCATTCCTCCCGCTGCTTCCAGCCCACAGGAAAGGGCTTTTGGGTCACCATCCAGACTGTTGCTCATGGCTCCTGGCTCACCTCACCCAGCTCAGAGGAGGTAATCCATGCAGGTGCTAACAGCCCTCTGGACCAGTCAAAAGGAGAAAACATGTAAATAAGTCTCAAAACCAGACTTCCAGATCACCTACAGCAACCCCAAAGGGAAATGAGATGGAACACTCTGATACTCAACCACCTGGACCCACTGGACTGGCAACAAAAGGGGATCTGGAAAAAATGAAATCAGAAATACTTTCTCAGATAATAGGAGAAATTGTGCCCCTAGTGCAAGACATGATTAATAAACCTAGAGAGGAGCTCAGGAACATGATGGAATCCCAACATAAGAAACAAATGGAATCCATAAAACATATGCAAATAGATTTCCAGGACATGAAAAACTCCTTTGAAAGTCTACACAGCAGAATGAGCCAATGTGAGGACAGAATTTCAGATATAGAAGATAAGATTGCAATTCGTGACCAGGAAAAGAAAAATTGTTTCAAAATTATAAGGGAACATGAGAAATCAATCCAGCAGCTGCTAGATGATGCAAAGAAGAATAACATAAAACTGATTGGGCTCAATGAAGAAACAGGAGAGAGTGGAGATGACATAAAAACTCTCTTCACAGAAATAATGGCAGAAAATTTCCCAAGCAGGGGAAAAGAGCTTGACATACAGATAAGTGAGGCATATAGGACTCCAAATAGCCTTGATCAAAAAAAATCTACACATAGGCATATAATTGTTAAGATTCCAGAAACTCAACAGAAGAACAAAGTTCTCCAAACAGTCAGAGAAAAGAAACAAATCACATACAAAGGAAAGCCCATCCAAATCACAGCAGACTTCTCAACACAAACCATCAAGGCAAGAAGAGCTTGGAGTGACATATTCCAAGCCCTAAAAGAAAACAGCCTCCAAAACAGATTGATGTACCCTGCAAAACTATTTTCAAAATGGATGGAGAAATAAGATACTTTTATGACAAAGAGCACCTGAGGAACTTTGTGAATATCAAACCAGCACTCCAAAGAATTTTACACAATATCCTAGGACCACAACCCCAGGAAGCAAAGCAGAATGAATCCATCTAGCATGACAAGAAATTAAATGTAAAGGGGGAGAACCCAACAACAAAAAAAGGCATGGCAATGACAAGTCAATACGTTTCAGTTATAACTATCAATGTTAATGGCCTCAATTCATCAATCAAAAGAAATAGACTGGCAGAATGGGTCAAGAAGCAAAATCCAACAATATGCTTCATACAAGAAACACACTTAATTCAAAAGGAAACTCATAGACTGAAAGTTAAAGGGTGGAAAACAATACTACATGTGACAGGAACCCGAAAAAAAGCAGGAGTAGCTGTCCTCTTGGGACATCAAGTAGATTTCAAACCAACACTGATTAAGAGAAACAAAGAAGGACAGTATACCCTTGTAAAGGGAAGACTCCAAGAGGAAGAGATGACAATCATAAATATCTATGCACCAAACACTAGTGCACCCAACTATATAAAACAAATACTAAGGGAGAGAAAAGTCATATATGCAATAATATAATTGTGGTGGGGGACCTCAACACCCCACTGTCACAGATAGATCAACTAGACTAAAAATAAGTAATGAAATAATAGAACTCAACCGAACACTTGAACAAATGAACTTAACAGATGTTTACAGAGTGCTCCACCCCACAAAATCAGAATACACATTCTTCTCAGCTGCACATGGGACATTCTCCAAAATAGACCACATACTCACACATAGAACATGTTTAAGTAAGTGCAAAGGAATTGAAGTTATCCCCTGTACATTATCAGACCATAGTGCAATGAAATTGGAGGTCCATAGCTAAAGAAACTCAAAAAATTTCATAAACACGTGAAAATTAAACAACACACTTCTGAATAACCAATGGGTCCCAGAGGAAATTAAAGAAGAAATCAGACAGTTCCTTCAATTAAATGACAATGACAATACAACATATCAGAATCTATGGGACACAATGAAAGCAGTCTTATGAGGAAAATTCATAGCAGTGAATACGCTTATTAGGAAAACAGAATGAGCCCAATTACACAACCTGATGCTGAACCTCAAGCTTCTAGAAAAAGAAGAGCAGGACAACCCCAAAGCTCATACAAGGGAGGAAATTATAAAGATCAGAGGAGAAATCAATGCAATGGAGACTAAGAGAACGAGACAAAAAAATCAATGAAGCTAAGAGTTGTTTCTTCAAAAGAATCAACAAAATTGACAAACCTTTAGCCAACCTTGTCAGAAAAAGGAAGAAAAGGCCCAAATCCATGCAATTAGGAATGAAAAGGGTGAAATGACAACAGAACCAGCAGAAATCCAGAGGATCATCAATACCGACTTCCAGAACCTACATGCCAATAAGATGGACAACACAGAAGAAATGGACAGATTCCTAGATACATATGAATTACCAAAGTTGAATGAAGAAGATCTAAAAATTCTGAACAACCCAATATCAAGCAATGAAATTGAAAATGTAACTAAAAACTTATCAACTAAGAAAATCCTGGGCCCTGATGGCTTCACTGCTAAATTCTATAAGACATTTAGAGAGGAACTCCTGCCACTACTGTTTAAACTCTTCAGTGAAATTGAAAGGGAAGCAATACTCCCAAATTCATTCCTGGAAGCAAGCATCACCTTGATCCCCAAAGCAGAGAAAGACCCAACTGAAAAAGAGAACTATAGGCCAATCTCACTAATGAACATAGATGCAGAAATTCTTAATAAGATAATGGCAAACAGAATGCAGAAGATTATCAAGAAGATCATACACCCTGATCAAGTGGGATTCATCCCAGGGATGCTGGGATGGTTCAATGTATGCAAGTCAATCAATGTACTACACTATATCAATAGAGCCAAGGGCAAAAACCATATGATTATCTCCATAGATGCAGAAAAAGCATTTGACAAAATCCAACATCCATTTATGATAAAAACCCTACAAAAAATTGGAATAGATGGTCTCTACCTCAAACTGATAGAAGCCATCTATGAAAAACCAACAGTCAATATCGTACTAAATAGTCAAAAACTGAAATCCTTCACACTCAAATCAGGGGAACAAGACAAGGATGTCCACTATCACCACTCTTGTTCAATATAGTTCTGGAAACATTAGCCATGGCAATTAGACAAGAGAAAGAAATAAAAGAAATAAAAATAGGAAATGAAGAAGTCAAATTGTCATTATTTCCAGATGACATGATACTCTATATAGAAGACCCCAAGAACTCCACCAAGAGTCTTCTAGACTTAATAACCAAATTCAGTCAAGTAGCTGGTTACAAGTCAACACACAAAAATCAATAGCTTTCCTCTACACCAATGACAGACTCACTGAGAGAGAAATAGGGCAAATAATTCCTTTCACAATAGCATCCAAGAACTGAAATACCTAGGAATCAACCTAACAAAAGAAATCAAAGACCTCTTCTCTGAAAACTATGGCACTCTGAAAAGAGAGATTGAAGATGATATCAGAAAACGGACAGACATCCCTTGCTCCTGAGTAGAAAGGATTCATATAGTGAAAATGGCCATACTTCCAAAACTGCTGTATAGATTTAATGCAATTCCAATTGAGATCCCAGCAGCATACTTCATGGACCTGGAGAAAACAATCCAAAAATGCATTTGGAACAAGAAGAGACCCAGAATAGCAAAAGCAATTCTAGGTATCAGAGACATGGCAGGGGGTATCACAATCCGCAACTTGCAACTATACTACAAAGCTACTGTGATAAAAACAGCATTGTACTGGCAAATAAAAACAAATCTGAGAATCAGTGGAACAGATTAGAACATGCAGAAACAACTCCAGACATACTCAGCCAACTCATCTTTGACAAAGGAGCCAAACACCCTCACTAGAGGAAAGATAACCTCTTTAACACATGATGATGAAAAAAAATGGATATTAAATTGCCAGAGATTAAAGCTAGTCTCTCACCATGCACTAAACTAAA